>NW_019211456.1:39300098-39590330 GCF_002443255.2 Varroa destructor | reverse complement strand
TATATATTACAATTGTAGTTGTAACACATTATTTCAGTTTATATATTCTATGTCGCTCATATTAGCTAATCTATTCCTTGATTTTTCGGCACTCCTTTTGAACGCGTAGTGATTTCAAGCAATCGACAGCCGTACACGGTTTCTAATCATGCTGCCTAAGCATCATCTCAGCACTCAGCAACTGTTTGGGTTCAATGTCTTCTCGGCTGAGTACTAAACGAAACAAAAGCGGTTGACGGAGGCTAGTTAGATACATTGGTATAAGCGTGTGCATACCTCATGTTGCTAAACGATCGTGTTTATCATTAAAGATGGCATTTACTGACAATTACAGTGCAGGGCTTATATTCATTAGCTGTTAGCGCATTTCAACGGTTGATTAACATGACGATATAAGGGGTTACAATATACATCGTTAGGGGAAGACAAAAATTTCTGTCACTTAAACGGCATGGCGTGGAGTCGGAAAAGATTAGGTATACATATAAAGAATCTTGGCCTTTAAGCCAATCATAAGATTCTCACTTGTGTCATCGCTTCAAACGCTACAATCGATATATTGATGCATAATTTAATAACGCAGATGGCAATGTGAAAAAATAAAGAACGGTAGTCCCGTTCATTTCTCTTTTAAATATTTCAAACATCTGATTTACTGACCAATCACGTCTACCCCATTGAGCATAAAAGCAAATTGTCATTTAAAGTGGCCGACTTTTATCAAAAATATAAGGGCATGCCTGTATAGTTGCTTACAAACGACTGATTAAAATGTAATCACGAAACACCAGCATGCTTTGTATGCGGCCATGATGATTAGCGAATACAGATACTATGCGTACAGATGCGATCCACTAGACACGAATGATGCAAAACAGTAGACTTATATAGACATTGACTGATGACGCCATCGGACTCAGGAGAAGATCTCGTTACACTGGATTTGTTTAGCGATAATCTTCTTTTGGTTCATACGCGTTCCCCGTCAACGAGCCTCGATGGAGAAAGGAGATTAACTTGACGGCAAAAAAAAAGAAGCTAGGATTCCCCAGTGGGAAGCTAAACTGAATAAACTAGGTGATGAAGGAGCTGGATGGGTAGTATGTGTCTTTTTCAAATACTAAATTGCTATGTGTATGAAGCATATTATCAGCTGTCGGGCAGTTTAAGCAAGTGCGCTCACCGATTTGAAATTAGCCCGTTAACCGAACTGTACTGGGTAGTACTTCGAAAATCAACGTCCAAGTTGCTTAGCCAGCTCCTTACGGCGCTTTCCTCAGTAAACACCCCCCCCCCACTTTTTCACCAGCCTCCATATTAGTATGCAGTGCATATACGCTATTTAACTTAACAAAGAGGCCCCAAAACGAGGCTCTCTTGTTAAATATATATATATATATATATATATATATATATATATATATATATATATATATATATAATGAATCATAATGAAATGAATACTAATAATGATATTAATAAAAAGAACGAAGGCAGAGTAAGCGTCAAAGAATAAAAATATAACTAATAATACTGAAAAAATAATGATAATAATAAAGACGACGAGACGATAAAGGTGATGAAAGCACATTAGCGATGATGACATCATGCAAAAACACAGAGACGCTCCTGCTAATGAATGTAAAAGGAGTAATGAAGAAAGCAAGGGAACGAGGGATAAACAGATAGATCACTGAATAAAATCTAGCGCGATAATAAATAAATGTTTTGATATAAAAGCATATAATTGTTGCTCCGTGTGTCTTTCTTGTCTCTTAGGTATTCACTGGTTATAAGTTACAATACAATAGACAGAAGGGTTAAAAATACTAATCACTTAAGACATCGGACCCGCTAAATTTGGTGGCATGTAGATTAGAAGTAGTTAAGCTTCCTATTCGAGCATGTTATCCGAGGACGTTAGTATAACTGGATGCAGAGTATGATAGTGCTAGCTTTATGAGCAGCAAATTTGTGATTTTGAATCACTCACACAAATTAGGGATGATTTTCACGTTGAACTCTTGTTTAGCAAAGTTTACAAAAACAAGATACATTTTTATGCAAAAAGAGTCCGGCAAACACCAAACGTATACACCATTGCAGCGTTCAGAACGGTTAAAAATTCATACGAAGTGGAAGCGGGGCCCTGCGGGATTAGCGTAGGTCTTTTCGTCCTTGAGTGATTACTAAAGCTAGGGTTCTTTCTTAAAAATCCATTGTACTAACTTACTAGCGATCTAGAAATCATATTAATATTTGGAAAACATCCCTAAGAGGGATTGTAAGGAAATAAACATCTTCTTCTACAGTTAGAAAATCTACACTGCAGTTAGATACAGTATAAGGTCTACCTTCTAGTTCCAGATGAATATCGTCCACGTAGGTGCTAGTCTTTCTTTTGTTTATATTTTAGTTCTTCTTTTCGTAAGTTTCTCTCGTTGTCAAGTAAAGTAAGTATGATTCAGCCTCTATCAACCCTGGGTGCCACTCTCCATGTAAGTAACTTTAAAGAAAGTTATCTTGTAAATGCTATATTCGTCTGTACAACAACTGAATATTAAGTATGTGCTTCCCTATAGACGCTAATAGCGTATCAAGCTCACGTCCTTTCTCTCTTCTATTACCATTTTTGCGTATCTATTATGCGATAAAGGCAAAGATAGCATATATGTCACATCTGTCCTGGCCTAATATATATGTAGTTGCAGTACGTTGAAAACTTATCCGTAGGTGTAACAGAACTTATTTGTGTTAAGTTCCACGTGGTGGCGGTACAATAGACATTACTTTAATAACATGTAGACCACAATAACAAATTGCCTTTTCGAAGCGTCGTAGCTGCCCATTGCTTTAGTTGTAGCTTTTAAGAGTTTATGAAGGCGCGTATTGTGCATTGTTTGTCGCCAGATAGGCTTTTTACTCAGTCTAATGGTAATCGTTCGGAAGTACTACGTCATTCTATGGCTTTTACCGCTTCCAGAAATCATGTGGCCATAGTGGCTAATTAGAACGTATCAAGAGACAACAGTATCTGCGGGGAAAACGCCCAGTTTCGAAATTGCTATAAAATAAGATAGATGATTATGATTGACCAGTAAAAATGTTCGCGTTACGGAAAACCTTCCACAAACTCTCGTGTATGTGCAAACAGAAAACAGGAACTTAGGATTGGGTCTTTGGTCGCACTTAACTCATGCTATAACCGTAACAATAAAGGTTCGCGATTTGAGTACGAGGCCGATTTCATTATCAAACAGATGAAAGCTTTACTTAATTGCAATTGTGCTCAATTATCTTTATGCTTTTTTTCTTTTAGGTAATTATAAAAATACATAGAAGTACTTTATCGTTCCTGACGCGTTACTTACCGTCTATCATTCTCCCCACCCATCTACTTATTCTTTCCGAACTTCGAGCGATTATAGTATTAGACACACTCACTCACACTTAATATTGTTTTGTGTGCGATATTTTTCTCTATGTAATCGTCTGCTGTTGTACGGGCGTTCGATTGTTGTCCAACATTTGTTAAAATATTTTGCAGTAATTTTCTACAAACAAGCAGGTTAGTTTAGCTTGAAATTAGCGTAGGCGTTACGTGGCTGCGCAATCCATCGTCGGCCATCAGCTCACGTAGCCTGAAAGCATAGACACATACAGTTAGTCATAGACATATACGGGTGTATCTACAGGACGAGGGATACCAGCAGGCCAGGCAACGAGTGCTTGTAAAACGGAAAGAAATGGCAGCGAACGGTTTTCCTTCCGCCTTTCGGGCATCCGCTACATGGCACACCTCATTATAGTGCGTAACAGAAACAGGAGCGCCAGCCGCGACAACATCGATGTGAATCACAATAACAGAGCGAAGCGTCGATGGGGATAAAATAGCGCAACATTTTAGAAAAAAAAAAGCTTGATTTTTTCATGACGGCATGTGACGGCAGCGGCGGTTAGATATAATTGTTATTTTTGACAGAATAATGAACCAAGTCAACGAGGAGCCGAACGAGCGCGACAAACGGTCAACTATTAGTTATTGTTGATATCTTTTTGCTGTCCTCCTGCTAAATCATCTAGAAACTGACGTAAGAAAGAGAAAATTTGTTATACATACGCTTCAGAGTCAGAAGCAAGTAGAAACTTGGATATTCGTGTAGAACAGCTCGACGACCTTAGGCCAGACCTGGCCTCTGTAAGCGTAGAACATGCAAAGTTTTTTTAAGGACAAAAAGGTCAGTTTTGCCAGTTCCTACACACGCCTTGATATACTATCTCGTACTTGCGTACTTGTAGATCGTCGGATAATATATCTAAAACTGAATTGATTTTAACTCAAGTAGTATTTACCCCTTTGTCTAGTGCGTGCTTTCATCAAGTGATTAATTTTATATATGCATATTTATAAATTTGACAAGTAGACATCGCCGCAAGTAAAATGTCTTCGGTTTAGTCTGAAAGTAAACGAAACGAAAGTTATAAACGGTTTAATCCATCAAAACGTTCCATTACTCTAGATAATTTATACAGGATACCAAACAAATTAAGTATAGTATAATTAAGTATAAATACTAGCTCGAACATATATTGGTGCGAATAAAAACTCCTTTCAACCTGGCCAGCTTGTAGATCTATACGAGTTGATATATGGGTTGCACACAAATTAACCATTGCTCGTCAACTTGGTACGACTCAACACGCATCTAGACAATGGAGACGGTGTCGAGCAACAAATATACTTACTGCCGGAAGTTAGAAAGTCGGACTTTAGGATAAAGTGAGATCGGCGACACAGTCTTCTGCATAAATGTTTGTATATGCGTGACGAAGACCTGACTAGGCCGATGGCTCCTTGCAGACCTTTGAAACTGTGTCAACAAAAACGCCTGAAACCCGCATGAATCAGCTGCACGTTATTCGAGCACATTTTTTCGGTTATATATTAAATATAGCGTGATTGAATGGTAGTAAATGTGTCGTCCATCATACTGTCTGCTATGTCCATCGATCAATATCAATATATACATAAAGGATTTTATACCACGGTTCAAACAACAATAGGGAATGAAATACAAAAGTCTGTTGACTGGCCCTCTGTGGCGGTTCTAGTTGTATTAGCCTCTCTGCATGGACACAAGCAAACTCCGGACGTAGATACGCCAGTAATCTGTCCCCTAATAGGGCTCAGAGTGCGGTAACAGCAGCTATAGCGGCATCACCAGCAGTGAAATTATGTAGAGAACTTTAACAACGGCCAACGTGAAAATCAACAGAAAACATGTATCGTTCGCTGCCTTCTCTCTATCTTCCTAGTGATTCTCTGTTTGCCGTCGGACTCTTGCCTGTGCATCTAAATATGCGTACATACGCTCGTCGAAAGGACGTAAGCCAGCTTTCAATGTCGCATTGCCCACGCTAGAATTCGTAAAATCACTAACTATATTAAGTGAACCGGCTAAAAACCAAAAGCGCGAAAAATTAGACTCTGTTTGGGAGTAGGCGCGGGGTAGGGGGTATCAATGAAGTATCATATTCTATAGATACATGGTAATATATAATAGGGTGGGATGGAGAGGGAAAAGATACAGAATAAGCCTAAAGGCAGCAGAACTAAACAGATAGGATTCGCATCTCAAAATCAGGACATCGCAGGGCAAAATCAGAAGGCAAACGGCATGTGATCGGGGGCGGGCAAGGGAGAACTAGTGAAGGTATAAGGGGCAGGCTAGCGGACGAGATTCACAAAGCCGACGTAAAGAACAAGAAAGGTATTCTTTCTGTCATAAGCATATTTGCCGCTCTGGTCTGTCCCTCTCTATCGGTTTTTGTGTACCTCCATGAAATGCATATTTCTGAAGCCGAGTTGACTAGGCGGAGGGAACCGCCATCGAAGGCTTCGAGCTTTTCAGGCAACTCATGCTTTTGCCGTAGTGTTCGAAATCTCATTGGGCAAGCGTTGCCTCATCGTTGATGAAAACGGGATGGTCAACTTGAGGTGACTTGACAGAGCTTTGCAATGTGAACAGAACAAAGTGGTAGTTCAAAAAGACATATAAGTATTTGTCGCGGGTAGACTATATTTATTCACATAGAAGATTTTGAACGTGTCGTAGACGGACAAATACGCTGAAGAGAATCCACAGAAACGGCATAGTGAAGTATAAATAATTTTATAGATAATTACATTTGAAGGACGCATTTCGCAACACCCTAGCACAGTATAGATAATTCTAACAGAATTATAAACATTCCTATTATATTATACAATCCTATAGCTACACTTACGTTTTTAGGCTAAGGTCATTTCGATGTATAAAATTTAAATAAATGAGCATAGATCAACTAATTTTCATTATTTAGATAGAGCGCTATAACAGATTTCTGTTTCTATTTTTATGATTTAGAGAGTAAGTCACCCAGTGACGGTGAAAATAGATCAGCGCACAGATATCATCAAGCAGGAATCTGCATCTTTTACAAGCTGCTTTACGGGAACTGTCGTAAGAATTGCCATTGCTGCTAAATCGTATTTTCAACTTTAAATAGTACTGTTATAAATATACAAACCGAGCAATAGCGTTACTTAATCGTTGTACAGGTCAGGTATTCTGCGCAGGCTTCCTGAACATAAAATTATATGGATGTTAGAGAGGATACGTGTATACCACGTAAACTATATACTAGGTGACGATATTCCGGCCAAACTTCTACTTAAAAAAAAAAAACAGCGCGCGCTGCCTTAGCTTCCGCCAACTAAATACATTGGACAAGATATGTGTATAAAGAAAGTAATTTATATTCCGTAATGTCATGGAACCACCAATTAACAGGTATACGGAGGAGGGCTTCGGTCCGATTGACGACGATGCTCATGGAGATTGTGATCCGTAAAGCTTGATGAGTATTGATTCAAACATCATTCAAAAGCATCCGAATAAACAGTAATAATAATAATTTATAATAATAATATATATTTGTTAAAATAATATAATAATAAACAAAGGCTTTTTTCTTTTATCTGACCGACCTCGGCATCGGAAGGGTAGACTTACGCTGGTCACTGGCGTGAAGTTCTTACCCTAACTGTCCACAAAAAAGACAGGCAGCAGAATCTTACGTAAGGTTATGATTACGTAAGTGTGTTGTATAATGTCATACAGGCAAAGGATCATACTTTGCCAGCTATTGTTGAAGCCACTTTTAACGGAACATCTGTTAACAGTGAAGCCGAGTTCGTCTTCATTTTAATTGAATTCAACAGAAAGTCCCTGTGTAATCAGCTCATGTTTGTTATGGATTCTCTGAAAAAAAATAGATGTGTTTGTAATGATCACTGGCATACAGAGGACAAGAATACACACTGACGGGAATAATTTCAATGACATTATAACACGAATTGTGATTCGTTGAAGAATTTCAGGCTAAATACCAGTGGGCCGAATTGGTATACCATCTGGCAGAATAAGCGTAACGTTACTTGCAAGCTCCAGCCATAGTTCCGGCCGATCAATCAACGAAAAAGTTCGTAGGATGCAGAAACACCAGGATGAACGCGACCATTGAACGCGAGGGAAATTTTTACGTCGCTTATGACGCAAAGCGATTAGGCTAGATAAGCACTTCGAGCTTCAGATGCTTACAAATCGCGTTGCGAAATTAATATCAGACGCGTTGCCTTTCAACCCTATCTGACTTTCCTAGCTAGTTATGGCCGCTATGGTGATAGCGACATAGTACTTTTAAGTAGCCTGCTTAGCGTCAAACTTGCGCTTCATACAAAGATAGTTTTTTGTTTTTCGGTACGTTTATTTTACGTCTAAATTTTTCTATCATTCAGCACATCTTCTAGAAGCAGTTTAAATGGTGATTTTTGCTAAGAAATGTAAGCATGTACATGTTCTAGGATCGTTACGCATATAATTAGTTGAACCTACATTAATAACTTAAAGTAGCAGTCGTGTATAAATGTGTTTTTCATCGATGACACTTGTTTAGTTGTTCTTAAGATTTGGACGCCTTTTGATCGAATACCATACCCGCTATATGGTTCCAATGTAAGAGCAATACACAGCTAACTACTTGTGTCGTGCCTTTTGAACGGTTGTGATGGATTTCAAATGCGGCAGGATTTATGGTTATTTTTTTTTTAACCATGAAGGTGTCAAAAGCAGTAGGGCCATTTACAGGCGGAACTGGCATTTCTGTCTGGGCAGATCTTGGGTTCTACACCGTCATTGTGGGACTTTTCTAAATGCTGAACAATAACCATGGCCAATAACGGCGACGTCATCAACGAACTTAGCGGTGGATATTCTATAGGACGAAATTACAATGGTCGCGGACTCTACGTTAGCGACCTGGTAGCGGTGCCGAACAAGCGGATACAGATTAACAAAGTCAAAAAACGCGACGCGAAAATTGAAAAAAAAAATATTGATATGTGATCAATAGCTCTTCTACGAGTCTATGCGTTAATCTCGAAAAGGGTACGAACAACGACAAACGGTTCCGTATAGCGTTTGCGATTGTTGTTGTTACATTTAGAAATACTCGTAAGGCTCACAGATTTCACTCGTTCATGGTTACATGAAAGACAATTATTCGTAACTTGAAAATTATGGCTGCCCTTAGATCATTGCGAGACTATTTTTAGGGAAAAGTCCTTACTATATATACGGGTAGCCTACTTGCTTTACGTAATAATGAAAAAATTTTTGAAAGGAGGTCTAGATGCAAATTTTTCGTTTTCACTAGTTCAGAATAGAAATTATGCGTGGCCAGCGGGTTCCAGTATCGGATCAAATTGTCGTCATGCATTGCGAGGCTTTCTGGTTCGGTGACCTCGTCCTCGACGTACGCGCATATCCCACTTACCGCAGACACCGAAGCAGCTACTAAATTGGTCTGAGCTCTTCTGTGACTTCTGATGACCTTTTGGGCTTTCCGACTTTCCCTGTTTCGCTTAGCGTATGAACCGTATAACATGTTCGTAGTCCACGTAGCTTCGGCATGATGATCATTTTTGGATTATCCTTTAGCCTTGCCTTACTTTGACAGAACTGTCGTGCAGCCGTGTAACCGTGCGCGCGATTGAACAGTGGAAGGGGGGCGATTAGTGAAGTAACTCACGAGAAACTCAGATTGGAGAGGGAGTTCCATGAAATTTCACAGCTATCTTTCTTGGTAGCATAAATTGTTCGACCAAGTTTATTGTTCCCGGCGTTGCTTGTGTTGCTATGCTCTGCGTGCCCTCTCAATATGGCAGGTCCAGTTCGCAGGTATAATTGTTGAAACAGCGCGTATATAGTCACCCATAGTTCCTTCCACAGAGCTCACTCACTTACAATTAGTATGACATTTGTTAACAGACTCATTCTCAACAAGTCCATTCCAAAATATCTCTGGGTTCTCTGCGACTGGTGCTTGGTCCACAGCTGCCAGAACTAGTACAACTACTTCAAGAAATTCATAACGATATCCCTCTGCGACAATCTGCAGAGTCCAGAAGCTTGAAGAGCGATCACGCTTCAGCTTCCCTCTTCGAATCTCCGACTAACTTAAATAAACGTAAATTCAAACATAGTACCTACGTAACAAGCGCGTGCTACAGGTTCGGTCTGACATACCTGCAACGCTACCTATCTTTCATGTTGTTCGAATTCGGCCCTAACCCTTCTAACACGTGCAGTCCTTCCACGTCGTTTGCTTGCTAATCACCGCTGCTTGGCACAGCAGTTGGATATGGGTAAGTTGCTGTCACAAAGCAGGAGTGCGTACAATACGATAAGGTATTTGCCACAGAACTTGCTTTTGCTAGAGGAAATAGGCTCAGCTCGGACCAGTTAAATAAGTTCATGGTAAAAGTTGTCAGATGAACAACAAGCACCTGTTAGATAGTAGCTCGAAAACTCGGACGATCGCTCAGACTCGTCGATATCTGTCTAGGACAGAGAACTTCGAAGCCAAAATGTCTTTTCGTGGAGCTGCACTTACAAGACATGTGTGCATATTATAGTACCTTGAATCGTGGGCTTAGAGAAACTAAGCATTTGCCCTTGATTGCTTTACCTTGTGTTACATTTCTGAGAGTGGAATGAAGTGATCACTTGCAGGATGATTGAGAGTAAAAATTTGTTGGAAAATATGTGTGTCGCCATATGCATATTGTTTCATATCATTATTACTATTCTAGTTATTGCTATTACTAATACTTTTCACCGGTTATGTCGCTGGCTCATTACTTAATAGTTCAGCCTTACGTAGTTGCATATTTTTGCATATGGGAAAAAACTTGAAGACGCTAAAACAAAGACACCTAACGCCTCAATACAAACGGTTAATCTCTATAATGGTATAATTGTATTATACGTAGTGTGTGAGATAAGTGGCGGTTGTATGTTTCTCAGAAATATCGTCGTTTATTTGTAGCTTATAAGTTCTTATAAGCTTATAAATTTGTAGCTTATAAGGGTTACTGCTTCGACCGAAAATACCTTTACATTTCAGGCTTGTTTACTCAGCTTTGATGGCCTGTTGTATAATCATTTTCGGGGCAAAGCGTTTTAGCCATTAGCTTCTGATGAAGCAGTAACTTATAACGAAAGATTTGTATAGAGATGTACTTAGGTCCTTTTTCCGAATTTGGCTTTCACGTGTTTCGTGGATCCGCTTAATGCTTTTTGCGGCCTAAAAGATATCCCAAAAAATTTGACATAACAAAAGCTGACATAGGCAATGATAGGGTTTTCCGCAGAAAAATCCGTTTGAACGACTGCTCTCACCATTGAAACTGAGAAGGTGAGAATTTAGTTTAAAAATTAAATACCATTAAGTTCATTGTTTGCATAGAAATCGAGATGAAATTACGCTCTCTTGCATGAAAATTGTTTATATGTTTAGTATAATATGAAACTGCTGGGGAACTGTGTCAGTACAACGACACATGTTCATAATACCAACGCTACCGGTTTTCCATTACGCCGTTGAATACTTCGATCAGGTTGCGCTGTTTCAGCGTTTCAGAAAGGTGTCAAAGGTTGACCGATAGCGGCAAAAGTGGCTCTTCGTCTTTTTCGATATCAGTCTACCTATTTCCCTCAACGGCGGAAGTTGGGCTTGTTTATGGAACGCCGAGATGAATGAGTTCGCCAAAAAGACACACTGTCACTGATGCAGCACATGTATAAAAATTGGCCCTTCGCCGCATATGACGCCAAAAAATAAACAGATTAGTCTGAAAAAGCAACATTGTTAGTCAAGAAAGAAGCCAGGAAAGCGAAATTTCTAAGATAACGCATAGTGTATTTGAAAAAACAGGACGGCAACAAAGTATACAGGTTTATGAGAAGATCAGCCCTGAACATACAGTGGTCAGGCCCATATAATACACGAGATACTCGTGAGAAATCCATCCCAAAGACTTATACTTATTTGATCGAAAGGAACGAACGGCAGAGTTTTCCATCAAGTGCGACATCAGCTGTACACTGAGAAATTGTAGTAGAACAATTTAGGATTATCACTATGGACGAGCTCCAACGAAGCTATTCTGACTGCTTTACTCGAGAAGCCATTCTTTATAAGCCTGTTTTACTGCTCCCGAATATGCAGGTCCTGGGTATTTTTTGCTCAAATGATTGTTCGGCCAAAAAGTTCAAAATGGGCCAGTGATACCTCCACGGATGTTCATCCGACAGAGTTATCATGGATGCCAAAGTAATGCCCAACAAAACAGATAGCGTTTAATATAATAATAATTGTTGAAAGTTAACGTTATTGTAAATGAAATTTTTTTTGCGGTACTAAGCATCGTCTCGCAGGAACTTCGCGAAATACAAAGGGTCCTTACAGGAATCTCCCCTGCGGAACCAGATCCGGTGGAGGCTGCATGTAACTGTCAAGCTAGCTGCTTCGAACTCTTAAAAACACTGCGTATTATGATAAATAGGTGTTATATACAATACTCTTTCTTTTACGTAAGTAGCGATTCCCAGGAAAACATGTGTTAATCAACAACAGGCAGCTAGTATTCAAATACGCACTAGACGATGATCTAAGATTTAAAACGTGAGCGGCTATTTTTTTGAGTAAGCAAAGTCTGATGTTATCTTCAGCGCGTCGCAGCGTAACTATCAGTGTTAAACACTACATAACACGAAATCGGTAATAAGAAGAACGATAACTCTAAGTATATCATGATTCGATCAATTATTTTTTACGAGCCGCTACTGACGCAGCTTCTGCAACGGTCGTGTTACCAAACCAGCCGCTGAGAGACCCTGGAAAAGTCAGTGTTCCACAGAAACTGACTGAGCGCGCTTTGCCCGCTGCCAAAGTCCTTAAAGTGCATATGTCCTTAAAGTGGAACATAATCAAGAGTAAGCAGCAGCCGCTACGCGGCATCAGTGTTAAAGCGTAGAGGAAATTGCATTGTTCTTGTCTCTATTTTTGCTGTTGGCGTCGGCACTGCTGTTTCGAAATTCTGCAGTTTAGTTTTCGCTGGATGATTGCTTGCTGGGCCATTTTTACGGGTCTGACTAAATGCCCAGATAGCTACAGTCTGCCTGGTTCGTCGGTTGATGTCGTCCTTATCGCTTTGTTGTTCCATACGGTGAATGTTGAGAGTGATAATGGAGCGCCGCCGCTGCTGTTACGGTGATATAGTTTTTCTGCTGTTGTTAGCTGTCTTCTAAGATTTATTTGTTACCGAGCCGTGCTGTGACCGCGATGGTCCGCTGCTCTTCCATACCGAAGAGAACATAGATGTGCTAGTAAGTCTCTATTGGATACAGAGACATAACTACTCTCTCCCATATATATAATAATATCGTCATCATAATATTTAGGTTGGGGTTGTTCTGCACAAACGTTAGCGTAGTTAGTAACTAAATAGAAATATAATAAAGGAAGAACATGTCAGATAATTAAAAACATAATTTAGGTAAGATATAAAACAGCAGGGAAACGGAATCTATAATGTAAATGAGTACGCCTTGGTGTCTTTTGAATGAATGGAAGTTGCAGTCAGTTCTGTCGGTAGCGGCAACAGCCGCGATGGCAGAGAGCGCTTAATCTGCTTCTATTCGAAAAGCGACATTGTTCGCCGCCGCCGCCGCCGCCGCAGAAGATAGACAGAAAAAGGGACGATGATAATAAAATGTTTTATATTTATATGCATGTGGCGTACTTATTTGGTGAACTAAACAGTTTATCATTATGTAGGGAAGGTGTCTTTGTCAATTATATTACAAAACATGAGTCCACTTGTCGCTCCATACGTTTCTATAAGCGAGTATCCTTATTTACCGTCAGAGCGGGCCGATTCAGCTGGGTTAGGTCACGTTCGAGCCTTCTGCCGTTGTCACCATTAGTATATTATAGATTCAGCACTGTTTATGTTATAGCTACGATTTATTGCAGTTCCCATCAGATTGAATAAACATATTTCGGGGAGATTTTTGCAAGCAGACGTTAACGCTCAAACACTCTGTTTCACGAAAGAAAGCGAGTAAATGATCGGCGCCCTATGGACTTTACTCTCTCTTATTTTTTAAGTATCAACTTTTTTTTTTCGGTTCGAACTTGTCATTACCACATGTTGCTAATGGAAACACGCTAGTCATATTTAATTTTATAACGTCCTTGACTCAGATGACTTTTTTTTTTTCTAGAAAAACGACTAGACACCAGTATGTGCTTGTGCCGCGTTTTTGGGGACGTTAATTACTGTCAAATGTACATAGATTACGCTGTTCCTTCCCTTCTACCGCAAATGCCGTCCACTGCAGGCATGTAGCAATACGTTAACTATGTCAGTTGTCCTGTTTGACTATACTGCACGCTTATTACCATTCATTTCTATATGTATGGCGCACTGGAAACACAAACAGCTAATACGGCACGATGTTATATTCTATATCACACATAGGCGTATGCATCGGTATTGGTTTCAAACTTTCATTGAGTGCTTTTACTTGAAACAGCTCAGTAGGAGACGCGGGATGGTTTTCAGAGAAGGGCAGCGCTTAATTCCGGGGATAATCAGAAAGGCTGTTCGCCAGAGAACGATCCGTTCGTTCAGTGACCCCGAGCGAGTGTCCTTGTCCGACGAGAATAATAATAATAATAATCATACGCTGGCTTTCTGTTTAGCTCTGCTAAGCCGCGAGTAGGCGTTGCTCGTATGAAGTCATTGCGCCACACGCGTATAAACGCATGTGGAGCACGCCATCCATAAATAAATCAAACGTGGATGCTTAAAATGGACGATACAGTAAAATCATTCGACAAACGTGCTACAATGTTTACTATGTGCGAACATATTAATGACGATTTCTACCTACTGCATGTAGCATTGCACTCATGAGTTAGAGTGGCACGATAGTTACATGTCTGCTTTCCGTCATAGTTATAACTTGCGCGCTGTCGACGAAGGGAACGACTGAAGCCTATAAAGTTACTAATGCCGAATTGGAATGAGAACTCAAGGTGTTATAGACCGATCAAATTGATACGAATACGTACGGTGTGTATTCGCAGAACGGACAACTTGTATCTAGTCGTTTATTGACGCTCATCTTTTTTTTTTTTTAGGCGAAGGTAGAGAAAAAGGATCAGAAAAGAGGTCCTAGCCGGTACAAATTTGGATAAAGATTTTAAACGAGACCAAACACGAGGCAGCGATTTGAGACATAGTTCAAGGCCGGTCTAAGTTCAGTCTCGATGGCCAACGAGGACAGAAGAATATACCATTCTGAGTTTGTAATCAAGAGCCATTCATTAGAATGCGACTAGACTGCCTCGAAACGGCTTGCTTTTAGCTAGACCCTAGGGACTGCGCTGCTTGGGTTATACGTCTTTTATTAAAAACCATAGAACAAAAAAGCACTGTATTGTCCCTATATACTTGAACGGTATTTGTTTTAAATAGGCTAGAAGACAGCCCTCTGGAACAGATTCATTTTAATAAAGGTAATGTTAGCTTTTTTAACTAAATGTTTTACATTAAAGAACTTATAGACCAGGTTTTCATTACGAGAAATATATGGACTCAGCGATATCATTTTCGTATCATGCAGATAAAATCCAAAAAGCTACAATTATATGCATGCTACTAAGGCTTAATGATAATTCTCATTTTATACGTTTTTATTAGATTGCCTTGGTTTTAACGAAATTAACTTTTTCGTGTTTTTTTTTTTATTGCATACAACTAGGTAAAAGTATTGAGGAACAATTTAGTTTGGTTGGGGTGTCAACTTTTAAATTTCCACCAAGCCGCCATTAATTTCTTTATTTTTATCAGAAACACAGTGTTTCGAAATAGTAAACCAGGACTAATGACATCCCCATATCAATAAGATAACAATTTCATACTGTCTTTATATTTAATGTTTAAGTTATTAATCTGCTTAACATAAACGTATAGAAGTATACAAGTTTAATCAACATACGAAGGAGGCTTAACATTTCACTAGTCGGTCATAAAGTTGGAGGGTTTTTATAGTATAGCACTACTCCGTGTAATCCCATTCCTTAAGGACATATTTTCTTCGTAACTTGACGGTTTTACGCAGCGTTGTCATAACTCTCGTTGGCACCCCACTAACTTTAGCCTTCGAAGTGTTGTTCTGAAGACGCGTTTAGTCCTTGTCTCCTCTTTACGCATCCTGTTCCAATATTATCTCCTAAACTGCTTTGGACCGTCATCATTTCTATTGCTATCCATAAGAAACAACCCTGGTACGAAAACTTCAGGGGGTCCGCTCTACCTTTTCCAGCTCGTCCTACTATCCAGCACCAGTTTGTCCATGACCAACTAGCAGTAGTGGCAAGTTCACCGAACTTAACACGAAAGCTGTGTAACGTCGCGTAACTATATATAGTCCCCCCTTCGCTCTCAATACTTTTCCACCCGACATCCAACTTCTTTCAGTACCTCCCCATTGACTCGCTTTCTCCCGTCAACGTTTGCTGTAGCTCCGGCAGAACTGACGTACTTTCCGACCTTCATCAGCTAATGCTAGCAAGTAGAACTCCGAGGAAGGCTAGCAGTTGAGGAACGCAAGCTTCGCTGTTCTTTGGCTGCGGGAAGCAGGAAAAAAAGCGGTAGGGAAAGAGAGAGAGAGAGGGAGGGGTTATGTTGAGGTAGTGAATGCACAGTAGGTAGGTAAACCATAGATGAGGACATCGTACATGGGTCCTCTGAAAAAGAAGAACCCGGAGAGGGTAATCGAGGCAGCTAAAAAGGTCATGGTTTGTTTGGCAAAGATGGAGATGACTACGAAAAGCGTAGCTAGATGCTAATGTTTTGGGTTTTTCGTAAGAAACGAAAAACAGGTTAGCCGAGGAACCCCAAGAGATGAAAAACCGAAGCCGAGAGACTGAAAAGACAAGTTGTCTTGTAGCTTTACCTTCCCTTTTAGCTTTCGTCGTCCCTAATTATGAACACACTCACCTATACATATAGACCCAACTATCTGAGCCGTTGCTTCCTTATTTTCCCGTTGCGAATTCAGTGAAGCAACGCCTTGAATGAATTTACAGGGTAAGCAATCTTTGGCATAACAGAAAATAGCCACGGTAGTAAACGGTAGCTGTAAAGCCATCCCGGTTTCGAGTGAAAGGAATATTCAGTGTATAAAACGTCACGCGTCTATAAATGCAAACAAACCTACGGGGCAGGTTGCCCGGGCTGGACAAAATACACTGGTGCTCTTTTCACATAAATGGTTCACTAAAAAGTCGAAAGTTACCACAGACGTCTCGAGTGACTCGCTTCCTAAACTGGCAACCAACAACTGCTTGGTATTTACGTTTCTCTACAACACTACGACTTACAATATCACTATATCTATGGATGTTGTACTCACGAATAAACTAACGACCTTTATGATAGCATACACTTAACTTAGCACAAATTACGTACTACTGGACCTGTGCCTCGTAATCATAAGCTGTTACGGCGAAACCACATTTCACTCGCAACTTTTTCCAACTTATCTGTAGCGTCCTTGCTTTGTTTGGTGGAATAGATTGAAATGACTCGAATCAACGCTACCTGACTTCACAGTGGGAACCTTTTTTTTTTTCTGTATATTTAATTATGTATCGCAATATTTTCAGATCTAATTAGCGCCTCATTTGCTTGGCAGCTGCGAGTTCGATACGAAAAATTCGAAGACGGTTTCAATTTAACTACCTGTAAGGTAAATTTTCCAATATTGTAATGGATATCTAACGCCTGTGAGATTTCTATCTTTAAGTATTAGTATTATGGCTGTGTCAGCCTGTTTTTCTGTTCACAGTATAATAAATGGTCAAAATAGTGAGAATTGAACCGTGTAATGCCTTCCAAGCGGTATACGTGTGAAAGGCAAAGATTTATCTGCCATAGCCCAGCGTCTATCTTTATAACAGCGTAGAACAAAATGTCTTTTAAGTTTACGTGATCATGTCATACAAGTGTTTCAAATATATCAACGCCCCTACATAAGCATCCATTTATAATTGCCATAATCATATTTAACTACATAATTAAGTCATAAAAGTTCTCTTCTTTGCTGAAAGCTAGATTTTAGAAACACTTTTCCAAGCCTGACATATATATATATATATATATAGCTCAACTCATAACTGGATTAACTGTTGGCTAACAAAAACCAATTCTATTATGCAAAAAAAACAAGCTAATACATTGCGATCGTATTGTACTGCCATATACATAGTGCGTGTTGAAGATAACACAGACTTACGAGCTCTTCCTTATGCGGCTACCGTTTGTTACCATCTGTTTGGTAAAAGATAATCGTAGCAAGGTTTGCTTGAGCCACCGCATCGACGCACGTACGTGCACAGGCCATTGTTTGACAAAAGCAAATATCGCATTAGTGACAGCAGTAACAACTGAGATGTTCGATTTGTGGGCATCTTGTTCATGTCGGCGATACTGCGTCTGTTTAAATCAATGCCAAAGCGGCCCATTGTATCGGACCCATGGATTCGGCGGATTTGATACAAATTGTACATAGTTCCGTTCAGTCGAATGATACTGGCTCGTAGTTTTCTCTATGGGATCTCATCTTAGCCGACACGTAATGGCTATAATCAATTTCATTGTCACCTTGCGGATAAAAATGCCTGGAAAACAGAATAATGGAAGCAAGATAGATAGATAGAGAAAAAGCGCGGGTGTTGTTCCTGTGAATTTGTTCACCCTGCTATGCTGCATCACTATTAACATTAGTGATTCAACAAAACGCAACAAGAATACGTATGTCTAGTAAATTCGTATAGGCCAGCGGAAGCTAGCGGGACTGTAGTATTGTAGAGTAGCTGAAGACGACTATAGCTTGTAAGTATGTTTGTTTGTCTATCGTTTGGGGTTATAAATAGATTAATTTGAACTAGGCCCATTCATGACTGCAATTAGTAGGTAGAAAGTGTGATCCGGCTAGATGATACGCGCTTTTTTGGGTGCGTTGACCATTAACTAACAAATACGCACCAACGCCGCTTCAAATCTCAGTGTTGGCTAAAACGATTACCAGAAATTAATAGCTAGGAAAAAGCAAGGAAAAAATAATTTTCAAGAGTATTAGCTGCTTATATGGTCATCATATCGTTTCATAGGTCCGTTAGAGGAAACTCACTGAAGTGTAGCAAAACCTACCTTGGTTAAACCCGTAATAACGGTACGTCTTTGACGCTATGCCTAAAAAAGGTGATTCTGGGGACCTGTTCGCATAAGTATTAACAGTTGAAACAATTATAACAAAAAAAGACACAATGAACAGACGCGTTTATAAGCCAATACACATAATAAGCCCCCGAAGTATTCGTTATAGAAGATCTGTGTATATTCGTTTGGATCTCAAACTCCGGAACAACTGGCGTAAGTTAGTTGGCCCTTGAGTTACTCGACCTTGGGCTTATTCAGGCATACAAGATATACGTAAGTTAGAAGAAGGTCCAGTTTTCATAAAAACAATACATATGATACGATATAATCCTGCTCGTGGACAGAAGATGCTTAGAAGCCATAAACTGGCTTTAAGTTAGACATTCGAACGGTGCATCTTTTAGCCATAACGTATTTGATCAAATCTGCAGTCTGCTCCGTGGCTAAGTGGTAGGCATCAGCGTGCAAATCTACCGCATACGTCGACGTCTTTTTCCACGTCTGTCCGTAAATAGACAACCTTTAAACTATGACTCGACTGCGGAGTCTGTGATGGTGATAGCGCACGAGGTCGACCACCGCTTTCCGAGTGGTTGTTTGCTTGGTTAGACGCTCGGATGGATGGCCGACCGACCGACCGACCGACCGACCGACCGACCTGCCGGCCGGCCGGCCGGCCAGCCGCTTACTTACGAGCGGGCTCGGCTCCATTTCTTTTCCCGCTGTCGCCATGTTCGCAGCCGCGTTATCGCGTTTCGTTTGTATTAGGGGTTTTTGTCAACTCTAGGCGCTTTCTTGTTCTCTCAATGTTTGCTATTGCTGTGAGCGGCGATATCTGATCCGCGCGCCTGCCGCCGGTCTACCGCCAATGCGCGCGTCGCCGGCGGCAGAAGCCGACACAGTCTTGCCTACATTATGCAAATATTGCCGCTAAAGCTGGTGCCTTGTGCAGAGCCTCAGCAGAATGACTTGGCTCACAGAAAGAGCAGGAACTGTAGCGACGTAAACAACAACCACGCGAAAGATGGCGGTGGCATTAACGACGCCGATAAAACCAACGACGAGAATCTGCTAGAACGCAGTAATTCTTCACCTACCCAATATAGTACATAGAAAATAATGGAGTTGTTAGAGGATGCGACGCAACTACTTGATACGGTTTGCTGTTATTTTTTTATGGCACTCCTCCTTAAAAGTTCGATATTTAAGAAGATTGTAGGTGAGGGCATCACGCCATGTTTGTTAGCTTTAGTTTATTTGGATAGATCGATGTTTCTTTTTTAGTTGATCATACTTTTCGTGTAGTATACATGTTGTGAAGTTGTTGATAGAACTTGAATCAGCAGTTACTAACTTCCTTCGGCCAGAACGGACTAGAATTGGTTAATGTGACCAACTGGTTTGCGTTAGGCTCGAAAAGTGCTGACGGGTTGTGTTATTCGACTGAAGTAATTCATTTAAATCCTTAAATGCTAGAAAACTATCCTAGATATTCTTGCTTAAAATACACTGGAGTACTTCTACTACGCAGAGCATGTTGGTTGTTTGTATTACAGGTTATATATATATATATATATATATATAAGAATAAGGTGTGTATCGTTTTCGTCTTATTAACAATCTAGATTCTATTTATCTTAACCATTTGTTTGTTATAGTAGACCTTTTTCCGATCACAGTGGTGTATCCAATTCCATTGGGCTGAAGTAAATAGGCCTCACTTCAATGAATTTCCTATAGCTAGCGAACGGACGTTTATGCAAGCGAGTATAAAAATATGTTGAAGTCATTAGATGCGTATAGTAAATATCTGCTCGCAGTAAATGGCCTATACAGATCGATAGCATATATCATCGACATAATCTAGTACGGATTTATTTTCGCTGATTGCACAACAGTAAAATGAGATAGTTCATCTGTTAGCAAACGGCGTACCAGCGGTACGGATACAAACTTTCAATCCATTTTTGTGGTAGACGTCTTATGGTGCCGGCTAACGTTTGAGCTGTGCAAATGGGGAATTAGTAGACACAAACAAAAGGATTATTCAATAATAATAAAACGTTCCGCTGGATCGTTTGGCGGAATACTGAACACGCCACGGTTTTTCAAAGGAGCCACCCAATCAGTTTTTCGTTCCCTAGTATGCTGGTGACCAATAGCAAAAGCAAAACAATATCCAAGAACGCGTATGACGCATAAGCGCCGAGAGGGAATATAGAAGCCGTAAAGGATCGCCGCAGAACTGGTCAAGGGTCAAAAACAACAACTTCTAGACAATGCAGTTATGAAGCTCAAGTGTAGAGGTGAGGCAAGGGAGTCTCGGCGCCGCCGCCAGCAGGCGTATTGGTCCCTGAAGTGCCCTACATAGGATGAGCCTGTTAGAACTTGTTTTCGCTTACGTTGCTACACCGGTAACAACAGAAGCAGGAATTGGGCGCGCATATTAGGTTACCGACAGGCGAGTTTTGAGCTACCTCGACCTGTTGAACCTTTTCGATCCTTCGGTGCCTTAGGAGCATGTCTACAGAGAGAACAGTTTACCGGGAGCTACACGAGACGCAACGCGCTCCGGTAGAAAGATCTACCTTGTGGCCTATACAAGAATCACTGCGTTGATTATTTACGACAAGAAACGTTAACGCATAGACCTGTAGTTTACGTGGCAGATCACGATGAGCACCGAAACACATTGTTGGTAATTGTTTGCTTCCTCGGTGAAAACTAGTGTACAAGCCAGGTCTTCAAAGCGTGAGAGTTAGCAGCATACTCTGCTGACTCGTGCAAATACAGACGGAAATATAAAGTACTAAAACCATATAGTTGCACGGGCAGCACGTAGCGCAAAGACGAGGCCTGTTTAGCCGTTCTTGCAGGTTGTAATTCAGTCGACCATTAATGGACAATAAGCACTGCTAGAGAGCTGCAAAAGCAGGACACAAGACTAATAGAACAAAAGGACAAACAGGACTACAACAGCTCTACCAAACGTATCTTACAATACAGCTACCTAGGTAAAGGCTTTTGTATAGTTTGTTATGATATATGTTTATGCTACGGCCAGCATCTTTACCAGCACACTACCATGATATTGAGTCAATAATCGGCTTTTGGCTTCTCTGTTGATTCTGTCAAAAGTGAGTGTCTCCCCTCGTTGTTTTCCTTGTCACCAAAAATTACGTCAAAGCAACAACGAGCGCCGGACCGCAACAGTTCGGTAAGGAAGCCGAAAGACCAGCTGATAGGTAAACGAAGGAAAGAAGCTATTGAACAAAGGAAACCGTATAGGCACATTATATAGCGTAAACGACAGGTGAATACAGGGTTCTAATAGAGGCCATAGAGAGGTTGTGCGCTAGTTTTTTTCTTACCAACGAAAATAAGGATTGTGATGAGTGATGATGATGCGTTAAGGGTGTCCATGTCAGGGGACAGGGACGCAAGGTTGGGGGTGAGGACGTGTTAGAGAAAGGTTTAAGGACAAACGAGGCTAGCGAAGGCGGGCAAACGCTAGCAGAAGGCACTAAGAAGACCAGGTGTTACAGAGTCACTTGTTGCTGATCGCTGGGTTGGGTTGTCGCAATGAAAACTCGTCTACTTGTATATGGCAAATATCACTGCTCACTCGCTTTAATTAAAATGAAAAGGTTTGAGTTAATGAATTGAAGTAACGCATTTTTCAGGTCGAATTAATTATTAAGAATTTTTTATTTGTTAAATAAGTGACTGATTTCAGTAAGCAGCCATCGTTAATTCTTACTAGCTCCATTGAAAGTTTCTAGCATTTTTTTTTACTCACTAACTGCAAAACCTTACTCTTTATTTCTACATTATCTTTCTTTGTGTAAAAAGTAACGTGAGTTCATGTTCTTATTTAAAGCGAATGTGTTAAAGAAACATCAGTTACTAGTCGGTTTTGTTAAAAATGCCTGCTTCCTGTCTCTAAATGTAACTACCTGATAAAATACGAAGTTCAGATCTTCCAATACACCGTCGTAAATACTATATGACTAGTTTTTCAGCTCCTGGTTGGCATAAAGCTATGACGACATACTTATATATTGTACGGTGCATATACTGATTCTATTAGTCGTCTACATTAGGCGATACTGAAATGGCTGCCTGTATATTATATAAGAATTACTCATCCTTTATGGAAGTTCTTCGGTTGCCAGCTTTAGTATGATTTCTAGTCTAGCTCGAGAACTAGGAATCTCTTCAAGCTTTGGCAATGATGCTCAACTATAGGGGACAGAGGATTTCGACGAGCTGTTCCGCGTGGGAATGGACCATCCGTACTGCGGAAACGCATGATCTCTGCAGCGGGAAAAACAAGCTACCATTAGCCGCTGCTTTGTCTTGAAACGGGCTGGGTTCCGCGGAAAAGTTAATTGTGTCCCAGGGGAATCCCACTTGGTGGCTTCTCAAGAGCGGCATAAATAGCAAGCAGCACACTATATATATATATATATATATATATATATATATATATATATTTATAGTGCCTTAGAGGGACAACGTTGTGGAACGTTATTGCTTAGTAGCTCGAGTAATTATATATAGAAATTAGCCTTCTTCACATAATGTTTTACATGATGTCACATAGATTTATAGTCTAATCCTAAATTGTCTACGACGATATACTTGATATCTCATACGATTGACGATTTTGTTTGTCAAAAAATAAATATTAAGGGACAATGCGCTCCAAGAATGTTTTTTCTTTAACAAGACGTCGTAAAACAATTGACTATCACAGGCATGTATGCATTACTGTATTGTGCATATGCGGGATGTACCGAGAAAGCCGACGGGCCACAATACTCGTCATGGGCTGGGTTAAGGCCAGTATAGGTCGTACAACAAGGTATAGGGACCGCCCGCTAAACCCTGCTAACGTTCCTATTAGTCTGGCAGCAGCAGTAGCGCAACGAGACATATCGCTTCTATTTATATGGACCGATGGTCCTCCATGTGCATCTATTGGGTCGTATATAACTCGTATGTGATGGTGCCATTGATCATGATTTGTGTGCAGGGGCAATGGTTACGTATCTAAATGTTTCTTGGCGTTTTGAAAAATCTTTAATTTGCTATTCTTTCGATCCTATAGAAATTGTTTAGCCAAACATATGTGAGAGTATTCGGTGGATAAACTATAGACGATATCTAAACAGCGTAAATTATTTCATTCTAATGTATTATAATTTTTTTTTAATTTGATATGCTTTTCCGATAAATAAGTATTCAGTCAACGTTCCGTCTGTGAGCGCAACGTACGCAGATTTATTGTGTTACATATATAAACGATAAACGTATACGTTGTTAGGTAAGTCCGGTTTGTCCTAATCTTGAAGCGTGGCTTGATCGACTCCTCCTTTTCACAGCTAAGAGCCATAATTAGTCTGTTTGTTCGTTTAGCATCACCAATACTAACTGTACATATAAACCTACCTTTTTTTAAATCATGGCCCTGCCATTATTACTACCCACCACGTCTAACTTACACATCGTTAATAAAGTTTTTAACTGCGTCTTGGTTGTAACTGTTGTCCAGCTATCGTATATTATATAATACTGTAACTTATTTCAGTACAGAACAGAATGCCGTCACTATATTTAAGTATAATAGGGGGCGGTGTCGTTGCTTTCGGATCTATCTTGCGAAGTCTTTAGTTGACTCGCTTTTCTGGGTATCTTTCGTAAGCGGAAGAACGGTACTAACTAAAAAAAAAAAGCAGGTCTTGCTTGTGGATGTTTCTGGAGTGCTGATTCTCCTGTTGTTCGCTAATGTACTTGTCGTCGGTTCACCGTCATCGAATCGGTGCCCTTTGCAGATGCCGAAATACTACGCCAGGGCCATCCTGGTCCGTAGATTTTATTTATGTCAACCACTCGCGTTTTCTTCGTACGGTATACGTATCTGCATCTGTGTTATTTTTATAACTGGCAATTACGTATAATTGGAGTTTTTTTTTTTTTCGCAAATGCTCGAAGTAAAAATAGAATGAAAGGTTACCTAGTTTTAGGATAACATTTTTGACTGAAACTTTCATTCTGCAGATATAAAGAAAACATCACAGGGCGCCAAGTCTGACTGGCAGCATTACTTCGTTTGTCTAATGTTACATATTTTTATTAGAGAGAAATTAAATAAAGAAACAGAGAACGGGCGGACGTTTACGAATGTTAACATTGCAGTAGTTCTTAACTCATTGATCGAAGGTACGGGTACGAAGCCAAATGGAAGAGCTACGGTGAATCCTATATTCTATGGCATTTTTATATTTTATCCTTTTTCATATATTAATATTCATTAAGTGAAGTCGCTTGCAGCTTGTCATACAACATACTAGTACCGAGGTCCCTATTTCTGGTCAAACAAAGCAGACGCAGTTTCGTGATCTCTTTCACTAAGAGCAATTTGTAGAAACAGTTGATATTCCCGATATGGGATTGCATCCAGCTTAAGTAACGTTATCTGATCAGAATGGTTCTCTTCTACCAATCTATCCCGCACCTTTTTCCTAATCTAACAAACCAACTTACCGGGCTGTTTTCCTCTGGTATGCTTCCGTCCTAATCTGTCTGTGTTCTGATTTGCCTAGTGATCTCTAGAGCGATCGCTTCCAAATTTCTGTTCAGTGCGGATGAATCGTCCAATTTTAGGCCAGGTGCAATAGCGTTTTCAGTTTTACAAAAAAAGTGCCTGAAGCCTTCTTGGTCTTCTTTGCACCTCTACACTGGTAGATTTACCCTTGCTTTCTTATGGCCTCATGTCTGACCCTCACTACCTTCTCTCTACCTAATGCCTTTCTTCCTTGACGTTCCTAACCGCCACAAGTACGCTTACTACATTGAGCTCATTCTATAATATAATATCCATTGATGTCTGCCCTTCTCTAGTGTTCGTTGCTTAGCACCGTCCACAGTCTCTGATGCTTTGAGGCTACCACGACGCCCCATTCGCGGGGTTCTACGTTTTCGTGTTCCCGAGTTTCTGAGTTCCCAACTTCTTCTATTTCTTCTTGTTACCCTCTCAAAATCGCTCGATTTTCTCGGATCACTCACCATCTCCTCGGGTCGTTTCTCGTTCCATGGCGTCGTTGGTGATTTCCGTGGGCGCCTAGCTCTATCGCTCCGGCGTGAGTAGGCATCTTCGTTTCATGACCATCCGATCTCCCACCTATACCCCCATTACGGCCCTGTACAGTCCACCTAACTTTACCTGACCGTGCCCTTCATGACTCTTGTAGCACACATACACACACATTTTCGCTGAAATAAGAAGCTTTAGTCGGCAGCAGCGGCGTTGGCGTCACTTCCCTGATAAGAAACTGCTAGGATACCAGGTTAGGAAAAGGCCGATAGACGTGGAGAGCGTAATTTTTCAGCCACATCTGTCAAGTGGTTTCTAACCACTATCACGCTAGCCAGAGGGCCACTTTTCTCCCAGACCTTACGCACGTTAGTTGTGTGCTTCCGTTTTCGTTACGTAGCTAAAAATAGCCCGCATTGGAGACCGAAGGCGGGCTAGAGGCGTTTGAAGGCGTCTGCGTTGGTGCTGCAAAACGAAGAATCGCAACCTTAGAAGAATTTATGGAAACAATAACGTTGCCTTAACGAAGACAGGAGCTAGACAAAGTAAAGCACTCGTTGCAACAGTACACAGCGTAGATTCTTACCAAGCCAACAAAGCAAACACACAAGATGTTAGAATTGAAAAATATCAGAGGAGAAAGATTTATTTCACGTAGAATATTGATTTTACATTTTTAAGCCAATTTAAGAGCGGCTATTGTTCCAGTGTGGAATATGTGGTGTCATGGCGCTATGTGAAAGAAAAATGTCTATAGATTGCTTTTCGACATGTTTACCTTCATACATATCTTCATACGGGTATAATATTAACAAAAATATTCGTAATTACTAACATCATTATAGTTGTTTAACTAGGCATCATTGCCTATCAATGATAATGAGGTGTAACGTGTTCGCAAAAGTCAGGGGGTTTATCTAAGATATTCATAAACTCACTATTGACTTTACTGTCTAATTTAGAACAATTCAACAACAATGAATTGTATGAAGAGCTTCTTTTGTTTGACGGAATCGTAAGTGCACCTAATCCATTCTGATAAACACGAAATCAAAACCTTACAACGAATATCAGCTATTCATCCTGTGGGGTGCGGACGCAACAAGAAGTAAACGAACGAACGAACGTTTCGTAACTGGAACGGAAAACTATTTCTACAGTCTTCTATTGCCCACTAAACACCGGCTTATTATTAACATTATTATATTAAATTTCTCTCAAAGTTGGAAAATCATTTGCTGCGATCGGTCAGCACTGCCAAGAAGTCCTCCCCTAAAAGGGTAACGGAGGCCTTCGCGGCCACTGCCCGCGTGTCCCCGTCTCGACCATCAGGCGCTGGCTATTCACCAAAGTCTCCGCAGTGAACAAACTCGTGTGGCCCTCCCAGTATAAAATAATATATCTACATCGACGACGCTCAGCAGTGCAGCAAAGAACCAAGCCCAGACAACACACACAGGAGGTAGTCGACAACCTGCAGGTTGGCACATGTGTAAGGCTGGTTCGTTTCACTTGACTTGCGACGTAATAACGCTTTTAACGTGGCCACTATTCACGGTTTGCCATTTGTCGCTCGTAAATCAGTGATCCATGTCGCGTATGAAAAAAAAAGTTGCCACTACATACCGTAATCAAAAATAACAATGACTGGCTTTTATAGTTACTTCTGTTCTTATTCTGTAAAAGTAGTATACCTCAGCATCCCAGTTGATACTGCTGATTAGCTTTCTAATCTTGATAGTGTCTGCAGTGTCACCATTACATATTTCCGAATCGACTCCATGTTGAGTGTGGGCGATAAAGCAACAAGAAAACTAGATACAAAATGCCCCCCTTTATATCTGTTTGTTATGGGCATTTTACTTTCTAGTTAATAAAAACACCTTCGTTACTACGAGGCACCGTGGGGAGAAGCTGGACTTTAAAGTTAACGCTCAATAAAATAAATAAACGTTTTGAACTTCAAAAAGCATACGTTAGAACAAATCGAGAAACACATGTAGCAAACTTGACCATTTCAATAACATCGGTATGACAGACTGAGATGTACATTGTTTTTGCTAGTGGCCAGTAAGCCAGATGCACACAACAATTAGCTAACATACCCTATGGTTGTGAAAGCTTGTAGGCTCTTCGATTTGTGACGCCGATGGTATAATTCCGCCCCCCGTTGGAGCGATTGATTGAGGGGGCACGTTAGTAACAAGCAATGGAGCTAGTACGTTGCCTAGCTCACAACGTCTACTTGGTATTTGACATTTATCATCATAACAACATCTAAATAGGTTCTTATGAATTTTTTTTACTTAGAACATAATTGTTACGGATGATTTCACCTTCATTAAGCCAAACTTTATTTGATTTGCACATAAAAATCAAATAGGGCTCGAATTCGCTGCGTAGTTTCACAGCTATAAAATTAATGTATCACATGCATGTATTATTTATGTACCAGTGAGATATTTTTAAGGTACTGTTGTTGTGTCTTCTAAGCCAACGAGAGCTGGTCCACGGTCCTACCCGCATGTGGGCAGGTAAACGGGTGCGGAGATTTTGCCTCGAACAATACAAATGCGTCAGTGCACCTACTATTTCCGGCACCCCTAACAATATTACGGCTAACGAAGCACTGAACGTTCTGATTGTCATCCTGGATCTTCTACGCATTAGCATATACCCGAAACGCTCACTGTCGAATTTCATTCTTCATGTACAATTGTGTCGAGACGCTTTATTTCGTGTCCTTAATAAACACACGAAGCCTCTCTCTCTTTAATTGTACAATCTTTATCGTAACCTCGGCAGCCACCCAATGAGAGACGGAAAGCGGGCGCCGTATAAACCTGTAAATGACATATTCAGCAAATTTTGTTCGTCCAATTATGGGTTATGCCTTGGGCAGACGTGGCCATCATTAAAGCTGAAAATTGAAGCTATTTAGCTTTGTTAATTGATGGCCCCATATCACTTAGCCGTGCGCTTGCCGTGTACGTAGCATGTGAAATTGTGGTAATGCATGAGTTTTTCAAAAAAAATTCAGACAACAGATAGTACTTCGAAAGAAAACAAAACTTTATTTCGAAAGTTCGCATTCTGTAGTACCGTTCGGCAACAACAATATTGGCTAATTGGCTGACGGATGCAAGTAATGCCGTAAGAGCACTATGAATTTTAAAATAGTCTAGTCTAAGATTTATAGACTGGCAATTATATTTCAGAGACACTGTGTAAATATTTGGACAGAAGGAAAGCATTGACGCATGTTAGCGTCTTTTTTTCTCTTCGTATATAGGCATGCCCTCGTTATTACTCAATCGTTGGAAGTAACAAATAAGTAATGGGTTTCAAACACACAGGATGTTGAGAAAGCCGAGTATTTAATGGATCCGACATATCAGATCTCCTGAGCCGAAACTCCGCAAACCAAAAAAAATGTCTCCAATACCCACTTTCTGCTGAATCGAATAACCCAAAGCCTCCATTTCATAACACTTAGATTACAAAATAATGCATCGTTCAACGCCATCGACATATTACAGTACAAAATGAATTTCCTCATATTAGCAGTCTGGCACTGCCGATCCTGTGCTTCGATTCAAGTAACCCATACTATAATGTCACAAATCGCATAGATGTCATATTGTTTTAACATTTTATGAACTCAGCAACCAACAAACTCTCTGACGTGGGAATTTTTCTGACTTGCCATCCCTTAATGCTCCTACCCACCGTCGACCGTTTACATTGCTATTCCGCCTTGAACCTGGACGTCTCCAGAATGCGCGATAGATTCGCTGTCAATGGAGTTTTGCTATCTGCAAGCAGTCTCCGAGAGAACGTGGCGTTCCGTCCCGTCCCTTTCTCTCTCCTTCTGTTTGCGTATACCATAAATATCAAGCAAACAAAGCCCCTCGTTGACTCTTGCAGTCTGGACAGGGGCAGTCCAAGGACACGTTCACAGAAATTTGTCCATTCCCGCGCTGCAGCAACTCGGCCTGATCGATCTGGTAACAGAGTAGCAGAAACATTCCCTTCAAAGCTATTTACGGCATCTAATCGTAACTAGCCAAACCATAGCAATAACTCTATACAATGCTCAGTTCTGTTGATACGGATTATAACACACAACTGTCCTGTGGCCGCCAACGTTTGGCCAGGCTGAACTATAATTAGAACTTTTCGTTGCTTCATCACCGCTAAACCGTAACTATGATAAAAATTAAAACTTTTACGAATATCAAATCTCTTATTGATATGTACGAATACGTCGTGTAATAGACCTTGTCTAATAGAAATTCGCCTTACATAAAGCTTGCTATAGTATGTTGTTTTCATTGGCCTCAGCTAGTTTTCCACTAGCATTTACAAACAATTATAGATCATTAGATAAAGTTTACGTAGAATTTTATGAGTTGAGCTGGTCACGCGGAAAACAAAATGAGGCTTGGAAATATGTACGCTCTGAAAGTAACTGACATCTTTCCTACATTGATTCGTAGCTTCTTCGGTTGAAAAACTATACTATGAATAGACGCTACTAAGAAACAGCCCTGCCCTGAAAGCTGCTGGCTCCTATTTCTAAAGCTAGAAACGGTACACTGCGTAGCCACGGTCGGTCATAGCCATTAAAGATTAAATATTGGCTTATTATCAAAGCTCGATCCTTTGTTTGACGTCTGCTTAATATGGCCCGGATTGCCCATATGCACAGACAGAAAATGAAGCAAACATTTTCCAATTAAAATCGTGCTTGAGATACACGCAGTACTTTCTACTATTCACGTCAAACAAAGGTTCCTCCTGTACGACACACGGCGCAACGTACCGCTTATGGCGGTCTAGTCGTTTTTGTGCTGTTTCTTTTTGTGCTGTTTATCTGTAAAGGCCAGCGCCATGTAACACGACTTCCTGCACTCACGCAATGTGTCATTCGTGTTTACGAATGCTGCCGGTTATCGCCAATATTCAGAATCAATTGAGCCACGCTGCTACGACTGGGCAGTGTTCAACGAGCACTGCTCTCCGTAAGCGTTAGGTTTGCAGTGTAGGACTCTTTCCAGCCCACCCGCGGGGCGATACCTAAATGTGCTTTACTAAAAGGACTCCTCAGGCACGATCTTTTCGCGGGGCCATAGTTGCCGTAGCTGACGTTTTATGTTAGCACGGAACTCATTGTTGTAGTAGTCAGGGCATGATTCACAGCTGCATTTGATTGTTGTTAGTAGAAACAACAGCAGCAGCAACAGCAACTTTATATCAGGCGTTCGTTTGTTCGTGGCAAGATAAATCTCATTTAATACCCCTGCTGAAACGTAGACTCCAGATTCCGAGCAGAACCGAGTTAGCCTAAAATGTCTGTTTATACGTCGTAGAAAAGTTTGCAAAAGTGTTGTTTGTTGCCCTACTGTCATAAAATGAAGATGAACTATCCGTCACAAGCAAAAATTCAGATTTACACAGACATGCGTACGTATTTCTCATGCAGGTTCTGTCCGGATATTCGCGACAAACATTTTACTCTGCTGAATGTTATTATGACACTGGTTTCCTTTTAATCATATGTACAGCACGTCAGGGACACTTTAAATTACCTGCTCGTGTTACCCGTTGACAATCGCTTCGTTCGCAGCACAGGAGATTCTGACGCTGCAGTTTCTGCCAATACGTTGCTCAACCGAGGCTACAGACCGTATCTTTATTAATCGCCTCTAATGTATATATTTATTCGTCCAATACAGATGGCTATATATTGTTCAGTCGCTAGGACATGCCGTCCTCGGCCAGAGACTTGAACACCAAACACCCCTTTGGTGCCTTGCCAATCTACTCCCACGTCTGTGCGCCCCAGCCAGCTGCGAAAGATCGTCGCGATTCGAGACGCCAAACCAACCAGCGTTTGACCTCTCAGCGGTATGGGCGCGTCTATATGGTCGGAAATGCTATTACACCATTCTTATGATAACAACTACTCATAGACATCAATGCACATATAAAAATGGAGATGGAGATGTAAATGACCTCGTTGCCAAGTAGTTACGGTTAGAGTTAGAAGCTGAATCCTTTGACGAACGGATTAAAAATAACGTAGAGGGTCACGAGCCGATGTTACGCCATCAACGGCTTTACAATTCAGCGGCTTGATTTTACTATCGCGGTTGGTTCATTTGATGACGACTGATGATGATGTGATGTCTGGGTTCTTCGTCCGTGACCTTTGCTATTGAACAAATGAATGAAGATATAAAGTAGACATTTCTAGAAGTATGGACACCTCAGATATTGCTTTAAACTGTATAATTTTTCAATGGCGTAATTAACAAAACGTGATTGTTAATTGTTTGATTTTGGTAGCCCTAACACTTAATTATCTAATCTGAACATTAAGTAAAAGTAATCTATCATTCTAGAGCACAATGAATGAAAGGTTTGACCCTTCGAAAGGCCGCATTTGATATTTATAACGTGTTACAATCCACTTAACGTACTTTTATGGATAGAAGATAGATTACATTTGGTATCGATTGATATCATTACTTAATTAGAACTCATTAGAAGTAAAAAATAATTTTTGTTGATTTTTTTGTATCATATATCATTTTTAACCACACACACACAAATGCAGTGTCAAATGCACCTATTTGTGCAAAAAAAAAATTTAATCCATCATTAATAGTCTCTACGGTTTGATTTGTTTCCAAAGGTATCGTTGTACGTAAACACGGTAAAAACCCACCCAGCAGTCTCGAGACATTGCAATCGTTATGGGTTCTTCCCTTTTCAAAGGATATTTACTAATTAAAGATATTAGCCTATGATATCAGATAACCCACACTTTTGTGAAGATATAGATATAACTCAGTGCAGTGGAGCAAACCAATAATGATAATCTAGTCGTCGATATTTAATTTTTTGTTAAATTTATTTTTTATTTATTTGAAAAATTTAAATATTTAAAATCAGTTGCCATACGTAATTAGCGTTTGTAACTATAAATCACTGTTTTTATGAGGAAGGAGATCTGCTGTAGTTTAATGTTATAATATACCTTGAATTCCGCGCACGAATTTAAGATGTCTCTAAGTTATTACAGTTTCATTTAGGCGATAAACTTTTTCTGTTTTTCTATCAGGTGAAAAGTAAAGATTTGTTTTCGAAGAGTCTACTCGGGATCATGCCGATATAATTGCCCTTTGAGTGATAAAGATGAGCGTGATGAATTTTTCTACGGTATGAATCTGTGGAGACGATTTCACTGCAATGAGTAAAGCACGGTAAATTCTCGCAGTTTTCCTTCAATCAATAATCACTTATAAGTATATGAGAAAATAAGACCAGAAGTGTGTTTTCATTATTTCGCTATTAAAATGTTTACAAAATACCTCGTTTTCAACATAAATAATAAGTGAAGCTGTGAACGCTTTTACGTTCTGGAGTCACAAAAGAAGAAGCTATAAATATCGCTGCATCACTAGCTGTTTATATATTTTCAGTCATATAATACCGTTAAAGAATAGTAAGCCAAATACTTATATAAAATAATTTGTTTTTTTTGCAACGGATTTGATGCTGTAAGCTTACATATCAATAGACATGCAGCTTATTTCTAAGACAGCTTTTTCCGTACATAATATTTTCTCTAGCATAAGTCTGTATACCCAAGTGCGTCTTCGCGTTCACTATGCTATTTACCTGGAGGTCAGCACCTTGTAACTTCTCAGATTAAAACGCACGCCTCCCCGTGATGCTGCAGTAGTAGCTGTTTGCCTTCAAAATTTGGGAGATAGTTTCAGTTCAAAACCCAGAATAAACACACTTCGTTTCATGATAGAAGGGGTTAAAGGTGTTAAGTAATGCCCAATGACGATACTGAACGTAAACACTCGAAACGTTTATTAGGTTAAAATACAAGTACCTAATGCGATGTTATATTTTTCGTGTGACCGTATTTCGCGTTCCGCTTTGCATCGGTTCTGCATTGTACCTGATAGTGTCAGATGTTTCTGATCTTTCGGATCTTAGGTCCAATTCCCCTATTTCAATCCCGCACTATTTCTCGTACTACTGAAACGAACTGTGTCTGGGCTTCGAATCGAACCTAGACCATCTCACGTGTCCCTTCGTGCTTGTTCGAAGACACGACGAGCAGCGATAGTTGGTAGCGATGTTACTACTGGCGGGAGCATCGGCGACAGAAGATAAATTCATCTAATTGCTATTGAGCAAAGTTCGCCTTCAATATGTGTTTGTGTATATATTATATTTGTACTTGTTCATCTATCTGTCGATTTCTCGCTTCCTTGCGGCTGGTTGCCAGTTTGTTTGCTTACCGAATGTGTTTGCGTCGCCACTGAAGTAGCGATAGCGAGCGCTGGCACTTCTTCAGTCTCAATCTTTGGTGGCTGCTGTGGACGCGATCGATTGCACTTGACGTAAACGCCAACAGCACGTCGGAACCATTGGGATACGGGATAGCGAGGGGGACCAATAAGAGATTATCGTTTACTGCAAATGGCCATTGCGGTATTAGTACGCGCACATCTTGGAAATATTGTTCTTCGCTTGCGGGAGTGGGTGATAGTAGACGTACAAGTAGCTCATAGTGCATATGAGTGCTTGTAGCGACTATAGCGGTATGTCGGATTCATTCATTCGTCTAGTCGCAAGCAATAGGGTTCCATACACTCGTAGCAGACGGGTCCAGATGTAGATATGCGCACGATTATGTATGTAACTATATGAGGGTAAAACGGCTCAACAGTTAGTTGCCAATTGAGTGATATCACTCGTATCGAAAAACAGAATTTTTCTACAAATGGAGAGAGTCCACTAGGTTTGTGTGGCGCTTTAACAGAAATATTTTCGTTTGCTCAATACATTTGCCTGTTTTTGACAGAGGTAGGATAGCAGGCAGATAAAAAACGATGAGCGCATCAAAGGGCTATAATCCGACAGCAGTCGACATCATCTAGCACGTGTTTGTGTCAGTGCCCCTTGAAAATATAGTGCGTTGAGCCTATCCACAGGATGTCTGAGTCAGAGCCTGCATCGGTCGTGGACTCTCCTAATGACTGATCATGTGCAAGGTGACAATAATTGTTTGAGGTTTGCTGTCTGCCGCTGCTACGGATTCAGGGTCCTCTGTTCCTTCATAAACATATTTTGTCCTAATTTCGGTCACCAAAAACGCCCAAAGGAGCCATGACAAAAAATTAGATGCCACATTTTCTACTCGGAAGTATATCTACTACGGAAGGATAATGACAAAGCCATTAATGACTACCAATGTAACGTCGCAGTACCATTCGCGAAGGCGGTTCCGACCAAACACGTCCCCAACTCCAGAGAGAGCGCGCCATCTTCTTTTGGCCAGCTGACAAACACCAGGAATGTTAGTAGAAATTAGTCATTAAAGAGGACGGACTCTTCGACTGTAATCGTTGTGTGCCCAGTGACGTTAAGCAGAGTTGCTACTGCGGAACGAACGTCTTGGCTTGCGCCGGAATCAGTTAGACCCGACACGGTCAGGCGGGACCATAAGAGGTACTACAACTCGTGGAAGAAACCAGCCGCTTATACGCCAAGGACAGGAAAGACAGACTTGTACATTTTAGGGGTACGCTGTAATCTCAGTCAACAGCTACCTCCTCAAGTACCCGAGAATCGGTAGACTAATATCACGTTAGTCAATAGACTATAAAGTATGCTTTAATGTTACGAGTTTTGACCTGCTATTGGTTAGAAGAGAAGGAAAAAAACAGCTGGACCAAATGGCAGTGGGTTCGTGGCGATAGTCCCGGAGCATGACGATCCTTGTCTGCGGTAATGCCAACCCGGCATATATAACGCTATAGACATAGAGTTTGTCTCGAAAGGTAACTTGATAGTCGAAATGTTCTAAAAGCTATAAAGCATACTCATACGTACTAAATAATTTATAAATGTACCTTTAGTTACACATAATTATTAAATATATTCTATCTAATGAGTAAACGCTCACTTAGAACTACCGGTACGTAATTCTAATGTTGGCGATGAATACATATGCGAATTTCAAAACATAATATGCTCTCTTCTGAAAACGTCGGGACGCCATTTACTTGAGTAAGCTGCTGTTTCAAATCGACAAAAATAGAATTTATTTAATTTATTGAAATGAACACTTAAACGATCTTCTACCCCTTAAAAATCTCACCTCTAGATCTAACGATAATGATTGCTTTCGAGCGCAGTACCCTAATGTATCTCATAAAAACTTTCCCTTAATTGAGATCTCCCAAAGCAAGAAAAGAGGAGGTCTATGCAAACGTGCGACCAGTCATCCGGTCAACTGCCGTGCTGGTTCTGATATACTTACGTGTTAGGCATAAATGGTATAAGAAGGCCAAAACATTTTTATTTTGTCAATATATGTACAGGTACATTAGAACAGGCAAGAAACACTGAAAAGAATAACATGAGTTTCTATTGCGATCATATAATCTATCTAGGAAATGACCTGGCAAGCTAAGACTGGCCAGATTGTCACGTTTGGATTCGATGCAGGATGACGCACTGCTTTCTATAGGCAAGTTTTATATACTACGGGGATGTCGATCGCCGATTCTGTATGATCTCGTACCTTATTCTAAAGAACCCACATCTTAATTTTGCCATAATGGCATAATAAAATATACTTATAGCCTTAAGGATAGATCGCGCTTGATTTGCATACGACTCTATCTATATACTTATCTATTTTATCATTAATTCTTCCCGTCTAACGGTTTGGCTTGCAAGTGTCATTCTCTCAAGGTATTCTTCTCGCGTAAATGCGTTCTTACGGAGCTTAGAGTGTTAAAAGATACAAAAAAAGATACATTGTTACGCTTACTCGACACCTTTATCTTCGGAGACAACTCTTTTATGAATGGCTCACACGCCGAATTATACTGTAGAAATTGTAATTAATTTGGGTATTTCGCTAAATTACAAGATCGTTCTTGAGCATAAACCTCAACTCTTCTGTATTGTATTAACAAGAAAAAAACACGGTGATAAGATACTTCATTTCTATATTACCCCATACAAATAAGTTTGATATTTAAAAAAAATTCGTGTACCGTACAGATGCTTCGTTGAGATAACTATGTCGTCTTTACATATCAACCATTTTGTTTTTGTATCAATGAATTTAGCGCGGAGTTAGGCACTCGCTTCACCGCCACCCGGCCTACAATAATTTTCACAGACATGTCGATCTGCGCACACATATATATGTATGTAGATATTCTAGATTCGTCGAGCTCAAGTAACACTTTCAAGAAATGATATTGTGTTTTATTGTTTATGGTTGCAGGACTAATGCTATACCTAGAGAATACGATTCTCCTGGCACTGCATAAATGCAACCTATCTTTAGTTTTTGATGTCGGCTAGGTGGCGGGTGGAGCAGTGGTCGCGACTTCCACGATTTCCAGTTATTCGGAAACGGACGGTGCGGACTGTCAAATTCATCGCCACAGCCTCAGCTGTGGGAAACCGCGTTCGGGGGACAAGCGTACAACTGCTTGTGAAAGGCGGTAACCGAAAACAACGTAAATGAACTGCTGCACTGTTTCTCGTTTCCCGTTGCTGATTGGACCGTTGCTACCAGTAGCGGCAATTTTGAATACGCCGGCAAAGTGATGTTTTCAGCGAAGTACCTACATATGTTGTAACAATAAATAGACGCTAAGAAGACCGTGAACCGAACAGGATTTCAGTGATGGGACACGAATAGCCTCGAACATGAAGCGGGTCAAACGGTCATTGAGCGAATGGTGGATGCACTACTGCTACTACCGCTACGATAGTTAGCAGCGACAAGGAAAATATAAACCTAGAAAAATTGATGTAGTAAAGTAAATCATCATGAGAATCAGTATGTTCGATTATTAAGTAAACGCGTTGAAAATGTCTAGGGCACATTTTGGCCCCGAAGACCAAGATGATTAAATTCGTTCACGCAATAGGAAAGATAATATGAATATTGTACTTCACCGTAGCTGCAAATTAGATTGAGCTGACAATCACAATTATAGCAGATGCGTGGTAGAATTGCAAATTATACTACTCTTCAGCTTGTAAAATAATTAGAATTGATATGTAGTTCAATTGAGACAACAACCATACGAAGGCTTTGGCCTGCAAACATTATTTCATGTTTTTGAAATAGACACCTAATGAGGTTCTGCTGCATTTCCAAGCAACAAAAAATTACATAAAAACACTCGTTGAATCAGAGAGAAAAAAAATAAAAGAACTGCTTATTCAATACATAAATAACCCCGTGCGGCTGTATATAGATAGCGATACGATTAATTATAAGCTTTTTTTTTTTTATAATCGAGCTAGTTAACGACAACAAATAATTCTACACGTAACATACATACAGGGTATAGCAGATGTTTTTTTATAGAAATTTCCTATAATATTTAGACCAACGAACTTATCGAAGCGCTGCCGATTTCAAGTTGACCCGATTTTTCGTAAAGGAGCCGTAGCTTACCTGAAAAGGCGCAGTTCTTCACTCATCTTAAAAACATGATTGGTTCCAATGTCTAGAGATATTGTCAAAATATTGTCAAGAACTTCCAACCCGTTGCGGTCTCTATGCCGAGAGCGGATGTACGCGCGTGTGCGTACCCCTGTATACTGCCAGTTACATTTAGCTGAAGAACCGTTATTGCTAAGGAAATTGCAGGTAGGCCAGATAAGTAACATATGTTTTCGATTATTTTTAACATTTATGTAAAGTTAACCTTACTTTCCTAATCGAATTCCATATTTACATACGATTTGGAGACATTTTGCGTGCATAATCTAAAGCAATTAATTTCCTGGTTTGTCCGCCAATCTTATCTCTAGTAGAGTACTAGGTAAGCTAATCCAGGACACCTGACGTGCTAGACGCGTTTAGTGTAGGCTGCTTTTTTATGTTTTTTTTTTTTTTAGCTCGGATCTTTTTACTGTTCCAGCGAATACTTAATTAATACACAATTAAAACATTAGTTATGCAGAAAGATGGCTGCACTGTTTTATTGCTGCTTTTCTGAGTTAACGCGTAATTTCTATATTTTTCGATCTGCTTTATATTTTCCCAGGTACCAATTAGTGTGTGTTCTCGGTGCCTTCGCAAACCGGCCCGCAGCTCATTTGTCATTTAGCCGTCATGCCGTGCCATACGACGTAACATTCAAAAAATCTTAATGTTCCATCATCTAGAGTATATTGCCGTGCGCTCAAGACTGTGTATGTAACCCTTAATGTTATTGTAGTTATTGGCATAAGCTTGCTTCGGCCATAGCAAACATGTATCTACCCAGGCAAAGCCAAACGTTTACGAGCGATTCTTGAAAAAGGGCGGATGATGTCGGTATTATAAAATTATCTTTAAGTTTTGTACGGAAGAGTACAAAATCGCACGAGAAGCCAGATGAATTCTGAATGATTGGAGCGGCGACCACTGGCCTGATCTTTACCAGCAAAGTAGTTGCCACCATAATCTATCGTTGCCACGGGTCTGTTTAGACGTAAATGGAACCATTTTTTTTTATCAATTTTAAATTTTATCTATATTGCTATATGTTTTTTTTTCGGATGCGCCCAACACTCTGGCAAGATGTCTTAGGAAAATTCATAAGTAACAGATAGATACGAATAGAAGTTCCGATACAAAAGGGTCTAAGCCACTCTATTGTTCGATCCTTAGTTAAACATGTGACAGTATGTCTCGGAAAAATCGGAACATGAACACTCTTAAAGTTCGCTAAAAAGACAGGAAACGTAGGCAAGTCAAAAATCTGGTTGCAAAGGAACAAAGGTAATTTCAATATCGAATGTTACCTAAACTTAATCAAAATCCAGACCCATTATTTAGCTCAGTCTGCCATAGAAATAGAGTAGCTTTTTTTTTTTCTAGATTAAATAAACTTACGCTTCTTCACACAAAACCTACTCCTCTGTATCACCTACTAAGAATTAGGAAGCCGCTAAACGTTGGAAGAAGCCCGAATCACTGTTACTCAGTAACACAAGGATCGTATCGCTGCGATTGGCGCTTTTGAGAACGGTCTCAGTGCTTACCAATAGTATCAAGATTAGAATAAACAAGCACTCGTTCGAAAATGTGGCTAACACATTATTAAGAAGCGGCCATATGATGATGATAACAATGGTTCTAACAAAAGAAATCGATCGATTTACTACTTGTATTTTTCGACGTTTGTTTAAATTCTATATTTTTGATGCGCACTTTGGTCATTCCTTGCCTTCTAAATGCTGCTGCCATTCGAATATTAGCAATTTTCATGATTTACGTCACTCGTTACCTGATCCGATTCGCTTCGTCCTGGAACGATCTGCAGGGTATCTATTGACCACCAACCGCAAGTCCTGTTGTTGTTGAGGTAAATCATTTTAAATCACATTTTGTTTTTTGTCGATGCTCCTTCTTCGTTCTTGCTTCGACTGTAATGGAAGCATTGACGTTACTGTGGTTGTAGTTGCTCGCGTCAGTGCTGTTGTTGATGGCGCTGACGACTTCGTGAAGGAAGCCCAAGATGGCCGAAGCGGAACAAACCCGCGTCTATTATACTTTGCATTGGGCATACTGCGATGCGACACATAGTCAAGCATTTTTGCGGTAGCTAGCTCTTTTATCATCAAAGAAGGATTGGTCATCCTTTTCCTTTATGGATCATCGTCGCCTTTTTCTATCTCGATGTAGTAGCAACTTGTGTTGGCTTCTTGTAGCAACCTAGCGGACCTAGCGCGTAGAACGCAGCCTAATTGCGAAACTACGCGAATCATTCAGCGTTAACGCGGTGAGAATAGCAGTACTATATGTAATAACAACAACGGCAATAATCATAGACAACCCAGATATCTTCCAAAATTTCGGGGACACCGCCCAACCGGAGGATAGACACGACAGTGTAATGCAGAATTTCACTCGCCTCAAAAACAACGGAGCGAAAAAGAATATCGATATAGGGTAGCGGACAGGGATCGGACGCTAACAGCTAATTATAAGCACCGTTTTGACTCGTCAACGTAGATAGAACGTGAAAGCTTCGAGAACATATATTGGCTGCATATGTCTGTCGATGTACGCCAATTTTGATACCGTGAAGCTGAGGTCGACCTGCAGTTTTAGGCCGACAGACTTTTTTGTATCAATGCATCTTCAATTCAGCGTAATCCCAGAAAATGATTAATGTTGATTTAAATCGAATTTCAAATGCAGCCGATAGCAGACGCTTTCTTCTAAGTCGGAAGATATCTCTTAGAGCTGAGTAGATTTCAACCCCGTTCATATTCGAATTTCATGGATAGTAAATAACTAGATTTTACGCCTGTAACTAAATCACTGGGCAAAGTAAAAACGTATTCGATACCGTCCTTTCTTTCGCTTGCTTGTACTCGTGCATTTCGTCGTTATTTCCTTTACTGTAAAAATACCCAAGCTGACATTGGGCCCTGCCACTTCCACAAACTTGGCATCCATTTTCTTCTACATAAGCAATGATAATAATAATAATGTACTGTTTGTTTATCCAGGTTCACATAGCACTTCCAGTGAGTTTTGACCAAATGTCTATTCGAAGAGAAGTGTGAAGCTTAGATATAGCAAATATACACCTGTTGGCTTCGATGGCGGCAGGCAAGCTGAAAATACTCGAAATAAGAAGCGCACATGTATGATTTTTTCAATAAGAAGTCAAAAGCGACGGAGCTTTATTCGCAGAGGGCGTAACAGTGTAGTGGTGGCTGTAGCCGAGAAGAAGAACTACGGTTGAGATGGGAGAAGCGCATTAAAAGTCTCGTTGTTTGGCCAGTGTTGATGTCGTCGACACTCAACGGACGCTCGAGAGGCCGGCTCACTAACAAATCGCTCAATCAAACGGATACGCACCCTCTCCAATCTGACGTCAGCCGATCTATAATCAAATTGCCATAGTGCTTACGCATTGAGTATCGGTTCATAACCGCAGCGGTCGCGGGAGTAACAACGAACATAACCCCTCGCCCGCCCCCCCAGCTGTTCCGACTCTCCTGTTTTCCACTTCTTTCTAATGGTATGCCATCATCAACTTTTGCTTCTGACAGATCGAGTTTACTAAATATCACTAATCATTATGGCAGAACGTTGCTAGATGTGTTAAATAACGAAAAATGAATACGTTTGGAGCGGTTTTAATTTAGCACAAAGACGGAGAGTATGCGACATTACAAATACGATATAATTTCCGATTGTAGTTGTTGGAAGTTATGGGCAAGAAGCGCACGTATAGAATACTTTTAGGCATAGCTATCACGAGCCGATGATAGGCTTATGCCACTCGTTGTAGACGAAAAACGACATAAGAAGCGCGACTATTGAAACAAGCGCGTATTCCGTAGTATAATCCTGCCTGCGTTCGTGTGTGTGCGCGCGCGTATAAAATATCTAATGGAAATAGTTAAAATTATGATATGATCAGGTTTTCGAGTCTTTAAAAATGTGTTTCATAACAGAATAGCTGAGCACAGTCGTATTTTTTAAGTTACAAAAAAAAATAATTGCTAAATATCTCGCGAGTTCCTCTCGATATCGAAGCAGGCGACCGTCAATTGAATACGTTTAATTCTTGACTACATACGATATTGTATTTGGTTTTTCTTCTTTTACCCGTACAAGCCTGAAGCTTACTATATGTTATGGCTGTTAGTTGCCAAGGGCAAAGGGGAGATGAATATAGTTCGCAATCTGGATATTTTAATTTGTTAGTATTAGCAACAAATCGTTGCCTTTGGAAAAATGCTATTCAATGTTGTACGTTCAATGAAATCTAACTAATTAATGATCCAACCGTTTTCTAATTCCGTGTGCACCAACAGCCACCATAAGCATAAACATAAGCCAGCGATTTACTGTTCAGTAAAAAGCTACATTGCTATTGGCCATACGGTTTCAATTCCAAGCTCAGAAATAGATTAAATTTCGTACTACTACTACTACTACTTTCCACATGTATGAATGCGGGTACGAAGATAGCTATCTGTTCGCGACAAAACTACATACTACGAAATGAGAAGTAGAAGAGTCCGACCTACGACGTTGACCGCACGCTAAACAATCTCCAAAGTCGCCGTGTTTAACGAATACGCGCTGGTTGTAAACCTGCTATCGTAGCGCCCTGTGTATGAACTCGCTTGCGGAATATCGGAGTTGTTCACGCTAGTGTGCGGCAATGGTTAGCTCAATAGAGTCGTTCATGAGTCGCTCAAGCTAAAAGAACGAAAACGCACTTAAACCGTGGCTATGTGTCAGCGAACGTGATGGACATCTTGCTCATCCTTGCCATCGAAGAGCGTATACACCGCGATCGAATCTTTTCCTACGCGGAGCCACGTCGACGGTAACCGCAGCACTAGCAAACGGTTCAGCCAATGAGTTGATAGCCAGACCCGTCTCTTCGTTTCAGTACTAAGTAGTTTTAGCTTAAGCTTCCCCCGAGTGTCCGACCAGGTCGATGGACCGCCGGACTTGTAGTAATGGCGGCTTAGCTTGCTTGCATCGTAAACCCTGCTCACACACATGTGGGAGGACGATGCTAGATATGTATGTTTGGGGTAAAAAGAACGAGCCGGTTGGGGGAGAGTGGTCGACCAAAGTGGTTTTTCTACGGAGATCGAATGGATCAGCATGCCAGTAAGCGAGACAACTACTCCACTAATCGCTCAGTCCGTTGTGGGAAGAGCGTTACGGAAGAAGTAGAGAAATACGAGGAGAAAAGGGAGCCACCGAAATGGGGGAAGAGGATGATGCCTCGTTTCATTTTTATGACCCCCCCCCCCCTTTCCTCTGTGCCTTTGCCACCACCTCTGCTGTTTTAGGTCAAGACAAACAGACACATGAAAATTACACTGTCAGCCATTTTTTGCCGCTAGATTTTCTATATTTAGCTAATAAAATATTTCATGGCAAACATTTTATCTCCAACGCAAACCATGAATATACATTGTAAAGTGCAACCAAATACAAGATGAATAGAACCATAAAAAGCTTGTTATCGATTTAATAACAATCGAATGCGCGTCCCTTCAATAATACGTAACATACAAATGACCCAGAGGGATTAGAAGACAAAAAATGGGATGATGGTATCAGGTTTTAACCGTTTCCCCTTTCGTTCTAAAGCTTAATGCGTGTATTTTAACTTTGTTTAATGGCACAAAAATAGGCAAACATACGATCCAGCTTAAATGTATTTATTTTCTTATATGATATAGTTTGGCTAACGAAACAACTTTTATGGCAGTACATGCTTTGCTATCAAATATATAAACCTAGTGAAGTACCGCATTTGTCTTGAAGGTACGTTGTTGTCTGTTCTAGTTAATGCAATAGCCACGCATTTAATTGTTGTACGATGAATAGTACGCTAGAATATAGTATTCGTGCGCTGCTTGATGCTCGTACCTCTCTCGTGCTTTATGTTTTCTAACAAGTTTTCCCTTGGAAAACTATGCTTATACAAAGGAACAGGATGTTTATTCAGATATAGTTTAATTATGGCCAATAAACGATAGCGTTGGTTTATTTGCCGTTACGTACACCGAATTCACCAGATTTAGCTGTTTGTCATATCGGATACCAGCATAAATATAATAATATACATAAAACTCGTAAAATACGTATTGATACTCGCATCATTCCAAGTATTAGATATAACTGTGTGGTACTATAATAATAGATACAACATTAGTCAGCTAGTCGTAACTTCGTTCTTCTTTTTGTTGTATATTTTTTCTGTTCATATGCCTAACATCTTCTAAACGCAGCTTTTTCAGGCTCAATGACCCTTAAAATGACTCTGAAATAGGCTTTTTTTCGTTAGTTTCCTACAACGCATGTACGGGCATTGCGCCCACCGACTGAAGGGCATTACAAGGCCAGCGAGTATTATTATCGGTGGTTTGACAACATCCAAACACTTCTCCCTTTCGAAGTGATTGTTTAATCAACAACATTATATTTATTCCCTGGCAATTGTGGTTGGGTACATAGAGCTAAAACCCGCGCAATGCTCGACTCCAGAGGCAACCATACGCTTACCAAATCGAAGTACACACGATTTATTGGACAGTATAGAAATATAAGGTCTCGAGAGCACGTGCATTAGTTATTCACGTCGGATATTGGCTTTCCGTCAGCGAAGGTAGCAGCGGCAGTAGTAGAGGTTCTAACACTACTAGCTACAGTGGCCAAAATAGTAGCGCTAAAGTGATAAAATTGATTTAATAATAAGACACATTCGAGCTGAAATAGTTGGCAATCCATACCTTTTGTGCATTTACTTAATCGACTGGTCACCAGCAGAACAGGGAGTCACAGAGGGAAGATCCCGCCATCGTTCCCGATACAAATATCAATTTTCTTTGTGTATTGTTCTGACGTTCAAAGAAGCTTTTTCCTCTGCTTCTTGGTGTATCTTTGCCGCGAAAGTCTATGTATCGGGTTGGTTGGTTGGTGATTTCCGTTTTGGTTAGCAGAACGCTACGCACGAACGTGCAGTACCTTCGCGGTAACAATAACGATGCCTATGACTGGCGAAAGCCTGATGCGACTTTGCACTATGAATTTCAAATGAATATGGAATCTAGCGACTATTTCCAGCGGTTCGCGCGTAACAAAAAGCTTCATTGTCTGCTGAAGTATACCAACACGAGAGCAGACGAAACGACGAGAGGTAGGTTTATAGAGGAGGGAGGAAAAGTTTGCTGAGCATGCGTGTCGATGTGTGGATCTTAACATATCTATCATGTTGCATATCATACCAGAGCGGTCAACCGTTAGAAGAAACAACTGAGATGTAGGTAATCGTATGACGCGGCACGGCTTAAGAGGCTGACGTCCTCATATTATTGTTGTCGCTCTCTGAAGTCTTCGATGCGGTTGTTTCGTCTACCTCTCGTCTGCCATTACCGACAGTCACATCACCGTAATCCCAATATCACGATAGAATCATGGGGTTGATCGGACGGACTTTGCTCATAGACCGCTAGTTCGTATCGAGTATGTAAATAATTAGTTATATAACTAAAAATAAGCTGTTATCTTTTTTAACGTTGTGATTTGTTTTAAAGGTTCGTTCACCACTTCGCCAGCTATTCGAATATGTAGTCGTACACGAGCGGCAATGTTAAAAAAGGCTATGGAGGCTGTGCTTACAGCTAGGACTGGGTAGATATGCTCTCGTACTTTGTTTTCTATTGGCGGCCTCAGCAATTACAGGAATGCTTAATGATATTCTAAGGAACTTCTGTCGAAGCTGTTATGTCAACGTAACTGTTTGCACATTTACATGCTCTTCTCATTTAATTTTGTTATTATTGCTATTGTATGTCACGACTGGGATCTTGTTTTGTTGATGTCCCGAACAACTGTTTGTTACACTCTTTTATGGATCAAGTTCAGATTGAAAATGTGTGTTTGTATATGTGTGTATAGGCGATGAGACAGCTAAAAACTTCCGTTACAGAGGCTTTATGAATAAGCGAGAAGCCGCAAAGCCAACTGACCTGCCGATTGATATACGCGATCCACTAAGAATGCTATCGCTAAAAGCATGACAATGAAAAATGTGCGCTCCCGCGAAATTAAGCATGTGGACAAGATCTGCTTGTGAGAGCTGACTGTCTTTTCCAAAAATTGACCTGCAACTGACAATGGACCGCGAGGTTTACAATCAGACCAACGTTGAGACTAGAGATCTTTTGGCGTTTGTGCTCCGGACAAATTTCGAGCCCGCCATGGAAACGACTGCGGGACATGATGGGTAAAAACAATATGGGGAAAAATTTAATTTTCGTGAAGGAAAATAATATAAAAATACGCCGGAGGATCAGGTATACTGCCTCATGCTTGTATATACTGAAGAGGGCTATGTCAGTTGGTACATTCGTGGACTTGTTTTTGTCTGTTTTGCATGTCGGAATGAGCTTGCTATTATAGGTTCCAGCGATAAGCGACGTTTATCGTTATCAATTTCAAGTCTGTATGAATATTTTATGTGTCTATAAGTGCTGCTAGAGCTTCTGCGACTTCATATAGCTTTGCAATTCATCAGAAAGGTAAATCCGCTGTACAAGCGAATTAGAAAATCACTATTATACATAGCGACCGAACATAAGAACGATATTATGCTTGTTTGTTTGTTCATATCAGGCAAATAACAGTGACACAATTAGGATTTGACTTCCCAGCTTACTACGGGAAAGTACTTGAGAAGTCCTAGTCATTCCGAAAGCCCAGACTCTAATGTTATTATTCTGGTACGGGTCCTATAGTGCAGAATGCTTTTCAGAGACCAACCGAGCTTCTTTTGGATTGCGGTTAATACGTAGAAAAAGTGAAGAATTGACAATAGATTCACTAAATTCTAAATTCATCAGACGCTTTATTAAAGAGATTAAACGAGGCGTGTTCGCAGTAGAAGACCTATCATCTTTCGCTTAGTCACTTATATCTTCAAGTGAAAAGTGTACCGTTGGTGCCCGCGCAGCGATAATCGTCATACAGCTAATAAAATTGTTAGTGTAGGGCCTACAAGCCGCTAGAGGCCAGCCAAACAAAGAGCTCTTGGCTGACGTATTTATCTCAGTTTTGAAACTTGTGCTTGTTATTGGCTAAAAAAAGTTGAAGCGTTTATAAATCTTACTAAATAAAAATAACGAATCTTGTATAGGAAGATCATTCGAAGCAAACTTCACAGGAGCGAACTCTGAAACAAGCGTCCTCTTTTTAATTTAACTCACTTTAGAATTATCGAGATTCAATATATGGTACCCAGGTCGATACGTACGACTAGAAATATTTTGTTTCAGCTTTTATAGTTTTAAGGTCGGTTAAATACATTAACGATCTGGAAAACTATTAAAGCCCAAAACCAAGAACTAGTTGTACACGAGATATCTGGAAATGGTTCCAACGTACGCATCATCGTTGGGCGGCGCCTCCTTGTACTTCTATCGTGTGTATCCAGTTCATCAAACGCTAACGCTTCAACGCGACAAAGCTAAATACGGCATTTTCTCTGTCGTACTTGTGCGCTTGAGCGATGCTCTGAAGATTTGTTAACGATATGGTAAAATACTTGATACCTAAATTGTCCGTCGATCTGCTCACCGTTTGAAGAGAAATCGACCTCCATCGTCCTAATAAAAATTCGGATATGGGCAAATGCTTCAACCGCTAGAAAAATATTCTCCCCAATTGGTATATCTTATTATAGGATGTTCGGCCACCGACGGCGCCTCATAGTAACATTCAGAAGATGAATTGGGTAATCATTAAAAAGCAGAAAGGATTTGCTTCCTTTCGCTTCTTTTCTTTTATATCCACTGCTCTACCTTTTTAATAGAACTACAATGTGGAAAAGACGAACTGGTTGAAAAGCATACTCGTATCTACTTGTAACTATTTATTGCCCAATTAATAAAGCGTATATATAATTGAAATAAATTCTTGATTAGTTCGAGCTTAGCAACGACAGTAAATAATGTTCGTCACAGTGATCCGGATATTATTATTATTTGACTGACAAATCCTTCACGGCAGTTTGAATGGGTCGTTGCCTTACCAAGTCGAAGACGTAATGGCGAGACGTTATATTTTCGAGGTGACGCGCCGTAGCACTTCTGGATAGGCACAAGCTTCACCACACTCATTAGGTAACGAAAGTTAACTTGTTGAAAACAAGGCGGGTCCCTAAACGTATTCTAGAATTCTGTTCGATCATGATAGCATTAAGCTGTGCGGTAGCCCTTCTGGTCGTCGAAATGTAACTGCGGCCGCAGTTAAGCTCAAGCGATGCCGATGCTAGAACGAAATTAAGAAACGACTGCAAATTCAAAATTTAGACCAGATAATTAGTCACGTTACTACGAACGTGTGTTTTAAATACTTATTGGATAGTAATCCGCTTTAACCGTTATTGTTTATAACAGTGTAGTTTCTTTCCTTAATGTGCTGTGATCTAATTATAAATAAGGACTACAGTCCCTTTGGGATGCCGTAGACAAATTTCGGCGATGCAAAAGCCAATAATTTCGTGTTAGCACCGCGATTGCGTTGTCATTCCATAGAGGATTACTTACCTGACAGGTCGTCTCTTGGTTCTGTATATATATATAAATCTATTTTTCCGACATGCGCAAATGCTCACCTCGGAATAGATAGAGGCTTGGCCAATCTTAAAAGTTTTGGATAATCTGAAAAAATCTGCGAGTGAGGATTTAAATATACAGCAAACACTGTTACGAGTACATGTAGTGTTTTTACTTTTTTTATATTTTAAGGTCGCCGTCTGGCCACATTAGTTCATATTGTGTTTGTGTCATGTCTGTGTTTACGCAGACAGCACAGGCGATTCTGACACGCTAGTTAGGGCCTCATGTGCTTAACGAAGTCGGCGATTGACACTCCGCTTAAACGATCTATATGCTTGCAATAGATACGGACACATTGTTAGCTCTCACATTGAAGCTATCTGTGCGCGATAACTTCAATGTGAGAGCTTGTTAAAATCATCGTCGTCGTCGACGTCGTCTTGCCGCATTTACTAAGCTTGCTGAATTGTTTAGATGTAGTACTTCGACTTATTTTATTATTGCTTTTTCTCGCTTGTCTCCTATCTCATTACTATTAGTGAATATCTGCTCAGTCTCCTCAGAGCGCCTCGGCCAATGACGAAAGCTACTGGAGAGCAGAGCGCGCGCGGATTTCGCTTTGAACTCAGTGCTTGACAGTAATACATAGACACCAATTTGACCATCTGACGATAGCTGTCGTTGTCGATAATCTGTTCGGTCGTCATCTGTTTTCCGCAACGCATTAAGTATCTATCCATCCATCCATCCATCCACATATATCCGGCGCAGGGTGTGAATAGTTTGCAAGTTGAATACGCGCCGATAGCTTTGTGGAATGGATAGATTTGCGTCGTTAGGTTTACTTCAAGGTGGTAATGTCGACAACAGCCATGATATTAGTTATTGTTCTTAGTACTATAGATATGCAGGGCTAGCAGGTGAAACAAGGCCGCTGTAACTATCAGTACACAACTGATGATTTGGCGGAAACAGCAAGGCGCATATTGAAACTGGCCGGAGACGATCGGTAGCGACGACGTATAGCTTTCTGGCGCTCCCTCAGATGATCATGGCACTATATCGACGACGAGCAATAATCAACGCTGTAAACGGGAATCATTGTTGGGGGAACGTACATCGTAAGGTCAGCCAGTTCATCTTGAGCGGCCATCTTTTTCCTGGAAAGTTTTCCTAATGTTATGGAGCATCCCGTAAGAAACATGTTAGATTTAGAAAATTTGTACCGTTATACGTCCATTATATATTGTACAGGGTCTGCAGCTATCCTATAGCTTTGCTTCCCGCAGCAGCTCTGATAGATTAGGGAAGTGACGCTTGTGGACGACCATATATATACAAGACAATATTGTTTTTCGTATATTCTTTTTTTACATGAAGCCGTTAGCGCGTGTTGCCCGCTAGACTAGCGTAACGTTATCGTTACAATCGTCTGGCTAAGTTACAGCCTCCGATCTTAGTCATCAATTCATCCTACTTGTCAGAGGAACAGGCATAGTCATTGTAAACCAGGAGTAAATAGGTACGGGATCTGATTATTGTCATAACAATAGTCAGCGACAAAACGTAGCGGACTATTAGATACCGAAATACAGAACTTGCTGGAAATGATAGAACTCAGAAGTATGTATACACAAAGGATATTGAGCAGTGTATCTAATTCTACCGCCAGCTGGCAGATATATTTAAACGTAACCCTGAAGGACACATTCAAATAGCACAATTATCTTAAATCTATCAAAACGGAACAACTTTTTTTTTATATAGAGTGTTGTTTTTATATAGTAATGCTGTTGTCGCACCGTAAATAGAGGCTTTATATTACTTATTACACCAACACACTGTTTTCGTTCAACCCTTTGTGATAAAAGTGCGCACGCAATAATCTATAGAGGTAGTAGCAAGGTCACCAAAAGCGTGCCCAGGTCGCAATCGGAATTCAAGATCATGCCATTTTAAGCTAATCCCTCTTACGGATAATTACGAAAGTTAATGAAAGCGAGCATGTGGGCACGATTCAAGCACATCATCAGCGTGTCTCAGACTGTGGAGGTAGTAAAATATATTCATCTCTGTCATACGTTCTCTGTTCTGATATAAATTTGCTTACGACGACAGTAGCCGTATAACTATTGAACAATGGTAAATCGTGTCTATTCCGCGCAGAAGTGGCCCGATCAACTAAGTTTGCCGCCTTCCAACTAAGATTGGCCTTATTTTCGAGGCTCTGCTACCAGCAACAGTTACGACTCGCTAGGCAAGCTCCATTACCGATATAGCGGTGCAGGCCGAATTAGGGAACCCATGCGCTGTCGTCGTCGTCGTCGTCGTCGTCGTTGTTCTTGCAACTACAGTTGCTCTTATAACGAATGTATTATCCTCTACTATTATATCAGCCTCGGATTGTGTGGCGGATCTGTCTGCTATCGGGTTGAGAGCGTATCATATGAGAGTTACATTTGTCTATCGGCTGGACTAATGCACATAGCTACATGTACACCGATATCTATATTTAATATACAGTTTCCCCAATTGAAGGTCCCCCTACGATCAGGCATCTAATCAAAACTGTGATATTCGTGGTTTATCACTGTCACCGGTCATCTTCATTAGTTGACAGCCGACCACTGGGATTTGTTTAGATCGGCGGCGCTCTTTAGCCGTGCAATTGGCACGATACGAAGCAAAATTTAATTTAAATTATCTGAGTTGGTAGCACAGTATTAAGACTTTCATCGAGTGGTCACTGCTGTGTACGATTGTAGATGTACGATCGTTATCTAGTTGCAATAGATATATTATTGTTAAGTTTCGCTTGTGGAATAGGAAAATGTTGTCAAAACTTAACAATTTTAGGCTCATGGTTGGAATCTTGGCCGAACTCCTGTCTCTAAATTCGGCAAATAGTCTTTCTTTCTATTATAGCTCCCATATTGTGCGTGTTACAGCTCCATTTCTTCGACTAGTTATAAATAAACACCTCGTTTTGTAAGTATGAAACTGATATATTGGCGTGTAATTTTAAATTATAGCGATCAATGGTATGAAAGCCCAAACAAGTTTTTGAAACGGTTAATAATAATAATAATAATAATAACAACAAAATAGAAAGTATGATGTAAATCGATAGGATAGTGTAGCTTGAGTAATTCTTTCTTCAACTCTGATTTGTGACAGCAAAAAGGCCTCTCTTAAAGATCGTACGATACAAGGTACATAGACGAGAAACCGATTTTTTCATAAGCAGCTGCACATATCCTAACCTAAGCTTTAACTGGCCTTTGAAAGGCGACAGATTAAATTGCTTGGGGGAAGTGGGAAAGCCTTTTTCCGTATTCTAGACTCTTTCCGCGTCTTTGCTTTCTGGCGGCATAGCGCGCCGACACGTGTGCTAATTCGTGGGAGGTGGCACGAATGGCATAGGAAACATATACGGAAGGGAGAACCGTTTCACGCGGATGGTCAGCTCTCCTGGAACTTCCTCAAAACTCGCCTTTTACCTTATTCCGATGAGGAGTTCCATAAATTTATAGCTAGATAAGAATGACGCGGCATGCGCCTATGCAGATATTGCTCAGTACTGACTAGCGTGTTTGTTGTCTATTATAATCCGTCATAAAAAGGAAAATGAGATGTGACAGTGTCATCCTAAGAGAATTACAGATACAGTAATTATTATAGATGTCTTGTTTGGCTTGCGTCAAGTGTGTCAGAGCTCTTTACTAAAATAGAAAGATATAGGGACGAAAGAGAAGATGCGCTCAAATAAGCGTCGATAGTGGCACTCACGCTCGTCAAGCGTTGACACATTGAGTGTGGTGCCATGAAAAAGACGAGCTTTCACAGACCTAATTGAACTTAAATGAACAAGAAAACCTGTTCTGATATTTCTATATTTTTATTGGATACTTTTGATAGGAACTATGTTAAATCGACAGGTAAGTAATTATTGTATCTACAAAAGCAGTTTTGAGTTTGCCCATATCTGACTCTTTACCGTATGGACAACAAGCTTTTCGTGCGTCCAGTACCTGAATACGCGTACGTCCATTGAGAGATTCGTTAATTTTCTATAAAATTTTTCGCTTGAAAGTGTTCGTTCGAGTACAGCCAAAAACAGGGAGACCAGAAATGCTTGTTTTTACGAGTTGAAAGTCTTCTTTGACAAAATTTACCATATCTATTGCCGGCTGCCTGTCGATCCTTACCGACCATCATCAATTTAAGGGTGTCGTTTCGTCCATGATTATTTTCTAGGTGCACCAATACTCAGAAACTAATTGGCAAACACAACTTTCAACGAATCGTTTTGTACTTTATTGATAGCTTAGGGATCGATACTGTCAATAGATTGCGAACAAAAAGGTTTAATAAGAGCATGATAGCATTTTAGGCAAATTTTCAGCGTCTATAAACAGAGGCTCGCTTTGTAACATATCGCGTACATACGTCATACAAACGTTATGCGATGACATCAGCATAATTCTTTCACTTCGTTTGGTCAAACTATAGTGCACCATTAGCCTTTTCATTCAGCTGAGGAAGATGCAGGCAATAATTTTACTTCAGCCATAAATCTATATGTTTTACGGATGATTGACGTACGCCAATTGTAGGCGCATGATTTCTTTCCCCTATATATCTAGTTGTTATAGCGTATCTTCGGATTCGTTCTAGAGGAACGTTCTAAAATTAACTAAAGTTAATTTTGTTTATTTCGTAACCATGCATAACTTAAGTTGAACCCTGACAAATATATATACAAGCAGTTGTTGGCTAAGCGAGCTCCACAAGTCGTTCGCCTTGCGAAGATAACGCTAGCCCCATAGAAATTTCACATTATGATTAAATTTACGGCTAATTATCTTTTAAAATAAAATGCATTTATTGTTGAAGCATCGGACATAAAGTTTCCTAAGGAGCAGAGGCTAGGATGTACAATAGACCGTTTAAAGGTACAGCGTCCTGGCACTTGGATACAGCGTTATCTTCTTTCTTGTTTAAATCAAATACGTATGGTATTACTTAATGAGTACTTTCGTTTTAAGGAAGAAAATGCATTTTCAAAGTCTTCGACAACAATGCGTTACTTTGACAATGCATGGTCTTCATCTTGTAATTCTTCTAGATTCTATTATTATTATTATTATTATTATGTAATTCTAGTAACGATCTTAGCTCAATTCATGCTAGCAAATTACTCGATTGATCCTTAGTTACGGCAGAGTCTTTTTCAGCCTAATTATATTTTTCGTCAGTATATGTTCTGTCTACCTGTCTAGTTATGATACTCAACAATTATGTAACCTATTACAGTATCAATATATTTTTTCCATACGTGGCCGACTCTGCGGGGGACCGATTTAATGGGTGAGTTGGTGTATTGACCACGACTTACAATTTACATAATTGAGAAGATTTTCTTCGCAGCATCATACCGAATCGTGTGCATCTGTCCCAAAGCACGTTCGCTCATACGGTCGTATAAGTGGTGTCTATTTCACATCGTGCCTCCGTTTGTACTAAGTGTCAATTACATTTATTATGCGAACAAATTGCGGCACTGAGAATACATGTACGTACAGCAACGGGTTAGTACGACGCCACTCTTGCCCCCGTAATGGCCTAGAGGGCGCAACGTAGAGTAGCAAAATGTTTTGACAAAGTGCGTGTCCAAATCGATCCCGTTCAGATCGATTCTTTTGTGTAAACTAAAGTACAGCTGGGCTGCTGATAACACGACGGAAATTATAACAAAACGCGCCGGTCCCTCTGATATTTTCCGAACTCAGGCACTCTGCTAAATCCACCATCGTCACGCATCCTCTACTTTGTCGTAACTACTCGACATTGATCAAAGCCATACAGAAGACGGGCAAAATACATCGTTAAGTCGGGAGTGACACTGGAAAAACGACTCGTGGGAGGGCGATAGAAGGAAAAGCACAGATCCTTTGTATGCAGAATAACAACAATAGTGTATCGGTCCAGATTATCATGTATTTAAAATGCAATTAAAACCTGAGTGGCATACGTTAGGCCACCTACCTAATCGCTTAAACAGTGTTCTAAATATCATATAGCAACAAATAACGACGCCAAAGCTTGAAGAGTGCCACCTTATCCTATATCATGTACCACAGTTTGCATAGTATCAATTATGGGTCGAAAACGAAAGCCATAGCGGATATACAGAACGGAATATTTCGATTTAACAAGTTTCGCTTATTAAATCTTAATGTTTGTTGTATGTATACTTTAAACGGTCACCTGTATCATTTTAATATTTAATGTATAATATTTCGTTAATGCACAGTACTTCAGCGTTATTTCAAATAATAGGCTGAAGTTTGTCTGCTTTTGCCAGCGCGCGCTTTTGAATTAGCTAAGTGACCCGCTATACCGCGGACGTGCCCAATATTGGATGCTTTCCTATTGAATGTTGTCCGCCTCGACGAGTCTATCGCAGCTATTGTTAGCGTAGTATTTATGCGTCTAGAAACAAATGTGTATAGCAATAGATTCTCTTTTTGCCAACAAAGTAGAGTAAAAAGAAGGGCCGGGATATTTACTACTTGAACCAATCCATTCGATAGGTTTATCGCTACACAGCCACGTACGATCGCATCAGTCCTCGAATTTCCCAGCATTAGAACCCATCGTCTACAAGCTGCCATATTTAAATCCGATTTAGTCTTCTATTGAATGCTCATCCGTACCTAGTAGTTTGCGTGCCCACATTCATACACGCAACAGTTTCTGGAGCTCTAATCAAGAACAAACTGCTCAGCGATCGTAGGTACGCATCAAGCAAGTGGACCTATACGTGGAATAGAAGTAGAACGTTGCCTAATACCGTGGTCAGCATTACTGTGTTGCTTACAATAGTCACGTATAGATGGAAGCTCTGCTTCTTGTTGAGTTGTTTTGAAGGTCGCAAGAGTTTCCTCTCGAAATTTTGCTTTCTTCATAAATCGCTTTGCCAGTCAATGGTTTATCAATACATATCTGTGATACATACATTTCAAGAGCTACCTACTGAACTCTTATCAGCTACCGCCTAGGCTGTTAGGCTAACAGAGAAACTTTACTACAATTTCATCTAAGGACTGTATTGATGGCGCTTATGCAGTTCGTACATCTGTAAAGGATAAATATTAGCTTCGTTTACTCGCAGAGATATTAAGCACCGTTACGAGGCTCGAAGCAGCGACTCCTGGTACCTTTCAACCTGAGGCTTAGCTATCCAATCCACCATGTCGGTTTATAACAAACCTAACGGCATTAAATACAAACGCATATTGAGACAGAATTTTTTACATTCGCCGATACAAACATTCCCAGTGGACGCGTGTATTCAAGGTTATCTACTTTGATTTAATGTTATTTCTAAACCTTACAGGCCGATGTCCAAAAAATCGTATATAAATGATTTTGTAAACACACTTTTTAACATTGGCAGTTTATGGTTCGATGTTGTCGTATCGGGTCTCAATACGCTCTAATTTAATTACGCTTCGTCTGATACGCACTACCTGATCAGATTCGAATCTATCCTGCTAGGCAATTATAAGTTCGTTTTTTCAGGAAATAATTACGCGTTTAGGAGGCCAGCCATATTCGTGGAAGCAAATGCGCTATCGTATTGAAAAGCCTATGGTCGGTTTCATTACTGTTTTTGAACTATTCAAAAACTTTTCTGCTAATGGATACGCGTTTATAAATAAATAAGGCAACGTGGTGTATCATGATAATCAGCATGTGGGCATTGGGTGGAAGTTTTGTCGAACGTACAATGGAAACAGAATCTGGATCATACTCAAGCAAGCGGTTATTCCTATAAAAGCGACTTTTGCATCCACGGTGGATTTTCTTATAGCCGAAAAAAATTACGATGATTTGCCGTTCCGTGCATGAGAGAAGACAGTAGCAATATCCATCGACGAAGTCACTAGTATATATATATATATATATATATATAAATCACAAGTATAATACTAAGCGAACTTTTTCCTGACGTTGATGGCATAAGACTTGTACCTTAGCTTCGCGTGAACCAGTTGAATCCGCTAGGCCGCTAAATTTAGCCGCCAAAATGTGCAAACATAATTTTTTGGCACCTTTTCAAATACTTGTAGAGTCATGTCATGCGTTTCCCGATGTAGAATAGCGCTTCGAAGGCCGCATCCTTACTTACAATGAGGTAAGTCGTTGATTTCGGGTTTATATCTTTTTATAACCTAGTAGGAATTTACTTGCGGCCAATATATTAGACATATTAGCGGATGCTTATGTCGATAAACATCCAGCCAAGATGTGTCCCAGTTTATCTTGAACACCCTGTAAACGAAAATGCACTCTTGTCCAATTATACAGCTATTAAATTCGGCCGGACAGAGGGGGAAGACGTTTGTATCGGAGTACATTCTCTAGCTGGCGTAATGCCCCATGTTGACATGCTAAATTAAGCCCTGATTTAAACGTTAATTTGTACGAACACAAAACGAGGACTCCTACTGCTCTTAAGAGGCGGGAGGGGTATATATGGAAAACTAACGCTCGCTTCGATCGTTGTTCCCGTCGACAACTTCAATTTAAAGTGTATTTACTTTGTAAGGTTCTGACGAACAGAAAGAGCCACAAAGAGATCATGGCATCTTTGCCAAAATCACCTCTTCGTCCGTATCTGATGACTCTTCAGGTTCACCAAGATATTACATAACCATTCATTCTAGACAAAAACAAACAGCTGGAGTTCGGATGCTGCAGGAAAAATATAACTTAAAAATTATGGGCAGTGGATACTGATGACGACAAGAACGTGTATGGTAAGGCCCATAGTTTCAGCCATCTTATTAGTTCTCAAAAGAGCGCTATCACATTTGTCGAGTTCCGTTGCTGTCTATAGCATACTTTTATGTTGTTTTAACGAATCTACGTCATTTTTTAATGAGCTTGCCTTTTCCAAGTGGAAGTTTCGCTTGTTTTATGATTTCGTCAAGCAAATAACCTACAGTGAAAAAAAAAAGCAGAGAAAGTTGTGCGAACCAGTTACAAACATGCAACTGCTGAAGTTACCACTTCATCCATGTAGGCTGGTTAGGCTCCTCTTTAGCATGCATAGGTGCACTTAGATAAATGACACAGGTTGTTGTCACAACATTTTTGTTCATTCAGGCCTCTGTCTAATAGTAATGCTATTTGGATATAATCAAGTTCTTCTCTTTGTTTAATAGTTTCACACAGCGAACAACGATACTGCCGGAAACTTTTTTAAATGATAAAAAACATAGAGTTTGTCGAAATTCGTTGAAGAAATAAAAGCCCAATATGGTCCTATGCGTGAAACAGGGTGAACGGAAAATGCAGTGTCGGCCTCCAAAGGACCTTGCTTATTCCTACGCATGACGTTCGAATGGTCTTTTTATCTATAGTTCTACATGACTGTGCCAACTCGCTTGGATATGGCGAAATTTAAAACGATCTTGAAGATTAACAGAAACCAAGGATAATGATGCGGGACCTGTAGGGGTGTCATGAGAAACCTGACAACCATACGAATCTGCACTTCCATTGTTTGGCTGCATACCAAAGACAGACTTCAAATCCAAGTTCTTTCTGCCTTCAAATTACGAAACAAAACGGTCGCTGAAATTGTGCTGTTCTCATGGAATTTTTATCGAATGGGATAGTAACCAGGTGCAAAATCTCTAGCTAAACCCTGTAGAACGTATTGTTGATAATGAAAGTAGTTTTGTTCATTGCTTTTAGGAAAAAAAGAGTAAACTGTTTTGAGCTTCTTGTACCTTTGAAAGATTTATGTTTATTAGAAACGAAAGAAAATTTACGCTTCACATGTTCCTCATCTTTGCTGCTTTATCCATGCAGCGATAACTCTAAAATCTGCCCCGGCAAATTACAGGATTTTGGTTGTTTTTGCAACAACAAACTTGTTGTGCCACTTGCCTACAGAAACGATACTCCCTACAAGACTACAAAGATGCCATGATGTTATACTAAATATTTCGTAAACCAGCACTCATATAAATGGATGCTTACAAAACTTGTTACTGATCATCATTAGATCAAAATGCGAAAAAAAAGTCAGCTGACGCAGAAACTTCAGCTTCAAATACACGCACGTACATCTACGCCTTTCAACACCAAAGTCTCAATAACTTCCCGCTTTCAAGCAGTGCAGCACGCACTCAAGTAATGGTTCCCAACGTCCGTCCGCTAATGAACGTGTATCTCTGGGTTCCGTCGCAGTAGTTTCACTCACAATGGCCCATCGTCAATATTACATTGCACCCATAGCGTTGACCCGCTTAAGCAAGGGAGGTTTTTTGCATTCCTTAACATGAAACCTTCTGGACAACTAGGCTCACTGACGTGGACGCGTCTGCCCCACAGTTTTGTCAGATCGAAAGAAAAAGAGGTTGCGGCTAGTGTAACCCAGACCAGACTAGGGCAGGATGTTTTCTACATAAGTGACGACGGCCAGGCAAACGTGGCCCATCTGGAGGGAGAGTTGTACGTGGCGCTTCTTAAAGAAACGCCCAAAACTCCAAAAGGCAATTTAATGCGGCGAAACGAGAGGCAAGATATCATGATACTAAGCGAATACGGAGGGCGTCCCCAGGGAGAACTGGCGCGATTCACGCTATCCGCTACCACCCCTGTATTGAACAGCCGCTACACTCGAAGGGCGGTGGCAGAACAGCAACGTGCAAAAGACGCAGTAGCAAACAATGGGAGTTTTAAGTTATTAAATTTAGTGGAGTCTCTCCCTAGGACAACGTCTCGTTTGGTCCTGTCTACAAGGCAAAGCACAAACGAAGCTCTACGTCGCCATCGTGACGGCACCTGATCCCGGGTCGTCGTCGTCGTCGTCGTATGTGATCACTGATAGATTACTGTCGTTACTACAAAGACTCTTGCTGATCTATCTGCAGGCATGTGCGTATATTTGCAGCGTAGCTACTTTCTTCAAGATGGAACGAATGAGAAAAAGGGACGTGGGCTGTTTATTTTCGGTACACTCCGAAGGTGAACGGATCATCAAGTCAATCGCCGGTGCCTCCCAACCTTAAGCGGGTCATCGACAAAAGCCACTTTCAAGGAGGCACTGCCTTCTAGAACTCAAGCTCACTTGCTTCACGCGCTTTATTATAAATTCCTCAGTAATAGAGGTACTTCCTCTTGCGATCTTGACATGGGCTGATCCAGCGATTGACTTGATTTTTCAACAACAGCCATCAAGCAGTATGACCTCTTCCCCAGCAAACGCGCTGTGCGCCATGGGGCAGCATGAAAAAAAACGTTGATTCGGAGCCTTCGGAACAAAAACTGAGACAAATCAGCCTCACTACGCAGTGGTCAATGTTTTTCCATACGTGGTCCTTTCGCTATCTGTAGAAGACCAATTTTGTCACCTGTCGAAATCTCTGCCATATTCTTCTAGATTTGCGAATGCATCTTGCTAGTCAGTAATGTTGAAAAATACGACTTGTATAAACTGGCGCTTGAAGTTCTGTTTTGCTAGACCAGTTCTTTTGGGCATTCGGGCTACCACGTCGCATTCTGAATACATCGGAATATCTGAGGAATGTTTATTGAAAACAACCAAATAGGCCCCAATCAATTGTAGAATCTCCGCATTGTTCTTTAGAGCTAGTATTTCATTCTATGTCGACCTCCACAGGTTCAATTAGTATCGTTTGCACCCAGTGGATATATCAGAACTATTAGTAAAACAGCGAGACATTTACGTTTAAATTTAGATCTACTCTCTCTAAATAAATAAATAAAAACTTTGCCGTCGCTGTCATAACCTTTGTAATTAGTATGTACATTAGCGATTTCCAGTTCGTTTGGACTCTGTATGCAAATTAAGCTACACTTTCAAAAGATACCATGTCAATTATAATCACTATGTTGACAAAATTATCGAATTCTTTATCAAATACTTTCCACCATTTTTAAGGATCAACTAATAAGCAAGACCCAGCTATTTAGATCGAAATTTACAATGTATGCTGGGCTTACAAGCTGGTTTCACCTCTGTGCTAGCATTACGTCGGGTCGTACCGATGTTGGTCCAACTCTAGCCAGCCGAACTTCTGACTAAAGTTCTAATATTGCAGGCGGGAAAGTGAGTCTGCAATCTGCGCCATTTCGGTAACTCGAACAGGGCGGTTACCGGCTGCCAGTAGCTCCTTGCGTAGCTGTACCAGCTGACGAACGTTGGCCGACCAGAGATAGTTAGTATTTAGCTTAACAGATGAGTTGCCCTTCTTTTTCTAATAGGAGCACTTTCTAATAGGATGAACACACATACGTTATGTTAATCCAGCTTGAAACTCTACGGAGGTGTAGATCAACAGCAACTGTAACGTTCAAACACTGAACGGCAGCTCGTATCGAGACGAAGTGATCAACCCCCACCCTTACGTGAAGTGTTGAACAGCTCTACGATACGATCCGACATGAATACACAAACAGACGCATTCGCTTAATAGTCACCGGGTCACGACCGGTGAAAGGATTCTGATGCTTTAACAAGGCGTTTGGTCGGCACGGGTAAGTATTTGTAATGTCCATTCATATCGGAACTACTGGAAACGACAGAAAAAAAAAATTCCTTCATTCTGCTAACTCTTAACGTCTAATAATCCCTGATTAGTTACTAAATTATTATTAAAACGATAATAGAACGTCGTAACATGGTGAATGTATGCTGCATGAATTTAATCCACAGTGTATATCAGCTCAAGCCTGTAGTTAAAACAGTAGACGACTGTATATTTATCGGTAACAATTCTGGTACTTTCAGTTTACCCCAATTCGGATGTAACTTTTCGTAATACCATAACTTTACATATTGTCAGGATCAAAACACCTTCTCTGAGGCGGTTCAGCGGCGAAAGGGAGACCTCACGTGACCCATCTGTCGTTCGTGGCGTCACTGAACGACCATGAGCGGATGCACGACCTATTCTATCTGCCCTTCTTGGGGGAAGGGGGTGCCAACAAATTGCAGCTTCCATGGCGTACTATAGATAATACGCAGCTTGCTACGTTGCTGTAAATTAGCAAATTTGATAGCGAAGAGGCGCACTCCACATGTCTAATAGTTTTGAGAGCTCAATTTAGCATACGGTACGCGAGCCCTTTATGCTGTGTGAGAAGATTATAAGTTTGCAGCACTCGACAGAGTCTTGGTCGTCTGTTCAATATATATAGCGTCTGAGTTAACTTCGAAATGGCGATTGCTGATAAAGGCCCTCGAGTAACAATCGAGAAGAGCGCCCATGAAACAGGAATAATGACAGGGAACATGAATACTCTGGTGAAGTACAAATATGACTGATTTATAATTTTGAGGTAAAAAAAATGATCGAATCTATCGATATGATGTAATATGAACTCAAAGTGTAGGTCCTTTGGTAAGTAGGTAAGCAAGGTTGCGTAAATAATATTATGACCTCTTTCATACCCGATCGAACCAACTTGGTTAGCTGAAGGAGGATTTATCTCAATAGATCACGGAAATCTATTCAAGCTAGGTTCTAACGACTCCATACTTTTGTAAGTGATCTTGAACGAACACATTGCTTCTCCTCAATACTTCACCTTGGTGAGGAATAATATAAAGTGGTAATTCCTTATTCTGATGACCGCGTTCGGTTGTGTGTTTAAAAGTACAAGGCTACTTGGTCTGCTTTTTAACGATTTGCTTTTACTCGTAGGCAGTGTTGAGATCAGTTGGACACGTAAGATCAGCGGGGCGGCGACACAAAAAGACTGATATAGAAGAAAACTATGCAGTAAATCCGGTCTTCACTTCGACGAGTCATCTGTAACTTTTTGAAGGGCGACTCCGAAGGAAATCAACGTCTGTTCAGTGTTCGCTCAAACGCTGATGTCAACAGCCGGGCGACCACATGAGTGGAATCGATTGCAAATTAAATGCAACCGATGGTGTTTCTGCCTTTCTGAAATCGTCAGTAAAAATTAAATCAGCACGAACGCGTAATCGTGTAATGGCAGTATGTTTATTGGGCACTTTCGGTCGAAAAAATCTAACTTGCCGTTCTTTGTTTTTCTGAAAGACTAGCATATATGTATGTAAGTAGGGAGCAGGGTGCGGGAGGAAACTTCACGTTTTCCACGTGCACTTTTCGTTAGATATTACCTCTTCGGTTACTCTGTTATCGTACCAACATGAAGGAAAGATCACACTGCGTGAAACAAAGAATTGTTTTCAACAAGGATTTACCACGTGTATGGCCAGTCGACTTGCCACGAGCCAAAATCTTCACATGACTTCTGGCGTATTGTTGCTCTTCAACTGCGTCGTCCTTTTGCAGAAATGACTGTATAAAGGACAATCATTGAAAGAGAAATGGAAATTGTATCAAGTTTAATGAAGAATTAGCGTTCCACTTACAAGTTGAGAGGTCAATTAAAAAAGAGTAGCAGGTTTGTAATCATCGCGCGAGGTATTGGGTACCCTTTTCTTGCTTGATGCATAAAAGTTTAACATGTGTTTATCCAACATCTGTATTCGTAATGCCTCGTTCAGGCTGCGACATTTAATAATACTTAATTTACGGCAGTGCTCAACTGAACGCTACAAGCTCACGAGCCATAGAACGTTAACGACCGTCAGCTTAGTATTCTACAATCTATACTAAAGTGTTTATATGTATGCGTGTGTGCACGTGAGTCTGTGTATGTTCGTATTGTTGCACGGAAACGTACACCCAAGTACGCAGGCCAGCTCTCAACCCGCAAACAGATCACTTTCGTCATCGAAGTGAACGGTCTTGCTTCCTCATCCAAGTTCTATTCATTTGATCGGCGCTGCTAATTGCCTGCTTCTCTGCTGGAGCAGCGATCGGCTGGCAACAGATGGACTCTGTTTCGTATGGAGAGACGAATACGTTCGTATCCGGATATCTGTGCATGCATACGCGTGCAGCTGGCTACTCGGAGTTAAACGCAGGACTTATGTTCATGCGATACAAATAGAAGTAGACAGACAGAAGGAAGTCTAAGCGTTGTTACACCTCGGTTTCGGTGATTCAGATAGTTAGCTGGCGAGGCAGCAGTAGTCAATAACGGTGGCATTGGCCAACTAGTCTAGCACGAGAACACAACTGGACGGGAAAGAACACAAACTATCGACTGCTTTAACGTATTACACTCTGTCGCAAGAAAATCATTTGACTGCATATATATATATATATATATATATATTAACGTTAATCAGAAAATGGTAATAGATCTAACTGTGCTAAAGCTTGTTTGTGTTTACGTATTTCTCCTTAGATAAACCAGCCAATACGCGAAATCAAGTCAGATACGTAGAATGGGGGTGCGGCCTGTATTTGAATTGGAGGAGCGTGGTTGAGTTCGGCATTTGACTATGCACGAGGGCTAGGCCGAATATAATGTTGAGTAAGAAAAATGTTCAGCCTCAATATAAACAATAAACTAATAGAATACTAATTATCAGCAGCATTACAAAAATGTTATTAGGATTTGTTAATTAAATAAACACAGTCAAAATTATTACAGCCAAAAGGACAAAAACGACGACCAGGTATCGCTGTTCGATGAAACAGGAGGTTCTTCGCAGTCCCGAATCCTATTTGTATTGGTCATCCAGTCGGACCATGTTACCTGTCCATCCGACGACAAATAAACGTACGAATTGAAATTGATGCGGCATAGCATCAGAATAAGCTTATTCTGCCGCTGCAGTGCCGTTTGAATTTGATGGGCCTAGTGACCAACCTTGAACATCCGCGCTATCAGTTCTAAGAGAGCTTAGGCTCAACACGCCCTATCTGTACCTCAGATTCGAGTACGTATTTTCTGCAACATGTTGGCATTGCATTAAAACGACGATCACCTAGGTTGAAGTATAACGTACAAAACGGACCAAGCTGTCGTTATGTGCAACAGGCATCGTTAGCAGATTCGGCAATTTTCGAAATACTTCCGTATGAGACGCCACCGAACTATGATGCGTCGGTCTTGATTGGTCTCCTTTCGCGACAAATTAGCCATAATGAGACATTATCTAACTATTTGAGATAAATAATCTAAATGGTGCCTTGGTGCTAGCTTGATTGATGAACTTGGGGTAGTTGGATTGTCTAGCCGGGGGCGCACACGCTCGTTCACTTCGTTTTCATGTTGTGGTATTGCTATTCTGTTGTTTTTTTTTGTCAAACAACGCCATGTGCATTGTTGTCATATTGTTATGCATACAATTTATACAGTCTCGTATGTTCAAGAAAAATCTATCGAGACATATTTCGCCTCCCCTAATCAGTTTCTGAAGTCGTTCATGCTTTCTCACTACGCGAGACGAGGCTGATACGATTTCGTGACTTGTCATACACAAACATCCATTCCCTAATGTATCGCTGCGTTTGTACCTGTCACAGACTACAGCGCGTCCGTGAGTGTTGGTTTACACCAACCCGGTAAATTTTTATTTGGATTTACCAAGACTTTATTCTATGAGTATCCGGAGAATTCAAATGACCACGGAATCATCGAGTCTCATCAGTCGGTTCACACTTTTGCCAACTTCTTGAAAGCCGGTGCTGTTGCCTCTGTTATTTTTTTCCGTTTGTCATCAAAAGAGTTTCCATGCATTTGTGGAGCGGGCTGCTCCGGCCGCGAATCAGCATCGGCGGCCCACCTTGACTTGCTTTCAATATGGTCACCCACATACACTTACGTAAAGCTTGGCTTTCGCTGTATTGCGTTGTACACAATCACATGACTCGAAAGTTGGCCGAGGCTGGTTGTTTCGGCTGAGTTGGAAGCCATTATCTTGCTTGCCTCTTCGGCCGCTAGCTGGCTAGTCTCTGCGTTTCTCAAAAAGGTCATCACACTTCAGCTTTGTTTGCAGTTTGTTTGGTGGCTTCTCGGCGAGCGATTTTTGTGGCGTCTGGTGCTTTTTGTGGTACGACGGCGGGGCGGGACGGGACGACTGGAAGAAATGGATTTTCTGTGGCATCAATGAGTCCTCGATATGTCCTGCATCTACACAGCCGACTGTCAACTTCTATTCGCGGTTGCTAGCGCCCGTCGGATCGGTGCGAGCCGAGAATAAAAGAATTCAACACTTTCGATTTCATGGCGATAAAAACGAAAAAACGACTTCTATATTACTGAAATATATATAGGACTATGTTTGTGCAGTGACCTGTATTGATATACGTCATATGATGGCTAAGAAGTAAAAAACCGAAAATTTTATTCTATACACAAAAGAACGTCGAAAAGGCCCAACACAACTCACAGGGAAACTGTGCTGCCAAGAACATATTGGATGTTTTGAAAGCACATAAAAATATACAGGAATCTAGTCTAAACGAAGGCAACATACCTAGCACGATAATATAGGGACACGCCGCCTACTCCCTAATCTTACGTAATTCACGCGGTACCAGTATGTAGTACGTAGAGGTTGAAAGTTCCACGAATCTCTATAGTATAATGAGGCTATTTCGCATCTATGATGCAGTATGAAATGGCCCGCTCTTGTCTGAGCTTGCTAGTGCGTTATTCGACCTGTTTGTCATATCGACGCTCGTTTAATGCGCAATACGATTACGATACATATAGAGCCTTATAACTGTCGTAAAAGTCACGGTCCATTTTTCTTTAGATGTGCATCTTCTATTTCATGTAGAAGGTTGATACTACATGATAGATCTAACGATTGTTAGTAGAGCAGTTTCGACTAGCAATTTTTCAACTAGTCAACAGTAAATCTTCTACATTGTAGAGTAACAATTGGGCAGGATGTTTTCGGCCAGGTCTGCTCGCTAAACCAACTATCGTCTCTGCCATCTCCATTTATCGTGCTGGCGAGCGGACGTGCGTGCGTGCGTGCGTGCGTGCGTGCGTGCGTGCGTATGTGCCTGGTCACGCTCTGCTTGTGCGCGCTATTCATTTACCTTTTCCCTACCGACTCCACCGGATCGATTTAATTCGTTCCACAACTGCTAGCATCTCTCTTCGAAGTACGGTGTCTTACCAGGAAACATTGTAACCTTACGGAAGCCGATGCTTTTCCAGTGCTCAAAACCAACCCATATTTTAGGGCGACTGAATAATCTTTGTGCTCTTTTCATCTCTCGGCCATTACTACTGTTGTTATTAATATAACCCATTATATTTTATTGCTATGTACTCATCGCTATACAAGGCGTGTGTTATCCGCTATTGTCTGTAGTGGAGGGTATTTAGTAAGCATCTAATTAATCATCCATCGTTGGTTAGCAGCAGACGTTAATACCGTAAAACGTTTATTCATATTACAGATACACACAACAGACTAAAGACAGCCCGTACTGAGAGCAACCCTAGTGAAGTCTATCGTATTATTATATAGTACCTGAAATTTGTATCCGAGGCATCAAAATAACATATTGTTTCTGACTTCGGCATGCACGTATCACGCTCAAAGAGATTAATCTTGCCTCGCCTATGGCCCCGAGTTGCTATTCCATTTTACCTCAGCTCTGATAACTGATATTGGCATGGAAAACATGAAAGTTACAGTACTATAAAGGTAACGTGACTATTGGGAGTCCTGTAAAGAACCCTGCTGCAAACTCCAACATCCTTTCCAGCTAATTCTATTGTTCTGTTGGACGAGTCGTTTGGTCGGCCTCGAGGTGAACATGTTGGAGCTCCTACATTTACCCACCGCCAAGTGGATACCAGATAGCGATAGTGAAACCTAGGTAGAGTGTTAGCTTACATGTTTATATCCACGTTATTGTCATTGTATATTTCGCGTATGGTTAAACTAATTTTTAGCCGCTGCTGTGTCATTTTATCCAGATCATTTGGCAGCATAGCAATATTGACGAATTCGATCTATGTCTACTCGATCTATCAATTCAAGTGGCTAAACTTCAGACAGGGGTCACCTAAGCAGATTCCTTTCTTGGTTAAATTGGACGTGCGCGGTACGAGCTGATATAATAGTTACTGCTTGTATTATGGTGGCAGATAAAATACAGATTTATTTAACTCTACAGCTCAGCCTATCTGTGTAACTATATGGCTCTATATTGGCCCTTGCCCGTAATCCGGGATTCGTGATGACTTCTGCGCGCACTCACCAATAATGACCGTTCAACTCTGAAGTACATCATAGTAAGCAGTCTCGCTAATTCTTCAGTGCAAACTTCATACGTCGCTGTAACTGTGGGCATTCGTTCATTTAATTATTAAAGTTCGTACGCGCATCAAATATAGCTAAATCAATGATGGCCACTTGCCAAATCAAGGAAACCATGTTGATAGGCTAAGAAATCAGAGAGGAAACTTGTTGATCACATCAGGTCACAGTGATCTAACGAAATGTAGATTGCTTATCTACGAACTCGTGGAATATGTAGGGGACTGGTTGGCATTCGTCATTTCGTTCTGTTTTCGTGTGGTGAGAGCACATGCAAACAACGAGTGTTTGCATGTGCTCTCACATAAACATATCGCATATCCTATTCTGGAAGCTCTGAATTGTGATACACGACGCTGTAAACCGATAGACAGATCATTGGTCAGGCTTGAGGAGGAACGTCTGTATCTCCAGCCCATATACTGTTGTCGAAAATATCTTAGCCGTTTTAAAAACAGAATTGAAGCGAATATTTTTTATATTTTAGAATAACACTACTAAATTAAATGTGCGCCATTTTTATTAATGACCTTCCGTCATTTTTCTGGTAAAGCCGTAACGCCGTAATCGTGGAAGCTTTGTGGATCCTGGGCAAAAGATTATGACAAGTGATTTTTGCACCTTTCCATTGAAGCTAAATTAACATCGTTGCAGGAGTTCGACAACAACCGAAACAGATGATGGAAGTCTGATGGCGCAAGGTTTGGGCTGTATGGGCGATGCGTTAAAATTCCTGATTTAAGTTCTCCCAATTTTTGCCGGGTAGTCAAAGGCGTACGTGGTCTGACATTGTCATGATGGTTGACGACGCCTTTCCCATTCACTGATTTCCATCGATTTTTTCGATGGCTTGTCTTAATCTTGCTAACTGTTAACAGCACAGGTCCGAGTCAATCGTTTCGCGAAATCGCAGCAGCAGCAGCAGCAGCTCACAATGAGTGATTCCTTAACAACCCCGCCAAACATAGCCCCACGCCAGCGGCATCAGTCAGGCAAGATCAGGCAAAGATTGTAAAGCACATTTTGTTAATTTATTTTTCTCTTTATTTGCATTCTATTGATGTATGTAATCTACTTTTTATTACGTGATTGTGGGCACTTTGTGAAGGTTCGCAGACGGAAGTACGGTCGGAATACTTCACGTCAATCCGTGTGGCACCCAAACAACGAGTTCTTTTCGTAGCCATCTCCCCTCAAACTATTTAGTGCTGGATGTTTACTTTTTTTGGCGATATCACAACTACTGACGTGTCCGCTTTGCTTAATAGTTTCATCAGCTTTTTCCCTAATTGGTCGACCACTACGAGAAGTTCCTTTCATATCGACATCTCTAAATGAAAGCGACAGTGCAGCCCTTGGACCGTTTAATTCGGTAAGCCACCTTGGCCATAAACAGGGTAATTTGTTATGAACATAAACAACAGTCGTGTCTTTATCAAAATCAAATGAGTCTCTGCGGAAATTTCACTCATCTTAAGTACGTTCTATTTCAAATCTAAATAGAGATACGCCAACGATGCCGACCCAGACACGACTTAGATTGTTTGGGATGGGATAATACTTTAGCTCCTAGTTATAAAAACGGTTAGTTCTCTTTCGACAACACAATCTTATATTGATGGCGTAATAATTAATTACATTAGCTTTTACATACACCGGCTCGGCAAATTATAGGCACGACGATTTGAAGCAGATTGTCTGGTAGAAAGGAAAAGGAAATCACCACGCTTAATAGATAACTAGCTTGTCGTAGAAAAACAAAAATGATAGAATCTGAACGTGTCTAAAGGAAGTTGGCTGACGAATAGAGTCCATAAAAATAGAAATATCAAAAGAATAAATGAAAACATGGACGTTGTCATTTGTTGACTTATTGGTTAGATTTATATAGCTCCTGGTTGTTTCAAAAGCAAAATAACGTAACAAGCCGAATAATAAAATCGGCTTGTTATGTTATCTTATGAGGCGTACTCATAAATTATTGAAATAATTTCATTATTTTGTCACCCTCTCTTCAGGAGATTAGGATCGCAAATGCCGACCCATTATAATATACTGATCTGTGCGGCAGCGTAGCGTCCTGTAGCAATAGATTAATATACAGATAAGTTGATTCAGTGTTGTCTGATCGGTAGCTCTTTGCAATGTCGATGAACAGTGTATAGAGCTCCCTTCAATTTTACCTGCCATTCTAATTCCCAGTTTCGAAGGTGCTCTTTACGATTTTGCCAACCCGTTTATAATGTTTATACAAGAACTGTGCGGTCTGTCACGTTGAGCTTATCCACTATACTTTGGCTAGGTGAGCAGCAATTCCATTGCGCGCCCTACGGCTCCTCCACCTTGCCAACATCAGCTGAAGGGTAAATGATGTTCCCAGAAGGGCATGCACTCAGTGGCCAGTCCACTACGTTTAGCAGGAGACTCTTGTGAAAATTTTGACATGTCAGAAGTGTTGGATCACGATTATGATACTGACCACTAGCTAGCTGCAGAGAAAGGACGTACGGAGCAACATTCGAATCAAAGGGAAAACTGACCTGAAAAGAGGTATAGTTATGTTTCGAAGCGAAACCCTGCGTTTTTTTCCCTATGAATTCTAAATGCTCGCCTAGTAGTTCCTGTGCTCAGCTAGCTAAAAAACTTTTCCACTGGAGATAAATTCAGAATAGAAGAAAGCTAATTAGCAAAAACAAATAATATCATCATCACGATTCAATGAACTGAAAAAGGAAAGTGATTTTTCCTTTTAAGGCAGTGCAATGAACACTTTGAAATCTGTCCGCTTACTAGGGTTCTTTGTTTTTGCCGCTCACTCGACCTGTCTTGATCCCACAGATCATTATCTATCGTGCAGCGACGATGAAGTGAAGTTGGATCAACCTTTTTCCGTTACCATCATCTTTTAGGGGTTGGACAAACAAAAAGGAAAACAGCTAACGACCATAAAAATGGTGCGTTGTTGAACTTCATCAATCGACCGATTGGGCCTCAGTAATGTGTGACTACGAACCCTAGCCAGGGACAAATACACGCACACACGCATATATATATATATATAATATATTGTCGTCGGACAATAGCACAGATTTGCCGAAACGACACTCAGCTAAAGAAAATCGCGGTTATACACGGTCATGTATTGCCACCGCTCCATGGCGCCGCTGAAACACGTCGGCGGACTGTTCGACGCCGACCGCTGCTGTCACTGTGAAAGCTCAGGTAAGTTCCGCCCGTGATGGCACGCGTCTGGCAACTTTTGCCGTGTGTATGTAGTATTAATAGCCAACACAGTCGAAATTGCTACCGCTGGAAATCGCTATGGAGCTAACAAAAGGAGGGACCTTGAAACCCGAAAACCTGCATTTTGCCATTTTCTAGTGCTCGGAACGAGCTAATAGGATAGATACAGAATGAAAAAGACTAAGTGAGCTTCATAGAAGAAAACTATCATCAACAGAATCATTGCCGTCACCAATAACAACAACATCGTGCTAGTTCGCGTGTTCGTCTGATGCCACGTCGCATCAGCGCAACGAAACGCGACCGATCGCCCGAAGGATAGTCTCTTTGCGCGTCAACATCGCCGACAGCAACTATAGCATTTATTATTATACAACAACAATAACAACAACAGCAGCAGGAGCAACAAGAGCAACTGGAAGAAGGACGAACGAATGGAATCCGGCGCTGAGCGAACTCAGAAACAGCAATATCAACTCGTAAAGATAGTAGAACACATGGTGCAAGTAGGACGATAGAGAAAACGAAGCGCAAATGCAGAAAAGGCTAGGAAGGTATACCGTAGGAATCAACATCATCACCGGCGTGAAAATAACTGCGACGACGAAACAAATGCTAACAAGAACGTCGTCGCTGCAGACCTTTTTTTCTTCGTTTACCCGTGGACTTGTTCGAAATCTGCGTGGCTAACGAAGCAGGCGAACTTCGTGATGTAAGCGAACAGCACAACAAACGATGGATGACGATACTTAGAATGGCGACGGTGGCGGCAGTAACAACAACAATAAGAGCGAGAGAAATCGGTATCACCGATCCAGCTGGACGTTCCGGGGATGGCGGTGAAGATGACGGTGATCGTCTGCGGTCGTTGTCTTCATCGCTTGGGATACGTTCTTGGAGCGTAAAACAAAACCAGCTGAAACGAACGGGGCGGAATCTTCGGACCATCGGCAGACGATAAAAACTGGGTTTATTTTGAAGACACGGATCGGTTTTCGTTTGAGTGAGGACAGACTGCCATTTTTCTACAAGTAAAAACAGGGAGAGTCGAACAACAACGTAATCATTTAGAAGTGACCACAATCGAATATCATCGCATGCACAGGAACCAGAGAAGATACAATGGATATAATGGAGCTTACTGCATTATACGATGCATGCCATGTATGCGCGCATGCTATGGCTGATAAACATTTTTAGACCTCGGGGCAAGATTCGAATAGGCTGTTCTAAACATGCGATATCGAAACGTTGCCATACGATCCGGACGTTTGCGACCTGGCTGGTTTGGACCTAATCAGTAGGTATTATTGGGGTAACTTAACAAGCTTAAATACAATTTTTCAACTTGGGTTTTTTTTTTTTATCATATATTATATGTTTGCCGTGTTGATTTGAAAGTATTCCGCAACGTCTTAGCTGATACTGGATAATACAGTAGCTCGAATTAGTCGAGATTTCGAGCTTCGTTAAAGCAGTGGAAGCTTAGATGGTGACATACTATACATAGAATATACATACCTACGACGATTACATTGACGACTATAAAATAAATAAGGAATTATTCCGCTTGCTACTGAATAAGGCGTAAGCATCTGCCTCTGTGATGTTGCCTAGCTTATATAAGCGAATGCGCCGAACAATTAGTAGGTGCTAGTAACCACTGTATGATAAACACCGATGGTCACATTTCCTTTTTTCTAAAGCTTCGCCTTCATTCTTTCCTGCCTCGCCGTTTGAGGGTCATCAAACATCTAGCGGAAGTGGGCTTTTTTTTTTCGCTATTGCAATGAAAACTTTTTAGAGAGCGTAGTGGTTAGAGTTTTGCGTATCTGTATACTCGTTTAGTCTTTGTCGTATTCTCTATCTTAGGAGTTGCTCGAAAGATGGTCCAGAGGAAATAGCTTCAGTGGTAGTAAATTATATGGTAAAATAGGAATGTGAGCCATCTATGCGTTTTCTATAATTCAAGTGCTGAAGCCCAGCTCAAGCTGGACAGGAGGTAACTGCTATAGTGGACAGTTGCTCTTCACGGAGTTGCTAATGCTAGAACGGGATAAACGGCATAAATGCTATTCCTTTTACAGTCAAATATTGCCTCTCTGGGATCAGATTATTGTTTACGCCTTTAGCATCGCATAGTGGCTAGTGTTAAAAACTGTTCTTGAAGAGCGCGATTCCTTCAATTGTAACGCTGACTAGTAATCAACCTTGGCAGTTAACCAGGAAACCTCTTTTTCTACGTATGTTCTAATAGCGAAGCAAACGACACGAGACATCCGGTAGTAAAATGCACAAATCCTCACATTTCGTTTACCTCAGCTTCATCTAGGTAGAGTTCACCAAGTTTTACGTTAATTAATAGTTTTTTTAGTGGATGCCGACATTGGATATGTATAATCTATATACATATCCAAAATTTTTTTTCCAAAAAAAAAGAGCTGTTTCTAGTTCATGATAGCTAGGGCACCAAAAACATATTGCTTAGTACATAGACAGAGGAAATCTTGTCGTTCGATTGCCTAAACGATTTTCTCGAAGTCTACCGACTTATCTTCATTGTCATAGTTGACATGGCTGAGTTTAGCTTAAATGGCCCCTAAATGTTTTATGGACGCCACTGCCACGCATTCAGGGAAGTCGGCGCGGCGCACTAAGTTAATCGGGGCCTTTGTATATTATGCTAGAGTCTCACAAGTGTCGTCGTGACGTCCTTCGACGTTAGGATGAAGATTTCTGTTTAATGGCTTCACTCATGTATTTGTCAATATCCATATGTGCATTCTTGGTACATACTTTTTTTGTGACGTTGTACTCAAAGGTGGCGTTCGTAATCAAAAGTATACAGGTAAATATACACATATAATTGATACACACAAAACTGACCCAATGATAGCTACAAAGTGCTACTTGATCTCTTAAAAATTAGCCGCTTTACGACGAGGACTCCGATGTACTCGGACGTGAAATGTTAGTACACGTTACCCATGCTCCTAGCAGCACGCACATACACACGACGCTTCTGTCTCTGGTCGTGCATTCGAACCGGCATGTTAGTACGAAACAGAACAGTTCGAAAAGGTTTAAGAGAAAAAAGATTCAAAAACCTATACCGATGTATATAAACGAAATAGGTTTTTAATTATACTTCTTGTTTTCAATTTCATTGTGACTGAGGATGCAAGTTATGAAATTTCTTCATTGGTTTTGCTATTAATTTTCAGCAAGGGATTCAGTGGGATTTCTGGTAGCAGTTTAGCTCGCATCACTCAGCTGGAACTATCTGTGGTCAGTAGCTGATTATGGCCGCCGCGTTTAATCGGAGCATTGTAAACCGCCTTCGTGATTTCTAGTCGGGTATGGTATAGCCCACTAGCTTCCTAAAAGCAAGAAGGCTAACACACGAGTAAGTTCCAACTTTCCTTTTACTTCTCTACCTAGCTAATGGGTAGCTTTTCGATTGGTGTTGCTTTTATACATAGCGTAGTAATGATTGCCCAAAAGTTTCGCAGAATACGCGTCCTCCGTTTCATAGCCTTCATTGTGTGTTTCTGCTCTTGCGCACATATACATTTGCCAGCAAATTGCCCGATTCTTCACCCTCACCATAATCAAGCACGCTACGCAGTTGGTCGTGTCGTTAGAAGCTAGTCGAAAGGCAAAGCCAATATGTGAAGCTTTCTTTTACGTGAAGTCGGCACCGATATGCCTCTTGTAAACCGCCTGCTGGTACCGCACAGTGAAGACAACACAGTTTTTGCAAATACGAATCCGAGTTGTACTTGTGCCACCGGTTCTTTCCGTGGGTCAAAGGAACCGCTTTGCCTCTCTGCCGACACGTAACGACGAGTTGCTTCCAGTGGCCCCGGTTTTGATTTTTATAATTGTTAAAAATTATTTTTTTTGGGCATTTCTACGTCGGACATTATTGTGGCTGATGCCATAGCTATAGGTTTTTAGATAGTGGCCTGTTACCTAGAGAGGTTTACGTAACAGGCGAGAAAAAGTTAGCAGTTATTAGAAAATTAGCGACAAAACGTCGGGTTCCGTCCGACTCTCTTTCGATGCCGGGGATCGATTCGTGCTCTACCTCCCTTCTAACTGCTGTTTCGTGCCTTCCATTCGTAGGCTAGGGGTCTCGTGGCCGTGACGGTGCTGCCGTTGTTGTTGTTGTTGTTGTTTGTATTGTTTCTGTCCGGAGATCCACTGATCGCTGGTCAACACTTCGACTGTCCTACTGATCAGTTAATCATATCGTATAATTAATTTTTCATCAAGATCGTTCTGTTCAAATCTACTACAAGCCGTGGGCTCGATTTGGCACACGCCATTTGTTATGTGGCGGGAGCAGCATTAACAACTCGTTGAATGTTGGGCTATGATGTTCATCTCGAAGAGGGTGATATGAGGAACAAACTCACAATGCTCATCTTCAATTTCGTTACCAACAGGCGCAGCTATTGGTATCATGGGCCGCTTCGTTGCTACCAGCGCTTTGTTGTGGCCACCGTTTTTGCTACAGGTTAAATGCAGATGAATTTTTATGATAGACACAAAGAAATATATCCGCCAGCGAACGTCCACCGAAGCGTGATCAAAGAACCGCACAGAGTAACCACATTATGTCTGTCGCTGTCGTCGTTGACGGCTAAGAACAAAGCCACCAAGAATCATCAGCGGTGATGGAAGCATAGCAACAACAACAGCAGCAGCAACAAAACAACAACCTTTCAATGGCAACACTATGGAAATTAGTGTTGAGTCGTCATCAGATTCAGCGTCTCAATACCTATCTATCTATGACGAACTTTGTCCGACTACCTAAAAATTAAAATTGCACACGAAGATTTCGATAACGAAAACCGGGTTGCCTGCGAACGTAGCAGGCTGACACGTCTCCTTTTCGTCCATCGCACGCGGTCCACGCATGGCCGTGAGTGGACTACGGGAAAACTAAGCGGAAAGAAGGAGCAGATGATTTTTTCTGATTGTGATGCCAACATGATTATTTTGAGCTACAACTGAAAGTTATGGCAGTTATTTAACTTTTTTTTTTTTAAGGCCAAGACGATGAAAAAATTGAGCAAAGGCGTGCATAATGCCATAGCCAATGGTAGAGTTATTCTGATTTCAACTACGGAAAGTACATTATTAAGGACTAGACTAAGTTGATAACGGTCGGAGGAGAACGAAGCGTAGTTTGACCCCTTCTGCTTAGCTGTTAAAAAAGATGGGTCGAATAGAACCAATTGGCAAAGACACCCAAAAGATGATTGGGTTTATCGAGCAGCACACTGGAGCGGTACGTGGCAATGCATGATTCCGCATTTGTGAATGCTATTTTCCCAACTTGGATCTTGGTCTGTTTGAAGCCATGTCGAAATGGGCGACGCTTTGTTAATTTGCATCGACTGTGGAGGGAACTTCTTTAACGAGTACGAAAGTAGTAGCGAATTCATTAATGTTTCAATTGAATTTCCACTTATGTGGTAACTGTTTTGTATGTAACTGAATCTTTTTTAACAGATTGTGACAATACTCTGCGAGCGCCCACTGCTACGAGCATTAGTACGCCTCTCCGTAGGATACTATGGCCTTTTTCGTTATGCGATAGCGTCTGCACAATGTGATAAAGACTGTTTAGGCTTCAACTGAAATCTCTAGAGCGAATGCTGTTAAACGTGTCAGAATCGTTGGGAAAGAAGAAGTGAAAGGAAAACAGCTAAGAGAAAATACATCAACCTCAGAAAATTCACAGCTACGAGTCCCGTCTGTCAATAAAATTGCAATAAAAAAAAAAGTAAGCTGAGCGACGTTTTTTCTGTGCATTAGCGTCGTCGAACGTTGCTATTATGATAACAGACCGCGGGTGCTCGCACGACTGCTATGAGGAACCGATGCTGAGCCTGCGTGAAACGTTAGCACATCGCGATCGATTACCATAATTGACATAATACAAATTCTAGCTAGACCTCAGTTATTAATACAGGAACACAGATCTAAGGCCAGTCGTTCAAGATTTAAGCAGCATGCCTGCTTATAATTAAAGTTCAGTAATTTTTAGCTCGGTCAACTTCCCTTCCAAACATCCATGATTATCTAATCTACACTGTTTCATAATGTCCAGACCTTATGGGTGTGCTTGCCTCTTCTACATGTTACCAGGTAATATATTTTTCTCACTAGCACGTATATATTCTGTAAACTATCGTGCGCTAAAATTAGCTCTGCGTCTGGTTTCATCATCTTATAATCGGCTAGGATAATTTTGCTTGTCTTACTTGACTGCGCTGCATGATTACTAAGGAAGTAAAATAGATGCTGTGAATGGCCTTTGTGGACAACAGAACCCTCTGACAAATAAGGTAAGTCTGTAAAGACAACATTTATAGTTACGTCTTCGGTCTAGTTGTATTCAGAAAATATTCAGAGCCAAAAAATAAGTTTTCCTGGACTAAAGAAATGCAGCAGATCTTCTCTCATGCCATGTATACGGTGCACGATAGTTCCAACCACATACTGTGCCAAATACTAGCTTTATGAGCCCCAGTAGACGAGAAACATTTACTGGACTTTTTTGTTTTATTGCTTTTACCATAGCACTAAGTTGAGACAGACAGCGAAACTTATTTATTTTACACGATACAATTAGCATATTTTCAGCAGTTATATATATATATATATATATATATATATATATATAGAAAATATAGCGTGCGTTGATTTGGACCCGTAGTGTATAACGTAAAAGCTTAAAGTAAAATGGCGAAAAGATTTTATCGACGGCAGCGGTGTACGTTTGCAGGTATGTACGCGGCACTCTGATGGTATTTTCTATAGCATCGACGGTGAAAGCCGCTTGGACTATTGGGTGCCTGTGTGACGTCGCGCATCTGTACACCACGAAGTAGTATTGATATAGTTTTCATTGTTTCACAAAACGGTTTTAGCTAAAAGTCTTCCAGCGTCAATGGACCGAACGCGTTTATGATTTTGTGTGTACGCATGTTCCAACCGATATACGTTCACGCCTTATCGTATCACCGCTGTTATCTAAAGGGCGCTTTCCCGTATCGCTGATATCGTCGTAACAGTAAATGGGGCCGTTAGGTGACAATTTATGGGCTCAATGTACTGGCCCAAGACAAGGAAAACAAACAGAAATTCTGTACAAGGTAGCAATTAAACGAGCAGGAATGTCACTGGGTATTTCAAATGGTTCAAGCTTATGATATTTCTTCGTTCCCCCTCCCCAACTGGCGTTGCTGCTGATGGAACCCGCTACATGCAAGTAGAGGTGCGAGTTTTTGCCAGTTTGTAAGCTAAGTTTTTACATAGTTATAGAAATGCGTTTGTGTATTATACACTTTAGTCCAAAAACATAGCAGAACATTTTATCGTCTAGGACAAAATTTAACTTTTTCTGGTTAATGTCAGCTCTATAAATCTTCTATATCTGTAGACAGAGATAGAGTTGCGGCTGATTTGGTAATGTCTAGATATTGTTGAAAGGGAAATCTTGTTATTCAGAGCTGATCCGATGCAAGTTTCTGGGAGACTCAAGCTGATCCTATTAGCTATCCTCGTTCCGTTTAAAAGCGCGAACCCCGTAATACAATGAAACTCGGATACGTTTCGTGCGGCAGGTGACATGGTAGTTTCGCTTAGCGTGCGCTTACCAGAATGGATCGTGCAAGACGTTAGTTGCTATACGTTTAATGGTGGTAATTTAAATGAAAAGAAATATTTTGATTTCACAGAAATTGAAGACAGTTGACTTTAGACGAATTAGAATAGGACGCACAATGAAAGCACGACCAGCTCGCCAGTGCCTTAGCTATAGAAATACAGGTGTCCTTGAGTGATTTATGCCTGATATTCACGGTATTTATGATTCTAATTGAGGAAGTGCATATAAAAAGTGAATCTTTGCAAAAAAATATACTGAGACCTGCTACTTGCTTAAAAATGTTTCAAGTACTATAATTTATTGAATTTCAATCAACATTCTTGACGCGATTTATGTTGGAACATAATACATACATACAACAGTGTTGTACATTTGAGTATTCTAAAAATTGAAGATAAGATAAGATAAATGCTAAAAATTCTGTTAATTACCTTCTGGCATGACCTCGCAGAGTATTCAATGTGATAAACCACAATAAAGTATTTTCAAAAAGAGGGTATGACAATATCTTATGATTACCAAGTTCCTATTGTCGATTTAGCCACTATATGTTTGTACCGAGAGGTGGGAACAAGCCAGTGCGAAACATTTATGGCTTCTCGCTAGATAGATAAGGGTAAAATCCGTAGCCAATAGCCCGTAAATGATCCACCTATTCTGTTTCATCGTATCTCTTTGTGCAGTACTGGTGTAAATAATTGTATTCTGGATATTTTTCCATCGTGCAGTTCTGCTCTTTCAGATGTTATGGATACTTTGTTTGCAGGCTAAGGGGGCGAACTCAATACAATATATTGAAAGCGGGAATTTGCTTAGCTTTCTACGGCTCGTTGATCTCTTTCAAACTCGCTAAATGCACTACTCCTTTTAGAACGCGTTACCGATATGTTGTTTCTATCCAAAGAAGGATATCAAAAAATTATCCAACTACCCCCGATCTGTTGTGCTAAAAAATGTACAGAGTATCTAGTGCTTATGTTAATATAGTTTCAATTTTTTGTTAATCTTGCAGTAGCAGCAGGATGGGATATACCTGCCTACATGAACGGAAAGGAAATATGTTTCGAAGAATATTACGTACCTCGTAACATGTAATATCGGCAAAGTGTAATCATTTCGTTCTGCACCAGCTTACTGTGTGCAAAATTCTACTTTACGATTCACTACTGATCCAGCTCGTAGTCCTATGGGAAAGTCGAATGGAGACATATGGGGTAGCGGGCTGAGGCCATATCTCCTCAGGAGTCAGACTGCAGCAGAGTGCCAATGCTTCAGGTCGCATAGTCCACTAGCGACTGCTAGATAGCTTTGATCCGGTACAGCTATTGCCACGTACGGAATAGTGAGTGAAGCCAGATCTATCACGGGAGGTTAAACCAACTGATGGCGGGTTCCCGTTCAGTGCTTCGACCCGCTCATACAGGAACGGCCCCAAGATTAAGTCGCATCAACCCCCGACCAGACTGCAGCCAGCCAGTCAGGCTGTCTGTCTGTCTGTTCAAGGTGTATGACATAAATCCTTGCGTTCATTTGCATCTCATTTGTTCGACATTGCCTAGGAGATGATTTTCCGAGACTCAGACATATATATATATGCGAAATGCAAAGCTCAGCTTAAATGTTAACGTTCGGTTATGAATGATCACATAATTTTGTCCTTTAAACACGGTAGTACGAGCCTACATACTCTGGGGTGTCTGGTCGAGGTCAGGAAGGGCATATCTTATGGAAAAGTCTATTATGACCAACCTAACTATACTAAAGAATAGTTCGCGGTGTGCGTAATCTCAGCCCACTAACATTCTATGGTGTGTCATAGTTATTTTCCAGAGATTTTGGTTCTTCTTAGTTGATAATTACAATAGTAAATATGTCTATCAAATATTTGACTATTTCGTGCCGTATACCCCTCGCTCAATTATACTCTGAATTTATTCATTTCGCATGGGCGTAGCATGTCAACTTGATATCAGTATAGCCTCACTAGTATATATATAGATGTTTGAGGTTATATTGGTATAAATTTAGGGTCCGGCGAGAACAGGCTTTATCATTAAAGGTTCTTCAAAAAGCAATGCTTACCTAGCACGGTTTCGAAAAACTATATAAGATGACTTTCGAGTAATACCAGAGAAGCATGCTATAGTTAATTCTATCGGAAGCTAATTTTTTTGTAGAAGCTTACAGAGAATGTATCATTACGCAGGAAAATGGGGATTTGCTCAGAGTCTTCCGTATCTATAGAAGAGTTCGCAGCGTGAGATGGACAAATTAAGGCACGCAATAACGCGAATGCGGAAATGATGAACCCACACGAGCCAGTCATTCCTTTCATGGTCTGACATTATAGCTAAAGAGATAAAAACAGGTCATAATGTGCTTCTTTGAAAACTAGCCTCTTGTTCAACGTCATCATATGGATGTAAAGCTTATTGTCTACTGTTCACTGCTACGTTTAGCGTCATACTTTAGTTATTTTCTCGCATACTAAAGTTCACTTAGCTTCGTTACGGTGCAGCTGAGCTCATCGTATCACATCACTGGTCCGGTACTTTTTTGCCGATGATTTCGGTCTTTTTCTCTCCCCCTCACCTCTCGTTACGGCTGGCTGTACGTCTGTAACGCGTTACGCAACCTGGGCCTCGGCGCTGATACACCTTTCCGTCGAGCTCGCCTTCAGTAGTCAAAACGCGTTTTGCGGATGTCGCGTTGCCGGGTCGGGTAGGGTCAGCAAATCCGTCGCTGCTGCCGCACAGACCGCATCCATCTAAACACAACATTGCCTACATCTGTGCAGGAATCACGTATGACTGTCGGCCGCGCTATGCAGAAAGCGGTACTCACTGCTCGTACAACAGCGAGATACCGCGACAACAGGAGGGAGGATGTCAGGCTGTAGGCAACGACGGGATCGTTAGTTTCCTTCTACGCTCAGCCTGACATGGTTAAGGAAACAGTTATATCTACATACAAATACGTAGCTGGCTATATAGTGAAACTAAACAACATGTTGCTGTAACGTCGTGTTGTTGTCGTTATCGCAGAGGTCTAGCCGAGTAACAATATTAGTTCAGAGGTAGAAATGCTTGTGTAAAGGCCAGCATCCGACACGAGGAACTGTCTGTGGAAAATTCGCCGAAGTTTAAGCGGACCTCAACAGCCGCCGGCTGGGATGTTGCTTCATCACATTTCTGATATCCTCACACGGTTGGCACGGTGGTCTGGCAACTTGATTACCGTATGCTTTCCTCTAGACCCTCTTCAAATAGCATATATGCTCTTATAGATATCAAAATGTTTTGCTGATCATCTATGAACACGAATCAACGCATACTGGAACTGTTGTATAGGTCGTACGGCAAACTTTGAGCTCTCAGCCGCAATTGCTCACTATTATTGAGTAATCAACACGATAAAGTGTCTGTCTTACGTATATGGTGCGATTAATTTAGATTTAATGAGCAAAGATCAATGAACAAATCAAGCATTGCCACTGAGACTGGATGTAACAATGTCGAGTTACTACCATCATCCAATTTTACGTTATCGACAATTTCACAAAGCCTAAGTATTATAGGATGCAACGTTTATAATTGGACATCGTGAAATAGATATAATTATGGTGCTTGCACAACCTTGGTTAATTATACGGTAGTACGTAACAATTAATTACTATGTTACTTAGGACCAGATTATTTCTGCTACGTATAGCTATAACTAAATACTAATAATAGCAACAATAGCTAATTATATATCTTACAAGTTAGATTTGCAAAAGATTTGAAACGTTTCCATGCATAGCTCTCCCTGTGCACTTGCCCAAGGTACAGTAGACTTATACAGCCGGCACTGTACTATCAGCAGCATTGACAGACGCCCAAATAGCCCAAATATACAGACAAAATTCCCGAAGCGTTCGAAACAGACGTCAAATATGGAAAATTAAAATAAACTAATAATACTAGTTCGATAATTAGAGATAACGGAAATCATAGACGGAAAAAAAGAAGATAATGAGGCTCGTACTGTTGGCAGTAGCAGCAACAGCAGCGGCTGTGAGCTCAAACATTGCGATCTGCGGCAATGTCAATGTATTGAGCAACTGTGCAATCCGAAAGTGGTAACTTTATTGGTTTGTTACGGGACACTGTATCAGAGCACGGATAATACGTACGCACACGCACCACTGGTAATTGTAAGGATGATAAAAGAACATCGAAGAAAATTTACTGCTTCTAGTATAACTCCTACACTTATTATTAGTTTAGTTCTACAGCTGTCCCTCCCGGGTCTCGGACCAGCAGGGAGGGTCCATTTTCATCCTCGCAGATCATTCTCAGGCAATACAGCAGCATTGTAAGGAAGACTATTTACGCTTTCTGCCGCCGTTGTTTTACGAAGCGAAAAAAATGAAAATGTAGACTACCATAAATACGTCGTCTTTCTTACCTGGTGTCATCAAAATGTATCTTGTCATTATCGTCTTCAAGCTGTATCGATGACCCATTACGGTATAGACGAAAAGCTAACAACTGCTTGTTAGAACACGTATCTATTCTATTTTTTCATCGTTCTTCTAAGGGAGCAGTGAATCTTCGGGGTAGGATCATACTGCAGTAAAATGCCCCCAGGTTAAAGCACGCTTCCATTCGAGTGCTCGATTTGAAATGCAAAACAGAAACGTGACCATTTGTTTCTTTCTATCTGCCAATTTATACCGCGTACCTCTCTCCGTTACGGATTATAGCCACATTTAGTTTGTGTTCAATAAAACAAATGTGGCCATTTTTCTGTCTTCTTCCTTGGGCCTGCGTCTCTTCACGTTTAGACGGATCGGATATAGGTGGGCTCAACATAACGGACTATTGGGTGAGTGCGTGAAGAAGTTCGAAGAATCAGTTCTAGCGAACATGGACCTTTTCGTTCTATTATTTCTTTTCTTTGTTAATTATAGGAAACGCCTGTCGGCAGCTGTGAAGCTGCTGTTAATATCAGTAACAGCTGCACATTCAGCGACAACCACGATAAAAACTTTAAGACTGATGGTTACTGTTTAGTTATTTTAATATATCTACAAACGCAACATGAGGGCGGCATGGGGTTTGCCGATAGGGGTCGTAGGAAGCAGGTGTAAGTAGGTATTTAAAAATGGTTATTACGACATCGAAGGAGACAACTAAGCTGCACACATATATATTACGATGTATCGTATTGTTTCTAGCCATTGTCGTACAATGGCGAAAGCTGGCTTCGCTCTGATAATCCCGCTATCAGCAACAATCGCCTTCACTATTATTGCTATGGGTTGACGTGTGGCTCACTCGTTTTTTCGGCCTTACCGTGATCGTCCATCTAGATGCAAAACAAATAAGTAATATACTGACGAAAGCGTATTGGTGAATTGTAAGCAGCACGGTAGACGCGGTGGACGCTACCACGAACAAACAATACGACCACGTTTGTATAATGGCATACACACAAATTTGGTGCAACTATTACGATATGTTGCACGAAGGAAGGTAAGTCGGCGCTATAGATCGACTAACTATAGCAGCTGAGGTGACCACGCCGTCGACGCACAATCCTGAAATAGAACAATTACTATATAGGCACAACTTGTACATAACTCACGCGGAATACGCGTCATCGTCGTTGAATAGGTCAGGATATGCTGTTTTAGCTCTCTCGCGCTTGAAATTTTTTCGCAAAGATAGTCATTGCACGATAAACAACGTTAATCATCTGCAACCCAACAGCTATCCGCCGATGTCTATGATATTAGCAAGTATAGTATTCGGAGGCATGCGCGCGTGTCAGGAAAGACAACGAACTTCAGCTGAAACCTCATCAACAACAACACAACGACGGTCCACAATGCTATATGTAACTGTAACAGTTTATCAACGTTCACGTCCGCTTCATGGAAAAAAAGCAAAATCATTTTTCAATAATTCCTCCTTACCGCAGCGCTGGCAACAAAGCGGCTGCAAGACGTACCATATGTATCTGATCTGTATATATATAAAGAGTGACTGTTTGCATTAACAGTAGTGGTAAGTAGAGCGTGTCACTCTGACGTGCCAGCTGGCTATGCATCTGACCATTTGCAAGCAAACACGCCATAGACAGATTCATCTGCAGCGGGTCTGGTCGTGTGGAACGAACGTCTATGGACACTTATGGGGTTTGCGATAAATAAAGTCAATGGTGAAAGTTTCGTAGCAAAGTGGCAGCGTTTGCATGCACGGATATCGCATCTGGATACTGCGATCACTGTCGTTTGTTGTTGCCTCTGTTGAGGTCAAACACGTGTTGGGGATTTATGTGCTATAAGACTCACCACTCTGCCCCTAAGATGCCAACGAATTATTATTGGCTACTCGGTGATAATTGTTGACCTGAAGTAAGTTACTCACACGGTTCTCATCGAAGTAGTATCCATCTTCAATGCCATAATTTGTTATGAATGTGCTGATTACATATATTTACTAGCATCGTTATAAATGCTATCCCAATAAAGCAATCGTTTTGTAAACACTGAATTAGTAACTTCGTTACGATGTAAGATTGCGTGCACAAAAAATATCTTAAATATTCTACTGGCAAAGTATTTTGCCATACAAATACATTTCGTCACAACATTTTTCAATATAAAAAGTGCTTGCAGATAAATAAATACAGATATTTTTAAATCTAAATTACCAACGAATCCTTCGGTTTAATTAGAACACAAATGAAGTTCGAATGTATTCAGCTTCGTTGTTTTTACGGCTTTCCGCCGGCGCTCTGAAATACACTTGCTCATTTACTTCACTTACCTATTGATCCTTCCCCATCTACGTCAAACATGCCCAACAACGGTTTACATTGCGCCACAAAGGACAGCTCCTCCCACAATAAGGGCACGGGAGAGGACCACCATGACGTCAATTATAAGGGCATAATATAGGACACGATCATTGGATGCCTCTTACACGCATTCTTAGCTCACTTCCTGCGTCATCGCCTAGTTAGCACTGCTGGCACATGAGACAACATACCGATACTCAGTGAACCAGTAGCTGTAGCTAAGGGTGTCCTACGAGGAAAACTATGAAACGGATAAGAACGAGCTTCCAGGGACCATGGCGCAAAGGCGAAGGCAAATAGGTACTGAACAGCATCACCATTCCGTTGCACCTTTTCCTGCGAAAAAATTCAATAGGAGATGTCAGAAAGCTACGTAATAGAGGGCTCTATTGCCTCCAGTCAGCTCGATATTTCTAGCTGAGATTAATTTAATTCGTGAGCTGAGGACACTGGACAGCTTGTGATAATTCGAGACTGTGGGAGAACAATTTCTTAATACGTATGATTAGCACTTAAAAGGAAGTTGACGAAATTTCAAAAACCAGAGCTTGCCGGGTGCGATCCTTTATATGACCCTTATCTAGCCTCTCGACAATAGAAACCACTGAGCAGTATTTACTGGTCGTCTGCCCGCTACAACTGCAATGTTAATAACAATGCTGAACTCCTTTTTCTAGCGTCAGCTGAGCACAATTTTCGTGTTTTCGCTTCTACTTTGGCCTATTCCGCTCCGACATGAACTTCATCCATTTTCGCAGCCTCTATTCGGCTAATATATACACGATCTTTGAATATTATCATCTTACATAGCCCTATATACATATGGTTTAGCTCCCTTCACTTTTTGTCGTGAGTGGATCTGGCGGTAATGGCTATTCCTCTAACGCGCCTGTTTGAGGCTCGATTATCTGTCGCGTGTATTCTACTACCATTGCTTGTTTGTGAACGTACCCAGTAGCCGTGTACACTGCTGTTTTAGTACTGTAGAGAGCATATATATGCTGTAACTTTTTATCCTTTGGTGTCTCATCCGCTCGTGTTGAGAAAGAGTACAGTAGACCAGCCACCTTTTTCTCTCTTCCCTAGGGAACATAGTTTAAAGAGGGGGCGAAAAAACATAGGAACACAAAGGAATCAGCATAGATGTCGGTCTCATTAGGAAATAGCGGACATCTGCATAGAACGTACACATGTACTACATATGCAGAACAATATTGGTTCCTATCTCATTGCAGTACATATACACGCATACATATATACATCAAAATACAGACCGATTCCCGTTCAACGGCCTAGCACATGTTTAGCCTAAGCTTCGACGTGAAATGCGTTCATCTGTATACGTAGTAGCATAGTTGAAGTAAAACCACATGCAAGCTATCTGCTTTAATAGTTTTTTCCAGCATTGACATGGGCTGTTTTTCTGCTTTACAATATTGAGTCTCCAAATTTTCCAGCTTGTATACGGCCGATCATTAAATCCATCAGTTATTTTTCCGTTTGCCTCAAAGGAAAATCGAGAATAATTATTTGATAACGCTATTATCAAATACGACAGACGCCAAGCAGTGCATACATGTCAGAATTAACGTATCATTCGTTCATATTTTCGACCGACAAGCATATAGGCATGGCTGTTTGTGTTGGCCGGTGTCACCAAATAGGACAAAGTGAGGGTGACCTGCTTTTTAGAACTAGCGGCCGTGATAAATATATAGAATTTTACATTTTATTTTCTTGCTCGCTACGCTGCTTTTCTATTTACGTCTTTGTTGCTTTCGTCTAATCAACCATTCCAATCTGGATGTCTATAGTCAATGTCGACATCTTGTACCCTTCCTTCGGTTCTCAATGAGAACTTGGTTGACAATTGATGAAGACAGGTGTCCGTGGGCCATCCACTAGCAGCAGGCAGAACGGGAGACGGCCAATAGGAGACCGACAAGCAATCAGCCTCTCATGCAGTTTTCTAAACTTTAAGCATTCGATTGATTCTAATAACTTGTCGTCCTAATGAAGCTGCATGACCTGCACGTCCTCAGCGCTATGCTATCGTCAGTTTCAAGAGGTCACACCCGCCAATCATTACTGGTGGTGAAAACGTACGAAAAAACTAATCTAGGTGTATTTTAAACGATCATGTTTTTGCTTAGTTATAGCATCTAAATGCAAGCTTGCTTGTATATGTTTTTACTCAAGAATACGAACTCTTATTATAGAATCAACTATCGCTACTTACATAAAAGCACCTGGGCAAATGTTTATCGACATGGGAGTGACTTAGTTTTAGGTCATATCTCAGAATTTCACGAGGCCCTTAAACCTAAAGCGCAAAGCTGACATATGTTGTTAACAGATTATAGCATTAGAAACGGTAAGAAACACTAAGGTAGTTGTACCCAGTTCGTCACGAGAAAGCCTGAGGCATAGCGGAAAGGACCTACAAAGTAGATAAGAGGCTTTGATGTTACTGGTTTTGACAAACGATAAAATATCGTAGTGTACTAAACTTTCAACGATTGTGAATTGTCTATCCTATAGCTATATTTGGCCCAGCACTCATTTTTGTTTACATTAGGATATTAGAACCGTCCTCCTTCAGGCAACATGTTGAGGTGAATTGGTATTATTTATGTCGTATTATCTAAATCTACTGAAAGTTTTACCTTAGCAAGATTATAGCGGATGTTATGATTTGGAAAATAAGACCGATCTGGATATACGTAGGCCGCAAGATCTGGTTTACCAGAAATGAGAGAAATTAAATGTCAGAGAAGAAATACCATCTCTTTACCAAGTTTTTTTTTATAGTTTGATACTAATAGCTCAACGAATGCAGTCCCGAATGATTGAACCAATTGTCGTTAAACACTTATGTCTTTATTGCTATTTATATTTTTCTCCACACATCAGAGTGACTTCAAAATAAAGACGCAAACAACAAACTATGTTGAGTTCAGTTAAAGGACTGACCAGCGATAGTGCGTCTTATAGGAATTTCGAAATCATCATTTTCTATGGAATCATGTGTGCTAATTTATTATGTCTAGTGAAATGTTTTTTTTTATTTATCTTTTTAATATTCGGGTAGATCATTGTCCTTAAAATCAAGAGGAGCCTAAGTAAAACGGGTCAAGACCTGTTACAATGTCATTATGGACACATTTAAAAGCGGCATCAAGACGAAATTAAAGTGTGTTTATAAAATTATCACTACATATTGGAATAGTTCCAAATGTAAAGTTATGCCGTACGGTAAAATACATATTCTATGCGGCTATTAGATGATCTTGTGGCGATCCAGGTCTTTGCAGTTGTTATAATATTTGGCGTTCTCGACCCAATTCTTGGTAAATCTATAATTGACCTTGCATTAACTTGTTCCCACAGGACAACTTCGCATGATCGTTAAGTTCGCCGGAGTTTATTCTCATTAAGTTCGTCTAGACATGGTGCCCTCTGTGTAAACGTCCCTATAGGCAAATGTGTAGGGCCCAATAGACGATGGTAGCTAAACCGTGTCATCTTCCTGTAATGTAGAACTCATCATCGGTATAGAAACTCCCGTTCAAAAAAATGATGGCTGGCGTTCTCAGTAAAACTAATGTAAAAACAAAAAAAAATAGCTAATACAAACAATAGTATTTCTGGAGCGCTAACATTGTCCGTTCTATCGTCCAATGTTACGAGGCACCAAAAATCGTTACCCTTTCATAAAAACATCTATATACAGTGCTTGATACAAGCAAGGACTTTCACGCCTAATTGAAGCTGTACCCTCTTTTCTTTTGGAGATATCCGGTTAATTTCTTTAATAATAGGATATAGGAATCTTTCATTTTCATCTCTGGATCTGCCTCCTAATTCGAAGATTGGCAAAACTGAACATTGCTAAAAATTAGTCTAAACGTCGTTAGCTGCAGTGGTTTATAAATGTGTTTCTATAAGAACAAAGTACTGTCTAATTGCCTGATCTTGTACTCGGCGCGTTCTTTCGTGGATGGCGATCTGATCCTCTAGCCAATGGCATTGCCACAACTACGCTTCTAGATTTGAATTCATTTGTACTAGACATAGGGCAACAACAAGTTTTTAGGGTTGTTGAGTCGAAATGTTCAATGTTGGGTTACGATTTTCTACATCAGGTCTGCACACCACTGTTGAGTCATCTTCTAGTTAAATCAATTTTATTATCTGAAGGAAATTCTATATAAATTCTGTTAAGTTACGATTTCTAATTCGATGCGTGGACATTTTGTTAATTCGTTGAATGGACCAGGCAGAGTTGCGAGGCTCAGTGTTACAGCCTCCCTACAGATTGCTACAATATTGTCGACCGGCATGCCGTAAACGATGCCAACATCATTCAAGTCTGCCTATTGCTTGGCGTAGGAAAAATACAATTTGTTCCATTGAAATCCATGCTGCGATATTAAGACAAAGCGAGCAAAATCGTCAAAGAATTAATACAGATTTTTAGTGCTGGTGCAAACTTTCTAAGAAGCCCGGATGACAGACACTCACTCTCCTTCGTCATACAGCCCCGCACCCCAAGCAAAATCCTAGAACATAGAAATAGATATATCTGTATCTGTTTTTTAGGTTAAAACGTAAACGCGTCCCTGGACGAGGGAAGTCTGAACAAACCGAGCCCAAAGATGCAAATAAAAATGTCTGTTCTTGCTTACACTAAGTAACATGGTATTACTTCATACTACATGATCCCGGACTCGGTGTTCTAGTAAACGCTTTGTAATGCACTTTTTATTGATGGCACCTTTTTTCCGTATGGCTAGCTGAAATGTAATTGAACCGGAACCGCACGCGAAAAAAGGAGCGTAAAGGGTCTCACAGGCGCGAAAGAGCTCGTCGAAGGGGTCAGCTTGGACGGGAAATCAAAAGGACAAAAAGACAGCGAAGCTGTCCTCAACGGAAGGCTTCATGTTCTGCATCTGCTGCTGTTATAGCGTTTTATATACCGTTAATCCTGTCGATCAAAACGGTCAGCTGCCTCCCCCAAAACCACTTAACACATTAGATTCGCATATGTCATCTCTCGGTAGCGGCACGATTTGTCTGTTTCTAATTGATGGTTTATTATGGCATTATAGTGGCAAATATAAAAGAAACAATACATTTCCCTTTGCAGTTTATCATGGTTGATGGGAAATACAGATAGTCTGTTCACATGGGAAGCCTGATTAGTTACCCGACCTTCTAACATATATAACAATATATATATTACATAACTGAGTTTATATTGTTTTTGTGGGGTGCCTTATTGCAAGATTGTTCTATCATGGACACTAATAATTATATGTCAGTGTAGCAAAACTGCTATCTTTAAGGGCGGTAAAGAAATGTAACTAAAAAATAAAAAGTTAATTAAGTATGCTTTTACCTAACTATTTTAAACGAAACTTCGCCGTTTTAGCCACAAATAAACCATTGATTTTTAAAATTATTGCATGGAACGGATCAATCATACACTGCAATATGTGCCCCAAAGATTTCATGTTTCATATCATTGGCGGCTTTTGCAAACCTAGATTTACTTCGCTTCTACATTATTGTTCTACATAATTTTCTTTACAAGTATTCTACATAAATAACCTGTACTAATGCAGAAACCGTAGAAATCGGATAGTAGAGCATCAGTAATAAATAACAGAAACTTTTAACGCGCGATGAAGGGGGACATTTGCGAATGCTTACTTCTTGCTACAAAAAAAAAAACTAAACGAAACACATTAACGATGATATTGATCTTTGTGCACGATTTAAGTGGAACGAAGTGCCACAAAGCAAAATCTGACGAGGTGATGGATGTCGGGCAGCTTCATACATCTATTTCATTGACGACCTAACCCACACCGCACAAGAATCTATCGGCGTGCAAAGCATTTAGCGACGTACCTAGCCTGCCCGCTGTCCTCTGCAAATTTTTCAGATAGCCTTCGTGACTCGCGAAGTGCTTTTGGTTAACCAAATCTCCACCTTTACAGTTATTTTTAGATTTTATCTCATAAACATATTGTTTAATAGATTTCCTGAGCAACTACGGTAAGCAACTTCGCATGTTCGACCCCATGTGGAGAGCTTACAAACAGAAAAACATTGCAAGATACACTATTTCAACTTTGCGGCAAACCACATCATCATGGTAAAAAACAAACACATTTATATTGAAATTTCATTAATAGCATAAATATATGATTCAATTATTTTAGAATCACTAGAGTGGAAACGATATGAATGATTCGTGATCGATAGCCATATATTTATCAAGAAAGACACTGGTGGACGCTTCAGCGGCAAAAAACGTGTGCGTCGCGCAAACCGAAAACGAAACACTATAGAACTCTGTAATGCTTTCTAACTATGATAAGATACCTAAATAAGCAATTGAAATTATCGACTGTGTTGCCTTCGAAACAGCAGTAGTCGTGCAGTAGCTATCGTTAGTTCCTCTACCTTTCCACTTTTACTCAGGTAAAACCTGTAGGTAGATATGGTCGTTCTGTTATGGATAGCAGTAAAATTCTAGAAGATTCAAATTGATTATTCCGTCTCTAATTCATAGTGTAGCTTGGCAGAAAATTTAAGTTACTACGCAAATGTAGGAAGATTCAGGATGTTTATTATTCAGATTGCTCAAACCACTATTGATATGAGGACCAAGTAACTGTCACTCCTTGGCTATGCAGTAATTAGGCATATTGTATATACAGGTACTTATAGGACCTATAAATATACGAACTCGAGCGCCGTTGTTCTCTCTAACGATCCGCATGGGATCACTTGACGCCCAGTTTTCTACACAGCTTTTCTATTTGGATGCTTCACAGGTTGTCACTCAGTACGGAAACGCTAGCTACACACACATATATATGTATATAAAACTCGTTTTAGATAATAGGCGTAGTTTAACCATGTGTTAAATAAACAAGACTCTGAGTTTATCCGTTAGAGCATTCAACAGCTAGATTCATAATTTTGTTCATAAAATGGCAACGCTAAAAAAATACATTTTTTTAATTCTACTGCGAATGGAGTGCGTTTGATTTTTCGTCTCCTTGTATACAGTGGATACTACCTGTCATAGGTACTACTAATCAACACAGACAGCTATAGTTCTTGCCGCTGTTGTGCTGAACAAAGGAAAGTGAGCTAGAACAACTCAAGGCAGGTTGCCCAGGTCTGTCTGCATGAGAGACTTCTATGTGAAGCTATAGAGGGCATCTGTGCGCCATCATGATAACGACATCAGCGATCGAACCACTAGCGATGATCGATGAGTAGAAAACACTTGATCCGCAGCCCTTCCCTAGGCCACTGCGGCGTCTCAGGCAAGCGATGCCCAGCCCCAGCTAGCAGAGAAGAATATTCGAAATCTCAAATGTTGCAGTTCAGCAGTCCTGTTTTGCTCGCCCGCTTCGTTTCCTAAGGGTTCGCTTGGCTCCAGGTCTAATCAACGCAGCTGGTTGCGTGGGAGTAAGTTAAATGGAATTGATATTGTCCCTTGAAAGCCTTTAAGACACGAGGCACTGCCGTGATAATGTCTGCTGTAAATTCTACTGTATCGTGATACTAACACCGCTCGTTCTATTGACTCAGCGGTAACAACAAGCCGCTATTCATACCTGTAACTGTTGTACAAGTTGCAAGCGGTGTGTCATAGACGCGAAACGGGCGAGAAGGGGGAGGGGAACAATGCAAAGGGACACAGGAATAGGAGATCCGTGGGGCAAAGATCGTCGACGGAGTGACGCATGTTGACTACAATAAAGGGACGGAGTGAAAAAGCTCCTTGCGCTGTGGGTGCACTGATGTAGTACGAGTTTCTCCATTGCTTTCTCAGCTATCCCTTCTACAACAGACCTTAATACGACGTTGTTTAGACATTGCGTTAAGGCCCTGTGTAAGTAGGAGGGGGGATCAGTACGAGCAATTCAGGGGGTCAAATTATGCCTACCTTGAGATATTCGAACCCATACCACTTCTGTGTCCCTAGGACGCAGTACTTCCACGTATAATAGAATGGTTATACTTGTATTCAATAGAGCATTGTGGCCTTAAGTAGGTGCAAGTTTGATGTAAATAATCAGTACGTTAGGCAAAAAGCTGACAGAAACTCACAGAGGTCAAAACGACTTCTGTAAATAATATATTTTATTCGATATTATAAAAAACTTGTTAAGTTTGGCGATCGCAGTGGGCAGACCCTGTCGCGAGAGTAGTCTTCGAAATATCCGTTTAATGAAATCTTTGAAACGTGAGTGGCTATTGATTGTTGGTACAAAGCATGCGTAGATACGATAATCAACGATTGCTTTTTAAAAAAACTTGCCGTTATATCAACTAATGACCCAACTAAAAATCAATTACTTCTCGTATTTAGCGAAGGAACTTGTCTGCGTCGAAAAAAGCACTTGCTCATGACGCTGTGTGCCTTGTTCAGGCACTTAGTCCTTTGAGGTTGTTGGAATTTTTCCAACACGTACATACTTCAAGCTTTTCTCTTATTATGGAATTCTTTAGGGAACTTTCAATGAAATGAAGCTGAAAATATAAACGCGATTGATTATAATTCCTCATTATTTAGCCAGCTACTAACAGTTACGTTTAATGAGTTAACAGATTTGGAAGAAAAGTAGGTCACGAGGCAGTCATTTTCATGCCGTGATTTTTTGTTACAAATTCCAACTTCTTTAGTAGGGTATTGATGCTACTTGGTACTATCCTTCGCTCGCTGGGACCTATCACTCCATCAAGAACTATATTCAAGTTTTGAGTGTACTCCCTGTAGTGTTTTACAGGAAGTATACTGTGTTTTCGTAACTTCCTGCTTGCTGTTTTTGGTTTCGCTCACGAACACCAAAAATGTGACCCACCTTTCGTGAGAATGAGTTCTAAACCCCGACGCGTGTCGACTCAATTTTGATAACGACGGAACGCAAGGCTAGTTCATATAGAATGCCTTCGAATTTAATTAAGGCTTGATGCTTTAATTAACGCCGAACCTCAAGGCTGGTTCCCAGGATCTCTGGCCACACATGGTTGCTCTGCTAGAGGTCCTTGGGTTAAAGGAGCGAATTTTCTGAGAAGGAAAATAGGAACGTAGTCGGAGATCTCAGGGGTTCGCCTGGTGAGGAGTAACTTAGCCCCGTACAATATTGATCTTTAACGAGGCAAGCTTAGGAATTTTAGTTTGACACAGAATGATAAATGCCAAGAATCATAATAATATTAATAAACGAGCCTTAAACTGACAAGCGGTATTGCGACAGAGTAAATTCTGAAAAAACATCCAGTCAGTCAAACAAGTTCATCGGACTGTGGATCGTATCCTGCATAGCATAGCCGTAATAATGCAAGTTGAACAATATGCTGCTTTCCTTGGAACTTTTAAAACACTATACATGAAAAATAATCTTAAAAGCTATGTCGAAATAAAGTTTTCCACTAACTTATCATGAAAGATACAAATTGTATTTTTGGGGCTCCTTTAAAATATACCTATATCGAATTTCTAATTAAGTAATTAACAGTCACACTTAAAGATGGCACAAAAGATATCGTAATGTACTGTTAAAATCGTCGCTGATTTTAGGACAATCCAGTCTGAAACGAGGCCTACTCGAATAGAAAGCTAATGCGTTCCTTTAATTTATGAAAAGCTTGATTTTGATGTTTTAATAAATTCTTAAGCGTTATCGACTAACTAGCTAGCTAGCTAGCTATCTAGAGGTATACGAAATGTTCGAAATTGAAGGGGAGGGGTTGAGCCCCCGGATGTTTAGAATACGACAGTGACAACTTTATGCTTCAGCAAATGTAAGTTGAAGGGTTTGAGGCTTGCCCTGTATCGTAATTTATTGCCATTCCTAGGCGTCGAACCAGCCACTGATGCAAGCATCAAAAAAGCTTAGTACACATTTTACTCATTCTTTGCTTGAGTTTGAATGATTCCGTGGAGGTCTCAAGTCTTAACTAATCTATCTGCCACATGATACTCTGCTGCCGTATCACACGATCGAGTTGATGCAAGCTAGAGTTTGAAAGCAAGGATATTGCTTGAAATAGCTGAAATTTTTTGTTTGTTTATGTATTGATTGATCTAGGTGTTAATATTTAGTAATTGTCCTTGTGATCGTATTACTACCGATGCTAGAGGAAAATCAGTGAGATTTTTATATTATTTTATTTATAAAACTTTTCTCTGCAAAAATAATAACCCCATGTAGGTGTAATATAACTTATATATTAATAACTGTTTCTGTATGAAGTTGACTTTCGTTAACATACACAGGCAACACAAACTGAAGGGCAACATTTGACAATTCCGGTTTTATGTTTTACATTGGAACGCGGTCACGATATTACCACCTGTCGGTACCAATGTCAACTGCAGAATGAATTTTTGTTCAACCGATAGCTTTTTGTTGTCTAATTGATAGTTTTGTTCTCGCTAAATTGCGTGTCTGGATTAACAACAATGAGAGAGACATATCAAAATAGGCCCTTGAGACTGCAATACCGTGCCGTTGAAATGTGTATCATCACGCACCGCGTGCATTTAGTTTTCGCGCGTTTTCGCCGAGATGAAGTGCTTCACACTTCCAGTGAAGGAGAGCTGTCACTTCTTTGTTTGAGTCCTTCTTCAAACGAGGCTCACTGCCCACCAGAATAAGAATACACTCGAATATAATACACATATTTGGCTAATTTAATTCATATGTTTCTTCGTTTTATTATGGCATTAGGCAGGATCCCTATTGATGTCGATAAGGCGGTCAATGCTATTTCTACTAAAGGCAGACATGTACACATTGACAGTGTGTAGTCTTTGAATTATTATTATAAATACATAGCTAGAATCACGTTCGCACAATTTTGATGTAGCAACTATTCCGGAGAATCTGCTATTTCGATACACACGCAGATCGACCAACACATATCTGTCTAATAGTTCTTTGACATGGTCAATGGGGGCATTTATTGGTCTCGCTTTTTTTACAAGTGGTACCATTCTGTTAGCTGGATAAGTATTGCGTAGGCTGATAGCAGTCGGTCTCCTCTCCGTCTCAATACGAACATCAAGGCGCCGACCAGATGGGTAAGCTAGTTTTGGCTTCGGTGAAAAAGCCAGTTTCTAATGTGTTCCAAAACGTATCGACTGTTAGTTAGTGGGTTTATTTACGGCAGTGCGCAGATCAACCTATAGGTTTTCAGTGATTACCTTAGGGTTAACATTGCTATATAGGATTGGTTGAGTGGGTTAGATTACGCATTCTGTACCTGAACGACTTAAAGCCTAGGGGATTATTTTGTCCAACACGAAAACAATGTCCGAATAAAAAAAAAGTTTCCATTTTATATAAGGCAGACGCTGAGTATGCGATTTGCTCGTACCGCTGAAGGTTGAAGCAGCTTTGCTTACTACACATCCAGTTTTCAGAATATGTTAGTAGACTGACGAATATTGATGGATGCTGACACGTGCCTGCCTAATCTCCCTTTTAGCGTTCAACGTCGAAAGGATTCTACACCTTGAAACGTACAGCCTCCAATAAATATTTGGAAATCCGTGATTTGGAAGCACGAGTGGCAGCTTGACACAAACCATTATCATACGTCCCAATTAGTCAATTAGAGCGCAATGTACCTGTAATACGCAGAAAAGCTGAAATCATTTTGTATCAACAAGGGACAGAATAGAAATGCCCTTCACGTTAGCCTGATTTAACCGCGTACGCTGCTTGAAAACCAAAGACTATTGACAGTCTCAGCTAAGGACGTTACGCTATGTATTCTTAGATTGAAGTCGGCACTTTGTGCCACTTGCGGCCAAGTACGATCTCGTGATGCACAACGTATGAGCTGGTGGTCCTTCTTTACGAATACCAGTACGACAGCACAATAGTAGACAAGTGCTATCAATGCTTTGCAATATATACTAAATTATACTAATTATATATATATATATATGTGGAAGTGATTATTCATGCGATCTTACCTATGCGTCTGAACATCAGCGGAATTCACAAAAAGATATTATTTTTTAGTAAGTTTAAGCAACATTCACTTATGCTATCAAGATGTACTGTAAACACTAATGTTTTTAAGGTCTCGGCGGTGACTTTTCCTAACGGGAAAGACGTTCAAAACCAATTACATTGGCTTGATCTCCTAATTGTAGAATCAGACAGTTTATCCTCCAGGCCTAATATATTTTCCAGGTATAAGATAATTTACTATCTATCGCCTGAATTGGCCTACTACTACTACTACTTTCCGAAAGAATTTACATTCTATTTTTCTATGAATTAATTGTATTATTCACCGCAAGAAGTCATTTATTTTATTTATGCAAATTTATTTCGTTATACGCTTAACTTGAACTTATCATTCATAACCTACACAATTATGCTATAATGATTTTTGTAATACGTTTACAGGTAATCATTGTCGAGGTTCGCAGCGCCTGCGAACACTTACGTTATTTCAAATTTTCTCATAATTTCCAAGAGTAGTGAACATTTTTTGTCGCCAGATTTAATACATATTAAAAAATATAATAGGATTGCCGCTTTCTCCTAAGTAACTCCGCCTGTACAATAACTAAATTAAATATCTTAATTAATTCCGTCTAATAATTGTTGGTCGTACGTGCCAATAAGAAGCGCTAGCATCTGATGATTTTGTAGGTTCTAGTAGGAGTAATTCTATACATATGCCATATTATGGTATCAGTCACGTCATAGAATCATCATAAAGTCACATTATACCAAACACGATAGCTTGTTTGCCATCTCCTACTGACTAATAGACGCAAGATCATTTACCACGTACTTGTCAACGCCGACGAAGACTTTTGTATTACTTCTTTTTCATTTCCTATTACGAACTTCGAAACGAGCAAGTGGTACAGGCTCGTCGCACCTGTTGGACAACCGATACAAACAATTCTTTATGCGTCTATGGGTTGAACTACACGATGGAGCGCCTATTCCAGCTGTTAGACTTGCGCTGCATGTCTGCGAAACTAAAGCAATGCGGATTTTCGAATCTGCAATATGCCATTTCCTACTTACCTAGTTATTATCTTAGGAAGCATACAGGGCGATGAACTCTCGCCTGACGGGGGCTGGAGAACAATGTTACTTGGCTTCTGGTAGCGTCCGAAACGAATCTAGTTTACATGATCTTTGATCTTTTAACAACAGCCTAGAAACAAATTACGGGTAATTGGGCTTACTACTGGCAAGAGAAGACGATTTGCATCTACGATAAATCTGGGACAAAACTTTTTCTCACTATTTATCAAATGTCCAATGAAAGATCCGGTGCATCCTTTTTTTTCGTAGAAGCTCTAGTCTTCAGTAGTAACTGCTGGCCGACTTTAATCAAGCCGATACAGTATAACAAACAGCTGAGCTATTTATTAACATATGTTATTTAGTAGTTGAAACAAACTAAGAAACGCGTTTATAATATATATATATATATATACATTGTCTACTGTTAAAACCTGTCATTTTATGGTTAGTCTTTCAGCACTATCATATCTAATGGACCTATTTTGTTCCAATCAGTTGACAAGAGTAAGCTACGAGCACAGGTTTATTGACTATTTTTTATCATCACAATATCAGTAATATCGTAATGGTGGAAGGATTGTCCGCATGTTTCCTCGATGCGATTCGTCTATCCTTGGATTAAAGCTTGCCCATATCGGGTAAGCCAAATTGCAGACATACACAATGACAGAAATTAAGAGAGGATATGTCAAAAAGACATCCAATTGTAACAACAAATTTCACGCCCCAGATATCCGGGTTAGTCCAGAGCGACATCGTCATCGTCACGTTGCTTGACCCAGCTGCACCCGCATCAGTGTTTAAGTCGACGAAAATTTCGCACAGCGGTTCTGACCTTGGCCCAAAATTAGGATACGTATAAAAAGCTTGTTTTGCACTCTATGTGAGTAATTGATGCAGTGCTAGTCACGTAAGGCGTCCTTGGCACGACCAACGACGAACGATTTCATACAGTTCCTGCTATACGGAACTCGGCGGGTAACAGAACGCAAGTTGCGCACATTACGTAATTGGCTATCATTGGCTTAGATAACTTATCAGCAATCAGAGAAACTTTTCTGTCATCGTACAGTTAAGTTGATTTTTTTGCGACGGCTAAGGGCTGAGTCCATGGTTATGACAATAAATGAAAATTGGTGCTTTTTTCCTTCGTCAAGGACGAAAATGGGAGCGTGTATACTCGGGTTCGGCGAAAATATCACATACATGCCTGTAATAATAATGTTAATTATTATTATTACTACCACAGCAACAACATTATGCTACGAAGAAGAGATTCTTCCTGCGGATAACAAAACGTATGCGGTAAATGAGAGGATCGACTTGTGTCTATATGAAAAAGTAACAAATTTTATGCATATAGATTTTAGAGGGTTCCTAAGGCAGATGTCTGTATATCCCAGTTCGCTACGAAATTTCGTCACCTTAGTGGTTGTTGCAACGGTTGTCGCAGAAAGTCAACTAAAAAGCAAATAGGCGCGTACCGATTTAAGCAACAACTAATAGGAGGGATCGGATCATTGAACTTCGGAACGGGCAGATCGATCAATGTGGTGTCACTTATATATCAATGGTGACGATTATCCCAAACATGCAGACGTTTGCCGCTGTATTTGGAACGGGTTCTCTATTTCTCACGTATAAATCCCACAAAGTATATAGCAGCAGCAGGCATTACGCAGAGATCCTTTTAGGGTACCTTGGACCGATCTATAGATATAATGTATAACACAACCCACAAGTATTGTTTATGGGCATTGCTCTTACAGCAGTAAGGCATAAATTTTCTTAAACAATGGCAGCATTGTCTGTACATGTCAAGCATCGCAAAATCCCGAACGCATATAGAAGAATCATCGTCCAAGCGCCTGCCTAATGAAAATTGCTTCTTTATACAAAGGATTTATGTACACCTAGGAAACCTTAAAATGTGTACTCTCATTTATTTTCTACGACAAATATAAGTAACAACCCAAATGCTTTGTTCAATCAGAGTTACTATCTATGTTTGATACTTCGAGTATGTCAAATAGTTAGTTCAAATGTAGATTTATGTTGCTAAACAGTTGTCAGACTAGTTTCCGACCCATCTGCCGTATGCCGAAATTATTTCGGTACTTCTGCGCTAGTCACTGATATTATTAGCAGATAAAGTGAAACCTGGCACTCTTCTACTATACCTAAAGTGGACCACGTACTTCACTGCTGATGAAGAACTGCAGTCATCGCTTAGATAGACAAAACGAACATGCGCTCGACACCTTTTGCAATAAAAACGCTCATTATAAGCTAGCCCCAGTTATTCGAATCATTTGTGAACTAAGAGGGTCACGGATTTCTAGTTCACGCAAGCAAGCTTTGTGCCAAAGACGATGTTGGAGCAGTCTGGACGAGGGGTATCGCAAGGTACTGTGCGTAGTTAGCGCAGGCGAATGGAAAGGGCTCTGAGGGAAGGACGTCATAGCGACTCAGTAAGTGAGTGACTCAAACACCGAGTTTGTTTTGTCAGCTATAATGTTCATGAGAGGCCACTTGACTAAGCGATGACGTGGCCAAACACGAACACTGTATAGTAGCGTCCAAATAACGGGTTGCAGGCCAGCTGCTTTTGGGCTTCTAGTGCAATATATATGCGGGTTTTTGGGTTTTGTTGTCCGTACATATGACAATTTTCGCAGCAGCTCAGTCAATACTAGCAGCTGTATATATAATTCATTACGTTAAGATTCAGGACTCCTGTAAGCTGGTCTTGCTAGTCCTGAAACGTTGTGCTTTTTCCGAGAATAATTGAGATTCTATGATGCGATAGGTAAGCCACCAAGCAGCAATACTGGCAGTATACGGACGTTCTAGCGGGTGATGAAGGAAGAATCAATAATGAATAAGAAATTGGGAAGACTTTTTCAAAGTTGTTATTCTCTAAAGAGTAGCGGCGGTCCTCCGTAAAATACTTCAAAGCATCGATGCTCGAGACACGTTTCTGTTGATATCTTAGAGCACCGTCATCGTCATGACAACTATGCGTATTTAAAAAACAAAGCGAAAGAACGATCTACTTTGCATGAATAGTAACGACCAAGTGGGAAAAAATATTTTTTCATCAAGCTCAATTTTCTCGTCATTAGTTGAGCTAGATTCTAGAAAATATTACTTTATCTGAGGTCGAAAATTATATTACATTAAACTTTCGATGTAGACTTTCGGTGTTGGCATGTGGCTGGCGCCTGCCTAATGCTGGCTAAAAAGCTGCTCTAGTAACAGCTTTAGTAACAGTTTATTTAGCATGCGTTCATCCGTTATTTGTTGTTGTTGCCCGCCATTTGTTCAGTGATATTGCTATTTACGCAAAATGCATGCGTAAGTAAGCTTTCCTAGTATATTCAATGCTAGTTTACACAACAAAAAGGGGTGCAATGATGCACTCAGGAAATAACATTTCAATGCAATTCCCAATAGCGACTGACCCAATGAGAAAATCATTTTCGCCATATTTTTTTGAAACATCGAACGAAAAAGCTCTCTGGATTCAAGCGGTGGGTCGCCCAAGCCTATCAGTTGGGCCGCCTCAGTGCGCTTACTGCAATTCAGTAACATTTAAATTGATACGGACGCTTCGGTTGTTATGATCGATGCCACATCGTTTGCTGCTCTTCGCTAATATTGGGTTAAGCTCTCTGGCCGGTCGTATGGAGTGTAGGAGGGCAAGGCCATTAAAGGCAGGCCGGCTCCTGGAATCGGCCAAGGCCATGCGCAAACGATAATTACGGGATGATGTTAACTAACGAGTGAATTCACCTGATTCGTAAAGCAAATACGCATGAAGATAAGCTCTTAAGAGATCACTTACATTATCAGCTCTAGATCTTTTTAGTTTATCTAATTTCAATAATACACATTGTTAATGAATTAAATGGAATGGAAAAATAGAAATTGTTCCCGAGATAGACAAAATAAATGTTAATATTATTTGTGTTCTTAGAATGGTCTCGCAGAAGACCTGGTTTTGCGGCTTCCAATTTTGTCGATTTACGGAATTCTATCAATATGGCTATGGTTTGATTCTAACTTTCGTACCTCAAACCCATCAAATAATTGCAATGAATTCTACAATGTGTTATAAATTCCAATGGGTATGTTGAAAGCAAATAACTAGCAGAAATATCTAGGTTTAAAGTAATATTCTACTTCATACATACAACATCGGGCTAATAGTCGGATCTTAAACCCTGGAAAAACCTAACTGCTTATTCTATTGAATCTTTTTTTCCTTTGTTTCAATACGAGAATTTCCTGTCGAAGATGGCGTGTAGCCACCCGCTCTCAGCCAGTTGAAATTAAACGTGAATGGTCAGCTATATTAAATGTGAATACCAGCAACATTTAATATAGCTGACCTACCGTAAAGCATCTTTAATAGGCCGATTCTAGCTTTGTTCTGAGACCCATGTAAGTCTAATTGAACCGTTTGTACGTGTCTCAGTAGAACATATGGTAATACAGTCTCTTTGGATCCTCTACTAACGGGAATAACTTTTGAGTCAGGATAGTACGAGCCAACCTGATCAGCCGGATGTGACTCACCCACACACAGCCCATTGACGTCAATGCCCACCTGTGCGAAACAGTTTCGAGCAATAAACGTAGTCCTGCGAAACGCTATCGTCTAAATGACATCCTGTCAACTCAAGTGCCATTTTCAAACGTTGGCCTTGTGTCAGGCCCCTGTCACAGTACAGAAGCTAGATTACGATACGATATAGGAAGCATGTAGCATTTTTGACCGAAGAAATTATTACGACAAAGCTTTTTGTTCTTAAGATAATATCCGAAAGCAAGAAGGAGCGCATCAATTCAAATAACCTCTTGCTCACTTAATGCCATTTGTTTCCTACTAAAGCATGTGCAGCAGTGGGAGGACTCGGAAAATGACGTTGGTGAAATTGAAAACAATGACGTTTTATCGCTCGGAATTGAAAAGGTGGTCTAAATAAAGCCAGCCCCAAATACTGTCAACCGTGTAGGTCTTCTTCGCCCATCCTGGTCGGGTGCGATCATCATGACCACAATTTTAAATTGCATAAGTTCCGGCACGAACAAGAAAACACTGTTTGAGCAAGTGACTCAAATGCAGTACATAGTGTCTATAAGCAGCATGTTTGCCTATAGAGCATCGTAACTAGAGCAACAAAAGACCAGTACTATTTGACTAATAATTTCCTTATTCTCTGAATGCGTGCCATGTACTATATATTGAAAATAATATAATTTAGCAAATATCAATTGACTGAATATTTTGAGCAGTTTTCCTGCAGTGAAGCCCTTATAGGGGCACGGATGGCAAAAGAAGCGTGGTTGTGTCCTCTGTGGAAAAAAACCATCTGCACCATAATAATACCGTCAATCCTGGTCATCGCTCCCTACTTTGACTCGGCTCGTTATTTCTCACTAGCACTGGTCAAAGGTAACGACAGCGGGGGGAGCGGGAAACAAAGGAATGAAGCTGAAGGGAGGAAACGAATGCTTTTGCGCGTCTGGGGGCCATCTCTTACCAGCTGTTATTTCTGTTCCTGTGGCCGCTGTTGCATTGAAAAGCCATGCACAGATTTTGGATGCACAACAACGAAACTTCTACACAAGGGACAAGCAGTCGTCCAATACGCTTCTATAGTTCACGGTCGCTGCCTCGTACTACTGCCACTGCCACCATTACAACTAGCAACATAATATAATAACGGAAGACACCGAACCGCAATCGATCTTGTTTATTGCATGCACAGCGCAAAAATGCACACACATGCAAATGCCCTCTACGTGATACCATTGACTCGAGCAAGATGGCCCACGCTAAATGTAATATTCCTAGCCCGTTCATAGGATTTCATACCGCCACAGGATCTCACTCAGTAACAACAGATGCGGTATACAGTTATGCGTTCGCGCTAACGAGTGGATGACTCACGGTCAAGGGGATTACATTCGAATGCTGTTAAATGAGAACAGTAAACTAGGGAAAATAATTTAACAAGTGGAGATCATTTATTTGAAGTAATCATTGTTATCCTTTCCTTATGGCAGCGAACAAAAACTTTGAAGGGCTACTGATTTTGTAAATAATCTACGGTGTTTCACAGCTGATTGAGGTTAAGACGTTCTTCTGTCCCCTTATCCGGTAGAAAGTCTCTTGACATAATCTTCCTTTAACTAATTTTAGTAATCTTTTAAGACAGTTAGTAAAACATTCAATTTTAGATCAGCTCGTGTCCCTGAGCTGAATAACAATTTTCGTATCCCTACAGCAGGAGCCTTAATACTATTTGCCAAAGCACCAATTCGCTCGACATTTCTGCAAACTTGTTTTTTCAGTTCTGTTGCTTTCGCTGCTGCTAGTCTTCGTTTGCTTTGTAGGCTATGTTGAAATGACTATAAACTAATCTGAAGATCGCCGTACTATCAAGATCTCGATCCGTTCGTCTTCAGAACTGTTCTCAAACCCACATTCGATCGACTGAGATGAGTCAGCTCTTTCGCTTCCCCCTATCTTCAATCGTACTCATCCTCCGTATGTTTGGCTTCCGTAGATTGGCGTTGGCTGGCTGGCTGGCTGGCTAGCCGTCTCTGCTAACCCTTGGACTCGTTGGGAGCGTTTCGGATGGCGGGGCCTATGGCGACAGCTTCCAAGAGCAAGATGTCTTTACGCTCCTCGATGATCTGAAGAAGCATTTTGACGTGAGTGGCCGCACCGCGTGGCTGCCTATCGATAATATAAGCGGCTACATAAGTACGATATGAGTAGCTGTGGCCTTGTGCCGGAGGTTTGCTCAGGCTGGCCCAGTCCAGCTCAGCTCAACCTCCCGCTCATCCTTTGCGTGGCCAAATCTCTAAGAATGTCTTTCTCGTCTTTTGCGGATCAATCAGTATCCGCTCGTACTTTTCCTCTTTCCAAGATTTGCTCCGATTTTGCGTTTGTGTTCGGCCGAAGGTTCCCGCCGCGCTGTCAGGCATACAACAAAAAAAACGAACCTTTGAAAAAGGGTTAGCAACAGTAGCGACTAGAGATCTCTTTATAGATTTTCACCATGTAGGGTTAGCTATCTCAAAAAGATCTACACTTGAAATGCACGCCGCTAAGGACTACGGGCGCTTGATAACCCGAGAAGCAGCAGGAGGAGGCTGGGCAGAAATACGTCTATAAAAATATAGATATGTCAATGAAAGAGGCGCCTATATTGAAAGAAAGGGATGGGTGGATGCAATATACAATGTGTAGAAACCAAGTGTGTGAGAAGGTACGCGCGAGCCACCCTGAGCGATTGCGACCGAGAAAAACGGAACGAAGTCAGCCAGTCGAGATATTGTACCGCTCTAGTAAACAAGCGTTCAAGGGCCATTCGAATAAGTTGTCCTTCATCGTACGAAGCAAAGCTTAGAGCCACGATAAATCCGTAAACCCATTTGCTACCTGGAAGGACTCTATTTTCTCTGGTCTTTTTGTCTTTGGCTTGCATATTCGTCTGTTGTTCGACAAGCATTTATTTGCTTGATGATTGGATCAAACAGTAATGGAACGCGCTTTTGCCTGCATTCTAGCCAGCTCGATTCAAGCACCCGCAAGGAAATTTCAATGATACTTGTTTCTAACATAATTGATTTCAGTTACCGAGTCATACCAGACAATGGGATCGAAGTTCGCATTACTAAATAACTGAGTTAGGTTAATCAGAGGATACCATCTAGCTTCACCTAAATTTATCCTTGCAATGAAACCCATGTAACGCTAACCATATAATGTTAAGGAGATAAATGTTCAGGATCATTCATCCTTAGCCCAAAATCTCGCTGCCGGTTCTCACTTCTCCAGTCGCGAGCAAACTGTCAGAAGTTCGGACACAACTTTATTTTGTTTGCACATGATGCATGGTACCTCTGACATCCTTCGTATTTAACAAAAGGTCAATGAGCGCGATTTGAAGAAGTGGTTGATTATGGATAAGATTTAAATTTAAGTAATCCATGCAAGGTAGAAACAAAAGATATGATCTAAACACACAGTCGTAAGACATACGAATCAATAGAATAGTACCAAATTTATCAAATCCAACTATAAGGAACAAATTATTCACTACGAAGACCTACGAGATTTAGATTAGACAGCTGGCCTACGGCATGATACTTAGGGTATATACCCGTTTTCGAATTTCCTAAGCTGGTCGTCAGTTATCCTCATATAAAGGACAAAATTTTAGAATCACCTTTGCTCTGAAGACTGGCGGGAGGAACCCTGTTGGATATAGCTGAAGTTTCTGCAACAAACCTGTAACGCAGCATAATAACTACTACCTCTTCTAACTCCTTTTTCATAATAAGTCCTGTGTTTTCATTTGCTAATGCTACGTTTTGAACCAGCATTGGTCAGAATGTTTTTTGCCCACGGTTGCCACGGCAAAGAGTCGTACTACCTACCCAGAACACGCCCTTGCTCTGCTCTGAAACCTACTTCATAGTAAAAAAAAAGCTAACGTCATCTGCTTTAATCTCCAACCTAAACCACCTCACTCCGAAAGCTCAGTAAGCAAACATCTCACCACTGCAATATTATGGGAACATGATTATTTACTGGCCAAAAAGCACCTCGAAAAAACTTTCCCGAGTCATCGCACCTTTCTGCCTCATCTGGTAGGAGCGTCAGCTTCTAGGGCGTCCAGTTTTTGTTTAGTCTTTGTTATTGCGCCACAGGTTGTTACAGTGTTTCACTGGCGTTCATGTGTACAACTGGGGTAATGCCATTCTTCTTAGGCGTTGCCTCTCAAGGGCCGATCAAGGCCTGCGCATGACCTTTGAACAGTGTTCTTCTTTCAGCGCTTTTTTCTGCTACAGGTGGCTGATGCGCTGGCTGGTCTCGACTAAAACGACGACAATGTAAAGGGGTCGGTGCGGCCAGACCAACAAAAGCTTTACCTCTACCACGTATCCATCTTTTCCTTCCTACCGGTTGCTCCTTTTTTCAGCTTTCTCCATCATCTTTGTCGGCGTCGGCGCTAACGTGTTTGCGGCAGAAGTTTTCTATGGTTTTATTGGCCGCGCACACACGCAGTCAGCCAACTCATCACCGGCCGTCGGCCGACCGCCACCACTGTGCGGACATCGACAGCTGTTCAAGATAGCTGGCCTGCCACCTGAACGGAATACTCAACGAGAGCCGAAACAATGCTCAGCTGAGAACGTCAACAGCCGAGCTGGCCGTCATAACCGAAGCCGCCGCTGCCGCAAACGGAGCAGCCGTTGGTAGGGCAGCCACAGCGATAGCGCCCCTTGAGATCTCACTACGCAGAGCTAGTTGTATCGTCGCTTACTTTGTGCCAGCCTCGCTTTTGGCTTACGGTTTTTCCCCTTCTGACCTGTAGATGAGAGAAGGCTATACGACTAAAGGTTATAGTAAGAAGGACAGCCACCATAGTGCCTTTCATTCCTTTCTTAGTTTAGTTTCTTTTTGTTTCAATTGTTCTATTTGTAATTCTACTTTAGTGTGAACGGAATGAGGTTGGTGGGTTAAACAAAACATCGGGATCTCGTTGCGGTGACGATACGTAGCGTTTGGCGTGGTGTTAGTAGAGTAGCCGGCGCTTCGACAAACGACACAGAGCAAAGGCAAGCAGACTGGAAAGGACATCGCTCTTGGCTATCGCGGTATTCCGGTCCTTAATCATGTATCACACCTTCATGTCCAATTTTCGCCTTGCAAAGGTCTTTCTTCCTAGTAAGCCCATGCTATAAATGGCCTCTATTACTTTATGGGTATAGATGATGGAATCTCTTCGTAGAGCTCGAGTACGGGAGTTCTATCGCACTGGTTGCCACGTTATTACGCCACTAATAATACGAGTACTATGGATGTACCAACAGAAATTGTCTTGTCAACATTTCCAAACGATATTCATCCCCTTTATTCGTTAATAAGCTAAATAAAAACACACCCCGGCCAATATAAAGACAACAGTTGCAGTAGCACCGCCTATCGTTTGACTCGCAAGCGCGCACCTATCCCATCAATTGCATAGGCGGTTTATGCATACTGTGTTGAATTCTTGTATTACCTTCCTTTGCAGACGCATGACAGGATACACCCTTCTGGCTTGCACTATAGAAGATACGCAGGATTGGGCTCACAGGACGACGGAAGGACGCGAGTGAAAGCTCGGCGTCGACGAATGCGATGATGTTGACAACAGCAGTGGTAACAACAACAACAACACAAAGCTATGTCAGCGAAACTATCCAGGCGACAACTGCATGCCATGGGAAACACCACGTAGAACGTATGGAATTATGTTTGTTTTCTCAATCGATAGGGACTATTAGAACACAGGCGAGTATGGAGGCAATCGCTAGTGCAACGACGGGCAGAACAGGCACCAACGCAAGAAGGGTTGATTGCTGACCAGCCCGATAGCAGCAGCAGGTGAAGCTGGCAGGACTCGTATTCGAAAATCGGTAACAGAAAATGCAAATTGGAAGAGTATCAGTTAACCGAGGACCTCACAGAATGGCGGAAGTCTTCGTGAGGTAGTATTGCTCGGTGCTGACGAATAACGAAACAGCCAGTTCCTGCGTAGTCCATCCGTAGTTGCCTTTGTAAGAGTTGTATACGAGTTCGAGGACGTTGATGCACATTGCAAAGAAACACTACCAGTCAAAGGGAATAGAAAGTAGCCAGAAGGGTAAAGAACTATTTTGCCTATGTACGCAGATACATATGATATTGCGCGTGGGTGTTGACAATATTGTTAGTCAAGATTCTGCTTGCAATACACTATAACGTATGACCTTAAAGCGTCATGCCTAAGGCAACTCAAACACAACATGCACATCAGCAAGCCACCCACTAGCCCACACGGCTACGGTTGCAGGACAGTGTCTTCCAGTCAGCCTAATTTTCAGTCTTCTTCCGTGTCGAAACGAGATCGGGGCAGAGAAGGGTCACGCCGAGGCCAGGATCTAACAGATCGCACATGTATAGCGAAGATTGTGCCTGTTCGTTCACATTCGTGGAACGGACCTCGTGAATTTTCTACATTTAGAATTCAGGAAGACGAGAATTTATTTACACGATCTTCGGTCGTGTTCGCTTTTATCAAACCTTACCGTCTAAACCGCAGTCGGTCGCCGACAGCCTCGTGTCTAAAGTTGGAAAACAAAGTTCCCCCGTACGAATAAAGAGTAATTAATGATCAATCGAGTACGCCGTTACGCTGGCACTAAACCACACCGCCGAATTCACTGGCACCATTCACCCTCCGTCGCCCGTAAAGGAATCACGTCTGTATTGTCTGCTGTGTAGGCCGTGTCCTTTCGTGCCCTGTGTCTGGGTGTACATGTGCCGCTTCCTTACGTCCCACAGATGCGAATAGCCCGTATGGTTCGGAAGCAGCAGAGACTAGGCTACATCGAGGGTAAAGAATGCAAGTGCATTCGAGGTGTATTTATATTAAAGGAGATGCTTTATTGCAGACATGGCCGGCAGGTATACCGAAGGAATGCATTCATTTAATGACCTTCCCCACCTCGTCGATTCGTCTCGAAATAGCTTGACCGGGGCGGCTATTCCGCTGAGAACGCGGTACGTACTGAGAACAACGGAAAGATCGAGGTCATCAAAAGATACGTTTACGGGCAATCAACATCAACAGCTACGATAATAATACATACCTCTCTACAGCTTTGTAAGCTCGCTATTCGCCGTAATGAATGAACACAAATCTCAGCTGTGTGTTAGCTATTTTCTAACAGCTATCAGCATATCTTTCGATGCCGTCTCGTATGCAATAGACGATGCCATCAACAGTTCTCGGGCGGCTTCGAAAAGCAGTAATCAGAAGTTCCGCTCAGAGAAATTTCGTTTGACTCTTACTCTCTAGCGGACTAAACTGTGCAACAGACAATGTCATGAAGCAGTACTTTACCATTCTTCTAACAAACTTTACATATACAGACACGATGCTTAGAGGCGATCCGGTAATGTGTGAGCACGTACTATTTCGTGCGTGACTAAATTGATGAAGTTGGATTGTTATTGAAACAGAGAATAAACTCTGTAGATTTCAACATAAGACTTATTCCCTTGAGCTTTCGAGGTTTATAATATTCAAATTAGGAAAAAGGAAGATGTTAGTATTATTTAGTGCTGCACTCATGAAATACTGACTCGCAACTTCATTATATCCTTAGTGGCCGCCATGCGTCTATACTATTTTAGGTTGCTATATTGAACTAGCAGTTTTCCGACTGCTAGGTTTTTTGGTATAATCTTTTTTATGGGGTTTAGACAAATTCACTTTCCGTGAATTAGTTAATCAATGCTGTAGACGAGTTTTGTACTAGCCGTAATTTTAAAAATCGTTGTCGCTAGTATTCCTGGCTTAGTTGGAAGAAAATAATGGAAGACGCAACTAATGCCAACCACGAGCATACTCTGCGCTTTCCATTAGCTCATGTATTGCAAGGGCTGAAAAGTGGCACCCTTTTCGAGCTTCCCCTATTTGAAGCCCCTCGATCCTGGTACGGAGCTCATAAGATACCATGCAGCAGGCATAATTGAAACTGATATTTGTCCCGGAACCGAGATAGCTTGTTACAGGTGCGTCCGTCAATGGGTAGAAACATTTGATCGTTTTAAATGCAAGACACGTTCCGATCAAGCTCTACAGTAAGTAATTTTAAAAAGTGCTATATAGAGGTGATACTTGTACAGTATTGTATCTGATAGGAAACATGGCGATTTAGCATGATCTGGCATGCTTTTCAGTGTTAACTACAGCCGAACTCGTTCTATTCGAAACAGCATATTGTAGATCTGTATTGTGCAACTAAAAATTCATCACCAACTACAAATGATAAAAGCGATAAACGAATCGGAAAGGGACTATAGATTCCCTAGATGAGCCTGAAGGTGTAAAAACTTACAGTTAACTATCAAAGCTAAAGTGCCCGAACGGTAACCAGGCGATCGGAAAGATTCAATAAAGAAAAATAACCCAATGGATCGTCTTGCAAAATGTGTACTCTGAAGCTGGAAAAGAGAAAGTACCAAAAGTGCTACCCTATACTGCCAGATAACTCTGTTAGGGAACTGGATTGCCACTTTTGTGAAGTTATCGGCTTGTCAGCTAATAAAATTGCAATCAATGGACAATCTGACCGCAAAACACACAGCTGGAAAAGATCGATGAGCTATCGCAGGACAGCATAGTGGCGTAACAACCTTATCATCAGCTTGGACTCGATGAGTTGTGTCGACTCGACCGTATGGTAGCCTTCAGGACCGTGATCCTACGGTTAGTTGTCGTCATTGAAACCGACGACTGCGCAGACCACGTCGCGCAAGCGGCAAGCTTCTCCAACGGCTGTCAGCAACCTTGGCCTGAGCATTAAGAGTCCTGATAGTCTAGCTGGCTATGCTGTCCTTGAAGTGTCGACGCGAGAGTCCACCGTACCTTAAATGTAAAATGTGACAAACTGCTTGCACGTAGTCTAGTCTATTTTTTTCTTTAAGATTCGAAGCTTCTAGATTCAGCTCAGTCACTAAACCAAAAAATGAATAATACCGCGGTGAGTCATTTATACGACCGTCTAGCATTGTTCTGTTTTGCCATAACAGCGTTCGTACTCTGAATATGATACCGAAGAACAAACATGTCAAAAGGGTGCAAATAGAAGCAACATAGTATGACCTAACGCTTGTCACTTTTATCTTTATTAATGCTAACGTCTCACATTGAGTTCGTTAGTCGAACAGGAAATTATCTTACGCTTTCAGTAGATCTTAGTTTAGTTCCTTCCTATAGAAAATCTGCGAAGCAAACGGCAAAATTTATCACGATTAGAGCAGAGACATTTTGCAGCGAATTGCAGGTTGTCTTGCGTAGTGATATCAGGATTAGCTCAATCATTGACGATTTCCGTTCCTCTGCATATGTGACTCCTCGACTATCCGATGTATTGTTTGGACTTGGTCGTCGCTTTCGACACTAAACCGCGATGTCCAGTTTACTATTCAACTCATGTGAAGATGAGCTCTAGCCAGCCTATTCGTAAGCAAACAACTTGATGCCAATTGATGTAACAAAAATTATTCATTTCATGCTCCCCTCCTTGTTTTCCCTTGACGGGTCCTTTCATCGTCTACTTGCTCTCTGGCACCGTCTACGCTGCCATTCGGCGCTCACTTACAAAGGCTATTATTAATGTTACTACTAAAGATGACATGAACAAATTACCACGAAGAAAAAGGAAGTATAACGCAAGGCGCTTATACCCGTACCGGTGTGGTGGCATAGATCACGCTCGGCTGCTTGTTCAACAGAAGGACCGGCAGACAAGCTAATTTCGTCCGGAATTTGCGCTCAGCCTACACACTGCATGAGAGGATCATCTGTTGGTAAGTTTAGCTGGTGCATTCTCGTGGCGTTTAGCGCATGCCGCCTTCTTGGAACAACTACGCGTACATTTGTACACGTCCGTCCCGTCTTCGCCTCCGCAGCGGAAAAGGAAACCATTCATTCTTGCGCGCGTGAACGAACTTTAGGAAGATTTTTATTTTTTTCGTTGCAGCCTCGCCCGACGCCTGCAGTAGCCGGTAGAAAAGACGGAGGTGGAAACACCGCTCGTTTTTACTTCCTCTAGTTACGTTTCTCCTCCATTACGGTTTCGTCCGAGTGCGGGTACCCCTCAATCGGCCCACATCATGTCGACCTGCTCCAATTCTATGCACAGCGCAGGTGAGAAAGAAAAAAGTCTTTGGCCGTACGGTCGCTACACTATAATGCTACTATGCTACTGTTACCAATCGGAACTTTTGCACGACTCTTTCGGCGCCAAAGTACACTTTGGAGAAACGCAATGCTTGCTTCGCACTTATATTTCAAAGGCGGAGGTTCCCATCAGCTACACACTTCCTAGATGGCTTCAACTATCGGAAGCCAGTGGAAACGAACTCGAAAAAAAGAGACATGTAGGAGGACGAGAAGAGAGAATGCGATCAACTGGTGCTGCTGCCGTTGTATATGCACCCTTTAGACCGAAATCGAAAGCCAACAGCTAAGCTCGCTGTGCCGGTCGTCATAGTTGTGAAAACCAACTAAGAGCAAGAGTTGCTGGCGTCACAAACCCCTTCCCACGCATAGAGGCAATGACACCACTCGTTTCAGAAGCTAGAAACAATGCGGCCAGCCAGCGTCGTTATCATATCCGTTTCTAATGCAGTGGAGGTTTCATCGGCTACGTGTGAGCAATCTGTTGGTTTAAGTTGTTCAAATCTGACTGTGAATGCTCGCGCGTGCACATGCGTGCATTGGCCTGCATTTATGAAGCTGTTGGCCGGCGTAGAAAAACCCTGGCTGAATGCAGAAGTAAGTGTGGGTGTTCCAACACATGCCTGAACGTTGTATAGGCCTGAAGCATAGTGAAGTGTGGTCCTCACCAAAAATCCATCCCATAATCAAGACGGTCCTTCAACGTTAAAATCGCTTAAATCCACCGCCGTGGGCTGTTGGCACGACTGACCTAATAAGAGAAGAGTGGGCAGCGTTTGGGCCTACGGATGACGATCGAAGGGATTTAGGGAAAATGAGGCCAGAACTAACTGGGGGAAATTCGATCGGAAGCTCCTTCCGTGGAGCAGCAGCCAACTCAGCCACAGACAGGGCTGAAGAAGACGACGAAATGAAAAGCAGGCGAGAAGAGGGGGCGACGCAAACTGTAAGGCAGAAAAGGGACCCGGGGGCAGAGGGAAAACTGGAATAAAAGCGTGGCGAGGGAGTAACTGGGGTTCAAAAAAGAGCCGAGACTCTGAACGCGAAGCGAGAACGAAAATCGTAGAGTTATGTCGAATGAATCGACAGAGTATGATGTTCTGGGGATAGAGGACTCGTACGAGTAGAGGTTGTGGAAATGGATAAGCTATGACGAAGAGCCCAAGAGGAACTGGGAAACCCCTATAGAGGTTGAGTGAAGGCATGGTCCTACAGAGGCAACGGGATAATGCGCGGACGGATGACGGCAGTAGGAGGAGATCAAATTGAAGACGCCTGATGCGTGCCGTTTGTTCGTTCTGCTTTCAATGTAGTGATAGAGCGTGCTCGCCAACGCTTCATTGATGACTACCCCATCTGTGGACAAATGGTCGCATTAAAAAGATACGTCCAGGCGGAGGAAGTAGGCGATAAAAAAACGAGCTGCGGGCGTAAAAACGAAAAATGTCTACTCAGAAATGAATACCAAAAATAATGCATAAAATAAAGCCGGAAGTAGCCATGCAAATCGTCGACGATTTTGCATGGCTACTTCCGGCTTAATATCTCATCTGTAGTCAGAAGAACATCTATAAACTGGCAAATGTAAGGCTGTCCATTTCGTATTATGTTTACGGCTCAAGCAAAGGGCACATACAACCAAAACCTTTTCGTATTTGAGAAATACCATAAAATCCAATATAATCTTGCGCACGAACGCCTACCGAATTTTATCGTATTAGTTGAGTAATTTTACGTTATGTTACCATTAATATTCAAGTCTAGAAAAATTCAAAGGGAAGCCCGTCTGCCTACGCTGAAAACGATACCAGATACAAGGAAGTTGATAGGGTATCGTATACTGTTATAACTGCTATTTTATCTGACGTGTCTGTGGTTTAACTAAAATAACAAGTAACCAGTTCAGTACATTCTCTGGCTGTACACGCATTGTATTCAAGCAGTATATGCAAGTGGCTAACATCTTGTTCAGGATCTTGCCAACTGTCTAGTACATATCTGTCCATAGGTCCGGTTTATATCGTCACAGTGTCTTCGATCATCCGACACTTATCGCGACATCACATACGGATAACCGACACGCACAGCAAGTGGGTATACTCCACGGCGATCCGACGGTTTCTAACCGCTAAATATCAACCCGATATATCACCGAATGCATACTATTGCTACGTCAACTGTTGATACCGCCTCCTAATGCCTATTCGATTCCTCTCTTCGCTGTCCTTCTGCGGCCAGCGCCGCCAAATGATGGGATATTGTAGAAACCCAGGTTCTCCGGGCGTTCGGATTATGGCCTCACTAGGCCGTGATGAGCATTCCTTTCATCATGACCAAGGAAGATTAGAAACGCTGTCATTGGCGCTGGTTTTTACATATTATCCAACTGCGGAGACAATCACTGAATATCACCATGACGCCTGCCTTTTTCGGCATATGTATCCTTATTTAATATACTGTAACTGGACAGCTAGTAAGAGAGAAATCAGGAACGCAACGGTGATATATCTATATAGCGGAGAACTGTTGCTCTGTGAACGCGTATATATATATATATGCATAGTTGCATATGCAAGTGACCACAACTAAAGAAACGGCGACAATAGTTTTACCACGAATCAGGCGACCGTCTCGGTATGATGATCTGAATCTCGGTCTACTGTTACGTTATCAATTTACTAGCAATTAAGTTCTAGAAGCGTGCTCCTGTTTAAAGTGAGCACCTAAGCTTGCATAATGATCATCGGGATGACAATCCTTTTCGAACTGAATAAAATAGTACAATAATAAGAGTGGCCCAACATTCTGTCCTCTCTATGCTTAGGTACTTCGGAGCATTCTGCGGCACCAGCGAGCGTAAACACACTTAGAACTAGTTAATAGCTGCTGTCATAGCATATAGAATCGCATCGACGACACTATTGTACCACGGATATATTGTCACCGGCGCAGCGCCTGGTATTTTTTGTCGTCTGAGATTGACCCAACCGTGATCAAGTAAGAATGGCCTAACCAAGGTCGTTCTTCTGATGACCCTTCGTCCGGTCGACCGTTTCACTGTATCTGCAAAGAAGAACCTCTGTACGGTCATTTTTCAAGAGTGCACCTCGCACGTACCGGAGTCACCCTGTCTCAGTGGGATTTTCCACGACGATTTTTAACGATACAAAAAGTGTCAAATACCGTTTGAATTATAACGTGCTCTCGTTTTCCAATAGTTCGGTCCTTCAACCTCCTCTGTATACCATATATTCGTAGAGAAATACTGGGATTTGTGATTCGTGTGTGTATGCTTCGAAAAACCATGCGCGCGTTGGAGAAAGCCAGACGACCAGAGATTTCGAGGTCCACCCCACAGTTAAAGCCAGGTTCTCGGTAAGCACCTATCTTTTTTCGCATGTCGTGAAGATTCTTCGATTTATTGGAGGTGTACGAGTCAATTCCGCACGATGGACAGGCGTGTTTAATTTGCTTATCAAATGATATAATGAGTGCTGTTGTAAACGTTGTAGAGATCATTTATTTTGTCGTCTGTGACGGGACTATTCGTAAGTCGCCGTAAGAGGACTGCTATATATGTTTAGACTGAAACACTGCCACGGACTCATGTACGCAAAATGTTTAATCAGTGATATGCACCAACTTTCCTTCTCCTGTTGACGATGTCCTGAAAATTTGTTCTTTTTTTTCTCCATAATCGTTCGATTGTAACCCTGTGACACACAATTTCAACTCGAGTGAACTGAGCGCTGACGAATAGCCAGAATAGTTTTACGTAGAAATTCAGACGTGCGACAGTGTACTTAACAGCAGTATCGGACGTAAAGCTCTAAAAAAACTAGAACTTTTTTAAAAAAAAAAGTTTTTTTTTTAATTTAAAAAAAAATCAGTTAATCACATTTAGTTAGGAGCACAGTAACGATGAAAGGGCTTTATCATCGAGTATATTTCCCAACTCTACATATGGCTTATGCGAACTATTCATAGTTCGAGATCAACCTGTGTTGAACGATTGTTCTTTTAGATCGCAATCTACAAATAAATCACCCTAATTTCATCTATAAAAGCATGGAGTTTTTTTTTTATCAGAAGAGATACAGATCATTGCTGGTGAATATATATTTCAAAGCAGTAGGGGTGGGTTTCTTTCTAGGAATGGGAATTACACGTGATACTACGTTGCGCCATTAACGGAGCTTGTCCAAGTGGTTCATAAACCCTAAAAATTTACAAGGTTAGGCAATCCATAATAGTTTTCTGCTTACATGGGGACAATCGTTGTCGACTGACTATCAGTATTCTGCGTATTTAATCTATGCATGCTCTTTCCCTGACCGCTTTTCGACCAGGAACTTCAATACTAATAAAAATTATTATAAGACGATTATTTGTTCTTTAATCTAAATTCATTAAAATAAATATGATTCATTAAATGTAACTTCAATTTAACAAACCTGATTTGATAAATTAATATTTAAGTTGCACTTAATGAATCATCATTTCTACACCAGGATGCAATCCGGTTTAGAAGTAAAGATGAATGCCGTCACAAAGCGAAGTTCATAACTTTGTGCGTATTAAATGCCTAAAGAGCAAGTAAGTGATATACTTACGTGGAGAACTGAACAAAAAAGCTGCTCTTTTTAAATCATAGTATTTAATTAGCTCTATATCAATAGTCACTCAGTAGCCAAGTTCAACGGGCGATTACTGTGTAACATGATCAACTCTACTTCAAGCTGACGTATACTATTCTCAATGTCTCTTGAAGTCACTTTTGACTCAGTTGCTTTATTGCCCTTCGTTAGCAGCAGCATGGCCCCCAACAAAAACACAGTCCTGCTAAATATCTGTACGTTCGTCAAGCTTCCGTCAATTGACTTGTTATGTCTGAGTAAACTGTAGATAATCTGTCGCTCAATGAACAATTTAAGACCAACCAATCCGGCCAAATGACCTCGGGCAAATCGAAGAGACGACGGATACGTGAGCGCCAATGAGATAACAAGTAATATAAAAGACTCTATTGAAAATTGAGCCGAATAGTATGTGCTTGTGAGAAACACCCGCATTTCTTCAATTGTCTCATATATACGAACCATATGGTCGGATTCGACCATCCTTTTAATACGAGTTTGCTTCATTAAAGTTTGATTTTGTAGCAAGCCAATTCGATCTTCGAAAAGTTTTACCTTCTGTCCAACAATGAGAAGCTGGCGGATGTCAGCCGAGATGCCATCAATCGCCTCCGCGATCTGCCGGGCCACTTTCACCACCCGCTTTTGCTGATTGTGTAACTCTTGAAATGCGCACGTTGACATCACCTGTACGTGAAACTGAACTAATACAGGTAGTAGCCAGGCCGATTTAGAGATCTCCTTGAACGTTGCACACTTATCTAAATCAGGACAACGGATTTCTGGCAGCCCTAACTGGTGGAGCTGGCAATTGAGATAACGTAACGCTAAAGCGGCCTGCCTCGTACTGTCTAAATCCACGCACGATTGCTTCGTCTGTTGTAATGTCGTAGCCCAACATCCTCCGAGTTCCTCGGCTTCGCCGTCAGACTGCCGCAGCCTGAGGATACTTGCGAGTGTCGCGCCTGGTGACGACGACGACGGCTGCGATGAAGCCGAGAAAGCCAGTTTAATGTCAGTCGCAGAGGCAGAGCGGCTTAGTAAAGATGACACTGCTGCACAGAGGAGAACAACATTTGGACTGTTTACATAATGTGTCATAATCAAAAACAGTTTACACACAGTTTGTTAGCTTCTGATTGTATACTATTCGTCGTAAAGCAGCCCTCGGCAGGTCCACTGCTTTACGGAATGTCTATTGAGATTCGTTATTGTTTTGGAAAACGGACTCAACCGAAGGCTGGACAGGCAAACAGCGCTCGGTGGAAAAATTGGCCACGCGAATGCAGCGACAGGGATACAGTGAGGTGGCGCCAATAGCAGAGCATCCGCGCATAACAATGCCGATGACCACCTCATCTGCTGTGCATGTGTGCAAAAAAGTAGTTTTTTTGCTGGTTCCTTCCAGAATCCTTGAAATTTCATTTGGCTTACGCTAGTTTTTGTCCATTACCATAAACCTGCCGGCTCTAGCCGCGAAGCCGAGCGGCAAATCCTCAACGAATGAAATCTGAAGTGTCAACTGCGTATCGAGGCTCGTTCATTGAAGGTCCAAATTTTCAAGTGTTTTAAGTTCCAACCCGATTGGCCCGACTAGCTGTGCCAGCCAGCCGACCTACATCGGCGGTGGGTTATTGCTTCCGACGACTTTGTCCCTTGTCCTGTTGCTGCCCCTTCGTTCCACGTGGATCTCCTCGAAATTCTTGCTCTCTATCTTTCTCACACTCGTCGTGTTTTTGCCATCCGTGTTCCTGCGCCACTGCCGAATTCTTCTAAGCCTCCTTGTTACAGACAGAAACAGACTAACTATTTCTATTGGACAGCTGAAGAGCCAGCCCCGCCTTACGCAAATGTGTGACGGTCTCGGTTAACCTGGGTGAAAAGGCACTAGTTTGAAGTATAAAAATGAACATGAGGACATAGAGAAAGGTCAGAAAAAAAAACAGAAATAGAATCAGACAGATCAAACGTGGCCTACCGCTCAACCATTTTTTTTGCCTTTCGTTTCTGCCTTACGCCCTTCTTGTTATTAACATGTCTTATCGAATGTTGAACGACAAAACCTAAGCTTCGTGAGCAATTAGTTCATTTAGTAAAGATGTTATCATTTCTTATCCTTCTCTTGAACCTTGATGAGAAGGCGGACGACTCAGTTTCGAGAAATCCAATGTTCCTGCGAGTGTATGAGTGACTCTGGAGAATTTCAAAGCTGCTGCTGATGCCGTTGTGTAGCTTGCCAAAAGCAAGGGACGTGAACAACCACGGAAGCCCGACGAAGGAAACACGAGTAGTAAGAGATATTGTTTGAACGGTTGGTCGCCAGTGAAAAAGGTCTGTCTTATATCCTGAAAGCAGGTTGCGGGAGCGGCCTGCAGAAACATCTGTGCCTGGTCGCAAACCTCATAGGAGTCTTTCTATAGAGAATAACAGTACAATCGTTTACTAGCCAAGGTACACACATATACCGATTGGAAGGTGTCTCAGGCATAAGAAGAAGGACGCAGAAAATTCTGCGCGAATATATTAAGCAGTATTATATATATTATTTAACAAACAATAGCGGAATTCTCTCAAACTTCGTATTTGGTATTAATTCATTCTAATCTAATATTTAATACAAACTCTATTCATTTGACTTTGATTAGCACAGATCTGCTTGTTCAATTATGAAGGATAAAGCTTGACTTGCGTGTTAGTATACGACAGGGCAAGCTAATTGTGTTTTTAACATCTTTTCTCGGTGTATATATATATATATATATAAACGGTAACTAAGTAACTTATACAGTACACGACAGAATCTATACTACCAAAAGCTGAGCTGTGGGAAGATTTTGCAATCCTACAAATCATACCATGAATAATAATAATACTCTAATAGCATTTGCGCGTCCAGCCTCGATCCGCACGATAATAAAAAAAAAATAGACATGTTCACAGGTTTATCGGTCTACACCTAAGGAAACACTATCACAAAAAGCCTTTGAGTTAACTGCGAAATTAGATGTTCGCATAAAAAATAAAACATGTGGGCTCTGTTGTATGTTAACGTAAAGAATATAGGGAATAGCTCAGTTTCTTTAGCGAGAAGTTGTCAGGAAGATATTGATTCAAAAAATGCCAGATAACGTTAGCGACACGTTTAACGTAAGATATTATGTTTCAATTTGAATGTATTGAGCTTAAATAATATCAACTTTGAAATTTGAAGTAGAATCGCTTACTTCATCCAGGGGGTGAGTATAATCGTTGCAGATTTAAGTTTTCCTAACACCTTCTACTGCATATTACATAGGTAGATTCACGCAGGGCACAAGACGCTGAGCCCCCATAGTCTATATTACCAATCCAAACAAAGGAATTCTTTCGTTGGGGGCATCAATACGGGATGGGAAAGAAACTCCCTTAAGCTGTCTCGGATATCAGGCAACGAAGCAGCCGAAGAAGGGCATAGTAAGGCAAGACTTCAATGAACGGCTCGGTGCTCCGTGCACCGACATAGACCGGCTTAGTCGATATCGTAGTGCAAGCAAACCTCTAGTAGATTGTGTCTTGAAAAATGCAACAGGGAGACGACTCTATATGCAACGCGCCCTAATGAGCACACATGTGTCTCCCAGCAGAGGGGATCACCGGGTCTGGTCAGGGAGCTCATAGCCCAGAAAGGCTCAGCCTACACCAACGGATAAGCCAACCCACGATGCGTGTGGATTTCGTATCGAGTAGGTGTACCGTGTGTGAGGTGCGGTTGAGATTATGGCTGCTTTCATTTGAAATTGCGTTTTCTTGGTGCCAGATGCTCAAGACTCAAATTGAGATGCAACGGAAGCGTCGACTGCCCGTTACACTTACTACGATGATTTCTAGTGGAAAGAGTATAAGGCATCTGAATGGCCTAAAAGAAGATGGCCTATAAACATCACATATCCCTGGGGTCTAAAGAAAGCTTGTGTACTGCGATTCAGCTATCGTAGGTGAGACATGGGTCGTTGAACGCCGTTAGAAAAAAACGCTTAGAGTGACTGAGTCCGTCAAGGGTGATGTTGGCACTATCATATGTTTTCTAAAACGGCGATGGGATCAATACGAGCCACTGATACATACACGCATATGTCGTCGTACAGGGTAGTAAAATCAATTTTTATTCTGTTAAAACTCTTTAATCTTTGTTGATTTCTTTCTCTTACCAATTTTTCTTCTGCTTATAGTTAAATGTTATATCCGGCAAGGAGATACCGCACGTTGAACAAGATCTCTTTTTTCTCTGTGATCTTTTTAGTATAATCTAACTTAGATCTGAACCTCGCCTTGAGTTTAAAGTCCCAAAAATGTATATTTTGGGTGCCACTTGTTATTTGTTTTTAGTCGACGTCAGGGAACTGCAAGAAAAACCCGATACAGTTAAGGTGCGTACGATGAAGATCTTATAAAAGGAAGTATTATTCAAGAATGTATTGCAAAGTTAAAAAGCGGCATTTGCGATCCAAAGAACGCGTTCCTCCCGACTTTTCGCGTTTATCGAAGATCATTTCAAGCAATTTTCGAAAAAGCATAGTTGTAAGGTTAAAGCTGAGTTATAGAGCGCTCATCTTACGTTTAATCAACCTCCTAACTTGCTTGTGTAGCATTTCTACAACGGTAAAATGGCCGTACCGCAAATTTGCCTTTTTTATCCAATACATCCACTGTTGATACTCAAGCTGGATGTGAAATTTTGCAATTAGGACGAAAAGTACCTGTAGAGCAGAGGGGCAGTCTTCGAACACCTGATAAAAATCGACTATCGCAAACGAGAAGTTAGGTAACGTAGCAATGAGCAAAAACGACAATAACATATTACCAAAGATTACACAACATAGGGTAAAAGTCTCTTGACAGTTTAAAAGTCGATATTTTACATCGGTACTAATATATTGAGTTATATATTGTGTCAAGTATCATTTGCTTTGGTCAGATTATCCTTATCTCAGTCTTATAGCCTTAGTTCGTTGCATAAAAAGCCGACATAAGCTTTCTACAACTTTTTTTAAACAAAAAATGTGCAGAGCTTCTGAATTTCAACTGGCATGTGTATAACTATATTTAATGTCCATAAGCCGCTCGGAAAATGAATACACAAATGGTTGGTAACAGTTTCAATCTGTTATGCAAAACCTAACCTATCGAGTGAGAACTTTGATAAATAAAAAGTAACATCAAATGTCATTACCAGAGGCTGCAGCGGAAACATCATGGGGGTGCACTTATCTACTACTGATTCATGTAAAAATGCGAAGCTTGTCTTTATCTGCCCTCACCCAGTGTAACTGTTTCCCCTGCACCTGCGTTTACTGATCCTAATATTGAAATTTCAGGATTTTGTAATCACAGTTACTCGACTACCGACTAACGAGCATAGTTAAATAGCCGTGCAGATGACTTGTGGCTATAATAACCCAGCCCCAGAACTCTAGTAGCAACGTGATGCTACAATGGATACAGGGTTAGGCGGATTTCGGAACTTGGCATCGACGAATATACATATGTGAGGCTGCCTGAAGTCCGTGGACTATTCCTCTGCCTTATCTATATTGATAAGAAGGATCGGTAAGAACTTGCAACGCTTCGAGGAAGGATCGACGTGGGATGACCGCAAGTTGTAGGGATGGTGCGAGGGCAGTCGACTCAATGCAGGCGGTGGATATTAAAAAAAAAAGTGCTCTTTACTACGATTGAGAGCAAAGAAAGATATGGAGAAACCGTAGGTAGCCACCCTCGGTCGATGTCGATGCCAACTGTTAAATCAAGTTGATCTTTTGAGCCTCCCTGTTTCGTCGACTGTCCTGGAAGGAGCCCTCGCCTTTTATTCGTTTTCATTAGGGAAATTACTGAGCTATCGGCTCAAAGTCGCTCACACGCTACCTCTACGTAGTTTTCCACCCAGCTCAATCTTTGGCCAACACCCGTCCCGTACTGGGGTAAGCAGGTGTCTGATATCAAATTAGACAAAATACCAGCGGCATTTTAGAGAATAAAAGCCAGCGTCCATCGGCACTAGAAGTCAATATCGTCGATCACTTCGAGATTCTGGGTTTTACTGTAGGAAAATCGTTCCATGGTCTATAATTTAGCAATTCGGGCACATCCTCTGTCAATCGCAGATAATAGCCCGAGCGGCGTGTCGTTATATCGAATTTTTCGTCCGGCATCCTTAAGTTTTGCAGACAAATACGTTACCCAGCAATCTATCACGGGCCTGGGATTCTTCTTGCAACTAATCTACGGTATTCGTATTTTCAATTATATTATTGCAACTTATCTCTCGGGTTTGCAGTTTTAGGTCAGTCTGACCACACCCTATTTGTCCGCCCGCTAACATCGCTAGAGCTGTCACTATTCACACCAACTTGTTTTTTTCTTCACCCTTGTCTCTGGGTCCTTCTGTGCTTGTTCGCTTGCTTAGTAGATCCAAAACAACCGTGTAGTTAAGTTAACTCGGCGTATCCTTTGTAGAACAATGTTGGCAATGCCTTGTGTTTGATAATAGTCAGAGCCAGTTTCCGCGGCTTGCAACGATGCTGGTGATATGAGAAATCACACCGTTTGGTCAATACCACAACTAGCAAAGACAGTGCCGTCTACAACAGCTTTAACTTTAGTAGCACTTGCACTAGGCGACCCTATCGCTTAGCGGAACACTTTTGCCCTCGCTCTTTCTGTCACTTCTCCTTCTTACGATAGGCCCCTGGGGAGTCAAACTGAGTGGACGCGGGGATCTTGGGACTTTTCGGGTAAAAGCCTATCCAGAGGACGAAAGGCAGCAGGAGGCGAGTCATTTGCCCATTTGTGTGAAGGCGCTTTCGTAGAGTCTGTCGTATGTGGTGTGTTCGAGCCTACTAGCGTAGCTTTTAACATTCGAATTCAGTAGCCTACCGGCGGCCAGCTTCATGTAGTCGGCACTCGGATACTGCTAACAACTCCAAACCAACCATTGCTGAATTGCTCCACTCTTTGCTTTGTGGTGACACCTAAAGTTGTCGCACATGGCAAACGTCACTGCTATAAATCGTCCTTATCTCAGCCTGCTAATGGTAGGTCGTAGCTGGTTGGCTTCTGCGACCAGACACTACGAAGCTGCTCGGCTGACCGTGCATTCATCTGCCACTGTACCGTACTGTCTCAAAGAAAGAGTAGGCAAGTTGAGCAGAAGAAAGTTGAACGAGTCAGGTACGCTGATCTAGCCACTCGATGCTTCGTAGGCGAAGGAGAGCAACTGGATTTGACTACATCTTCATTTTCATGTCGGGCTATGCGCGTTTCGAAGGACTGCTGAGTGTCTCTCCATACCTTCGGGTTCTTCCACTCGATTCCATTTCCAGACCCCCCCCCCCCCCTGCGAACAAGAGAGAGAGCAGCAGAAGTCAAGAGGGAATGAAGAGTCGTAGGTAAAAGAAAGCCGTGAACCACACGCACAGACAGATGGTACGTATCTGAAGATTGCGCAAATTATCACGGTAGAGGATGAACGACTGATACAAACGACGGCGTTATAACACGTTAATGCACACGGCAACATATGGGTGCATCGTATTTAAATTCGAAAAAAAACGAATATTGTGTGACATATTGGCACATCGTGCGTTATATCGTGCATAGCTCGGCGTGCAACATCTGCGGTACACATACGCTTGCATGAATAGATAGTGCAGACGATATCGATATTTGAGTTAAGTAAACATTGCAAGATGAGTTAGCGTGATGAAAGCGCGGTAAATTTAGTTAAGTATATGAATAATTAAACCATATATACTGGAAGGACACATAAGGAAAACAGAAGTTGCCCGAGGCTAAGAATGCATTACGAGAGAGCAAACTGATTTCAGCTCTAGTTGCAAAACTCTGCCAAGTGCTTGCTACGGCCGTTACACTAATGCGGTATGCAAAAGTAAGTACTATATATCAGAGCCGTACAAACTAATGGCCAAGATATTGTCGAAACAAACTGAATTTAAGGTCGACATATATACGTATATATGAGCACAATACGTTATCTCTACAAGTGCTACGCAGCCTTATCAGAGGTGGAAAACTATGTTTAGGCTAGTGTTTTTTTTAGGGTAAGGCCTCTGCCTCTAGCTCTTGATATTTTACTACGTTAAAGTTAAGGACAGGGGCGACTATGCAGCGAGATCGATATTTGAGTTAAGTTCGCTAATTTGTATTTCAATTTCGACACTGTTCAATATAGGTGGTAAGCATACGAATTTCTGTTGCTCTACAGAGTTAAATTTTAATCCATGATCCTTTCATTTCCAGTAGGACCGACGTGACATGGCTATATTAGATTAATTCTTCACTGAAGCTGCCTAGAGACTTCAGTTAGACGGAGCAATCGTTTTCCGTTTAGAATTCTGCCATCGAAGCGTTCCTATCAACTCTTCTTGCAATGGCTCCGCTTTTGTATTCGTTTGAATACCTGTGTCGTGTCTTCGAATTTACCGGACCTGGCACAGTTCATTATTATCTCGTTAATCTGAGAAGGGTCCAGACCTCATGTTATAACTACATACCTACCGTGTGTTTCCGGGTTGCTGGCTTTGATATTAGTGTTGGCATGATTGAACGAGATGCCGAATCAACACAGAAGTCGTAACAACGCTATAAGAAGACGTCCCACACATCAAGCGGCTCTAACAAACTTCACTACGCTCGAAAATGTATATTCTTTGTGAAAATTTGGCCTTGGCCAAACTGCTTTTGGTATGGCCTTCTTGTAGCAACAAGAAGCAGACATCGCTAAGTTCGTCCACTAAGAAATGTGAGGCAGAGTTCATTGGCGTCCGACTTTCTCTTCACTTCGTTCCCTTTGAATCTCACGCAAATCGAACAAATTCCCAGGTGTTCCGACCAGTGCCATCTCGCCTCGCATTTTATGTTCTTCTTAGCAAGTGATTACTACCGCGGAGATTCCCGTCTATTAACTCATTCCTCTCGAACAGCTGGATTACGCCAGCGATGTGAACACACAGCTACACACACACATACACATCTGACGGACGCGCATATAGCGTTCCAGTCTCTCTTCGTACGGTGAAACCTTATAAATCCAGCGTGCCCCTCTGCCTGTCCCACTCGTTAAGGAACCATCTTTCCACCCTTTCAACAGGAAACACTGTCGCTACACAGAGTGAGCCTTCAGCTACCTGTTTTGCAATCTACATGGGCACACATACACACCCGTACTCAGCTCCTACCGCTTTGAAGCCTGTTACCGCTACCGCGGAGGTATCTCCGTTCTTTCCAGCCTGTCACATACGAGCAACCCAAAAATGCCTGTGCGCTCCCGGCAATCTCACCTGTTGCGGCTGGTTGATGCGCCAAAAAGTATTTAAACCAATGTGGGCCATACTGAGAGGGCGAGCTATTGCTTGCATGGTACTTCACAGGTCCCGTCTCATTAGGCGGGGCAAATCGAGGAAAAGGGCATGAAAATCGTGTGACAAGAGGGTAGCGCATCCTCAGCTTACGGCTTCCCGTCACTGTACCGCATTCTCCACTGTGATGAGGATTCTACGGGTAGAGAACAAAACCAGCCCCTGTTTCGTGGAGATGGGATCAGGAGAAGCGAGTACTACCATTTCACGGCGGGGCGTCCGCAGCAAGCTCTTGACGTCTGCTTTGCGTCCAAATTCCAAATGGGAAGGGCGATTGAACGTGACCCTATAGAAAGGTTAAGAAGAGGCGCGGTGCAGCTAGGCAGGGATGACTGTATGAACGGAAAACTCTTTGGGGTAAGAAGGGACATCACATACGAGCTGCGAGGCCGTTTGCGGATACATCATTAAACAATGATGTAACTACTAAGTAGAAGTGATAGCATATGCTGTGTACAAGTGATAGCCAACGAAAGACAGTCATCTCTCTCGGCGTTCCGCTCTGAGACAATAGCGAAGAAGGCAGCTGCGAATATGTGACGTAATTCCACCAGCTTAAGCTGTGTTCTCGTCCATATGATCTGCTTTTGTTTACGACCTATCAACTGGCTCTTGCAACGGCCGACTCGTCGCCGGCTGCAACGAAATTTATTGTTTTTTTTCTAATTTTGGTCTTCTGCCTTGCAACTGCTTGCGACTAATAAGCACTGAACTATGTCTTCCGTCCCACCCGTTAGGTGAACAAATAATCTAACGTGATAAATCGTGTGTCTAGAGTAGGCACCAGTTAAATTACACGATTTAGGTACCAACTGAATCTGCAAAAATTACAACGAATTTAAGAGACTATAAAAAAAATTATATATATATATATATAATTTTCTAAAGCAATCGTTTACTATGTTTCCTTTGGTTGCTTGAATTCGGTGAAATTATAACTAACTATAATTAAAGTTTTATATAAGGTTGAAACAGTATTTACGTACGACAGCAAATGTACAACTGTAAAGAAGAGCAATTAGGTTACTCGAGAGTTATCACAATATTCCAAGGAAGTGGACAGTTCTTAAGACGGCAGGCGTCCAAAAGAGGATCCTTTCAAGTAACGTGTTCGTAAGTGAGCGATAGAACGTTTGGATTGTTTGATTTTGTTTAACAGAACTGATCTCCTCGAAAAGAAATGAAACAATTCTATTCTGGTATACCTCCAGTCGTATAAAGGGTTCACCAATGCCTTATTTTTAAGAAAGATCTACTGAATACGCGCTGAGTAACTCAATGCCACAATGAAAATTACGCCGTATCGCAGCTAGAACGGTAGCAATGGCTGGTTAGAATAGAATATAGATGAAGCCGCCCCTTTGTCAGTGGGCGTGTTTAGCTTTCAGTGAAGCGTGGCCAGTGACATCCGCAACGAGATCTGTTTACGAGTCTCGCCATTGTTGCTACAGTTGAAAACAGTATTTTCAACTGTCTGTTGGACATCTCAGCCATCCAGTCTGTCGCCGTACTGGATACCGTAGCCCTCAGTCACAGTACGAACGTTCGAGACAGCAATCAGACGGGTCTATTAGTGTGGGTCTGTGCTTAAGTTGAGTCCTAGATTCGCTTAGCGAGGGTCACGAAAGCAAGAATTTCCTATCGGAATTAATGAGGGGTAAGTCGGCGCCACCTCGCTGACGCAAGATAGCCGGGCTGTGGGTCGTACATGCACTGTACTATAGTACTAAAAGGTGGGTTCAAAAGGCGATTTTGTGAAATTTACATATCGGCCTATGATAGAAAAAACAGGCAGCTTTTATGAATTAAACGGGTAAAGTGGCACAGCTATTGTGAGCAAACTACAATAGAAACAACAACAAAAGACGATTCTCGAATGACTTTATATGGTATATAGAAAATGTGTCTATTCACATACAAAGGTAACGATAGGGATGATCTGTAGCTGATGAGAAGAGCTGTCTTTGGCTTATAGGTGATATCCGTCTGGATGGTATGGAAAACCAACATTTTATATGGCTGTATAAGGCAGTAACATAAATGAAATGTAAAAGCCAAAAAAGAAACAGCCTGGGTTTCTGCGCTACAACGAGCGATGGTCCAATCAACAAGCCGGTGAAAATAAGTCAGCTGGAAAAAGAAAAGCAAATAAACATGGTACTACAGCATTTGATCAATAAGCAAATCTACGACTAAATGACGCTCAATGCGGAAGGCTTTCGAAATTCTACTGACCCGGGTGTGGAAGAAGATTGTTTACCGATTGGGGTCGATCGCTGTTGTTTGTATCCCGCTATTCAGATAAATACATTTTGACAGTTGTGTTTCCGGCGTGGATTTGTCGCTAATTCTGCTACTGCTGCTGCTAGGGCGGAAGACTCCTTCCGCTGTCAAGGCGTCGCTTTTTTTGGCTTGCTAACGATTCTATGATTGACGCCCGAGATGGAGCTTCATCATGTTCTTACCTTGACATCTTGTTAAGGAAAAGTACTATTCCTATTATATATCGACGGTACATTGTGTTCGAATGGCACTACGACGAATGATTTAGCAGTAAGCATCGATTATTTGGGTCGTAATAGAAAACAACATCTATGGACCAGTATATGATACGAGACTCTTATAGACCTAGGCTGATTACTACTAACATAAAAATAGACTAGCCTTATAATCTGTATGCGTATACATTCGATCGTAAACTTCACACATGTTCAAGGTGTACCGTCGCCTCTAAATCCCATAAATACATTTCGAATAAAATATACGGTTCCGAAGAAAATCGGATAATTATTATTCGGACAAATATTAATCGTGTAATGCAAAAGTCGAAGCCTATAAAATAGAATGAAATGCATCGTTCATTTCTGAAAAGTTCAATCACCGGCGGCCTGATTTCAGCCAGCAAAGACCGCATGCCCTGGCAGGCCTCACAGGCTAGAACATGGATGGGTCGCTAAGGTTAAATGAATGAAGAAATTCACACGACAACCCACTGTGTCAGTTGTATTTCTCTTTTGCTGAATTCCATCTTAATGGTGGGCAAGTGGAGCAAACTCTATGGCTGTCCGTTTCGACTAACATGCAAAGTCTTCACGACCTTCTCATGGTGCACTATGTATTTTAAAAGCCATCTTGCTAATGGTGCTCCGCATATATATATATATATATACAAAGATGCTCATAGTTTGAAACGTCGTTGGCAGTGGGCGCGGCTACTCTCTCTGCTCGACGACGGGTAACGAAAGAAGCTGTGGTTATAAAGATTGTAACACCGACCCTTCTCGCTCTACCCCATAGAGGACTCAAAATAACGCTACAGGGCCTTCTCGTAGCAAGCTCCACCGTGATACCAGCAAGCAGTGCCCAGTCGGCTATGCTGCATAGACACTTAGCAGTTTGTTGTTGCTGCCGGTGGGCGCAAACGATGACAGCTCGCAATTTTTCGCGATCCATCTAGACGTCGACGAGTTACGCACGTTATTGCAAGAATGTCAAAGTATGACTGGCACCGAAAGAGGCAGCCACGACGGTGGCGTTCCCAGCAGCGACAGGCTATTCGCCTGGCCTCGAGCAACGCGAAACATGGCGATGATTCCAGGGTTTGTATGTACGTAGGACCGAAAAGCAGAGTTTAGATTCCGACGACGACGAAGCAACGAGTGCGGCTATAGCGCGATGTCGCCCACTTCCCGAATCAAAACCATTCGCGGTACACACTCGTCAGCTGACGACTCAGTACCCCCAGCAATCGAAGGAATAGCTACGAGAACGATGATTCTGATGTGACAGTCGTGTTCTTACTGATGATGGGCTGTAATTGTGGGGACATTCTAGTGTCTGTGCAGCTGGCAGCTTCGAAAGTCTGTTGGGCCTATACAGTGTAAATGAGCCGTTTGTATAATAACGACGAACTCTAAGAAAATAGCTCGGCCGACAAACGAAACTTAATTACAAGCAACAAATTCAACGCCAATAAAAGGACAGTGCAGGCTTATGACGCTATATATATATATATATTTTTTCGCTAGATCTCAAACACGCGTCCGTAATCGATCAGATAATCGACAATACGAACGTGCGAAGTGCGTACCAGCTACCGCACAAGGCGAAAGTCATGTCATTTTTGCAATTGGCTGTCTGCTTCATGGTCCTTAGGTGTCTTCCCGCCTAAGCCAACAACCTCAAAAGTTCGCTGAAGTATTGTTTTCAGTTATTTCCAGTAGCTTCTAAACTACGTTTCCGTCTCCCCAAGGAGAATTCCTCACCAGTTACCACAAAGCTCGAGAACGTAAGAAGGGATCAGATGGGCTAAACAATGGCGGCTGCACGCATATAGTTTGCTGGAAATTGATAACACAGTTGACAAATGAACGATTCTATGAGGTGAATACCGAGTGGTAGGGACACTTTTGTTCGAATAAGCTCCGAAAAGCTCGAAAGCTCGAAAAAGCTACGAAAGAATAAATGGGACCCTTGAAGTCATAGTACGAGTGAGTCAAATTAGACGTGTACTTGTCACTATTGCCGCTGCTGCCGTTGTGTCGACATAAAGAAGGAGAGAGAGATTACCGTCGACAGATAAGAGATTACAGCTGACACAGCGAGCCATCGCTAACTCACTGCTACAGCCACGGGTTTATCGTACAATCTCCATATTCAGTAGTGTCTTTGTTCAGGCTTAGAACTCTGCTAGGTATCTCACCTAACTAATCGGGTTTAACAAACACTTAAAGCTTTGTTTTGCAAAGCACGTTATATGGATCTCACTAGTAAAGCTAAAGAAGCCACGTTTCCCGTTAGGCTGCACAACTACTACAACAACTAATGGTACCTTCAAAACATTACACAAGACCCAGTTCAATAACGTTTTGAAGAACACTCTCTGCTTCGAACATTGCGGATGGGCCTGGATATAGTCAAAGTTCGCCGCATCCTGTCTACTATATACACAGGACGCTTTATTTGTAAGACTAAAAAATAAATGTTTTGTGATATCTTTTTTACAGGTGTTATTAGCGCCGAGCACGCATACGCACACATATATGTAGGCGGTTCTGCTTTGATCGCTATCATTTGGTTGTAATAAATGGGCTGTCCTTAATCTAACTAAAGCACAAGTTAATGATTGCCAAATCTATCTATAGTACGGACGATTGCGAACCGGCTGGTGTGTAGGCTAAAAAATCTCAGGTCGCTATGGCCTGGCACGTCAAAGGATTGTTTGATTCAGCAATGTATGGTACCTGACCGCACTATCATTTCCTCTCTTTGATTCGTTCGCTTTACAACGTAATCTTATCGATCGATCGATCAGTTAACCTCAGACTGGACTGCTTTCGTCAACGCTATAGCTTGATATGGCACTAATTCAAAGACGATTCTTTTCGTCGAATGGAGAAATGTCTATGAGATAGTGCTGTTGTTGTCTTCATTGCGACGAAATTAGCAACGGAACCTGGGTAAATCTATCCCTAACACGGTGCTTGACCCCAGAATCGGCTAATAATTTTTCGACTAACATTTCTACAGAATTCTTCTGATCATACAGCTGCACCACTGTGCGAGCAACGGCTAGTACGCTATATTGTGCATTCTGCTTGGCCTTGGCCACCTCTCGACTCCACTTAATTCCAATGTGCATTAAATATGCGCTCCTATGCAGATTTGTTCGTGTGTTTGTGTGCGCTAGTCTTTTCCTACCACGCGCGCCAGTGGGTGTCGCCGTCTTTTATTGGGTAACATCCCAACGCAGTAGCTGGTAACAGGTTTAGTGTCGTCCGCTGGCTGGCTGGCTGGCTGGCTGAATCGACACAACGAAGTAAATTGAAAGCGCATGCTGAGCGGGGATTTCGTCGCCGGCCACTGCCGCCCCCGCCGCCCCTGTGTGGACCTCAATGCTTCATGTGATCGCCTCCGCCGCTGCCGCCGTTACGCCTATAAGAGTCCTGCTTAAGCTAGCTTAAGTAAGGAAGTCTACATTTCCATATAATGAAGAACTACGCAGCTACGTTGAGCCGCTTTTTTGGGGCCGAGTCGCGAGTCACCTCGGCACCGGTTCGTTGCCATAGGTTGAATATTGTTCTTCATCAGCGGCGTTCAAGTCGCGCTCGTTGTCGCCAAGCTTAGCTCTACGTTTAGTAGGGACGTGTGTGGGAATTTCGAAACCCATAGAGAAAAGCTCATTTCCAGGGGGGGCTGAGCCTTCCAGAATGTAAATAACAGTCCGCTTGAAAGTGCTCTCAGGTGCCTTGAGCCTTCTGAGGGTTATAACTTCCAATCGAAATGAGGGGTGAAGTGGCTCTAGAACTTCGACATATTAGGGGAGATGTGCGTCATAGGTTATCTATATGCAGTTTCGTATGAATACTCGAATATACAAGTGTGTTTGTGTATGTGAAGGAAGCCTACACAGAAAACATTTCACTCGATCTACTTATTATGAAAGCACGTGTACTAATATAATTCGGATTGCAAGTATTGGTCGAGATCCGATACTGGCTCAATTATACCTCGATGTACTAGTATATCGGCAAATCTATTGCATGTCGGTTCGAGAAAGGACCAACGCGGTGAGTGACCCTTCTAGAACAAAGGAAGTACTACTCACCTTCAAGTTCGATTCACTGAAACGTCAGCTTTCCTCGTCTTTGATAAAACTCCACCATCTTTATTATAAGTGAGATCTATGATCGAAACAGACTGCGCAGAACGTAGCGATCAGCGGATACATGCAGTAAATAAGCCAGACAGAACAATAAATAGAACTGTTCAAGTTAGTCCCTCGTAAAGTTATGTCAAACGAGATTGCGACACGAGCATATATATAAATGCACTCCAAACCCGTTGTCGGTTAACGGTTCAAGCTAAAGATGACGATTGTCGAGCTTTGCAAATACTGATTTACTTCTGTTCTTTTTGTCTACAGCTTATAAACTGGATAAGATTTAAATGAAAATGTTTGTTAAATTAACTTGTAAACGTAGTTACTAAAGAAATAAGATAGTTTTTTATTATCAACACGAAGACCCATCGCAAGGACTAAGCTTACAGTGTTTTTTTTTCACAAAAAAAAAATGAAATTTTGCTCTGTGATAAAGACAATACTTTTTTCAATGATTACTTAAATTAGTATACTGTCTTATATGATATAAATTTAATCAAAACGTTCGTGTTAACGCGGATAATTGAACAATGATCAAAATTACGATACAAACGTACCTAGAATATCATTCTGTTCTGCCTATAAAAATGATAAAAGTGACGAAATTAATTTCAGTTTATAGATGAGTGTCTATGTCTGCTTCCGTTCCCAGGCCTCACTAACTCAGTACATAAAGCAAGTGATAATACTTTCGAATCCCCGCAATACGAGAGGAGACTGTTTCATGATAATCCCGGTTTAACTGTTATCGTGTATAGTCTGCACGTGCGCTTCATTTTCAGCCCATCTTCATCTGAACATGTCGGGTAAGTAGATGAAAATAATCGGTTTTCGTTGATCTTCGCCACGAGTTGGCTATCATCTTTGTCCTTATCTTACTTCTAAGAAGCCCCCTCCTGAGCACTGCAATTGTCGGTCTTGCATGACGGTCTTGCAGCTTTCTACCAGTTTGTGCAAAGTTGTGTCTGTTTTGCGGATCAAGACGTGATCTGCTACATTTTCTAATAGGTTCACCAGGGACGCTTGCAAGTTTAGCTCATCAATTGGACGTAAATTACGCTGAACAGTGAAGCCTACCTGCTTGTGCATTTTAAAAGGCTAACAAGATTAGCGGCATATTACCGAATTGACATTTATATCATGAGCTGATGGGGATGCGGGTCAACTATCAGCAACATGAGAGTATACCCCAAGGTTTCTAAGGAGCCTCTAGACAAAAGAGGCTGAGTGAGCTTCTTTAAATATGATTAGCGAAACATGAACGCTCAGACATGTAGTTCGGCTATATTGTGTAACGTGATTAAGTCCGACAATGGTTCTAATTTCGCGTATCTATCTTCGTGAAGACGCTGCTACCAGATTCTCCTCTAAGTGTCTATTTACACTTCACTCGATTCCTGTTCGAAATAAGTAAGCTAGTTGGTTTAGAACAGTGTGTCTGGTTCTTCTGGAATACGTTAAGCAATGGTCAATGGACGCAGCAGGCGCGAACGATTTTATAACGGCGACACGCTATAAGAGTCCTTTCCATATAAAATGAATCGACGCTCACGCAGCGATTCATCCTGTTTTGTATAGATACGATGACTCTTTCATGTACCGATCAACATTTCAGTGAAACCTGTAACGGCCATACTCATAATTGTAACAAGCCTGCTATGAAGGCCGATGCATATGAAGCACCACGTTAAACCAGCAACACGAAGCCCATGTATGTACTGAGCCGGGAATAAATTTCTAATGTGGTCCAATAACGAAAACATGCATCTGGAAACGCGTCTTGCCGACAGAGGAGTTCGAGAAAATTTGCCCAGCCCTGAACCAGCCAGCTATAGTAGATGAAATATCTGTAATCTATTAAGAGACATCCATTACGAAATGCATTAATGCAGCTTCGCATTGTATCTAGCCGCGTACAGCCGGCACGTGGAAATAGCAAGGGCATTTTTTCGCGTTAACGTTCCCGTCTCGTTAATAATTAATATACTGTAGTAGGAAATGTCTGCTACGTTTGAAACCTCCCCGAATTAACTATGATCTATTAAAAAACCATCAAGTAGTAACCTATAACAAACATTGTTGCTCTTGGTAAAAAAAAAACAGCGAAACGTGAGTCAACCCTATTTTCTTGAGATAAACCCAGTGCCGATCATCGACGTAGATTTGTATGTTGTATGCATAGAATGGCTTCTGTCTAGCATTGACTCTCTGTGTCTAAACAGAACCGTATTGACTGGCAGCTTAACGTACGCTAACAGAAAGCAGGTATAAATTTTTTTTTATTTCAAGAAACCATCTTATTTGTTACGATGCCCATTTTATTTTTTTGGCATCTGTCAGAGCTGGCCACAACTGAGCGCTGATATTATAATTAATATTATTGTTGAACCCTTTTTCTTATCTACCCATGTTCTACATTGATAATCTATTATATACGATACATCAGCGTAGTCGTTATACGTTATACGAGTAACGCTTGATTTGTTTCTAATTGAGCGAATTTCCACCCGAGCAAAAGCTCTAAATATAGTCCCGAGTGTTAATTGTCGAAAAATTTATCTACTACACAAATGTATGATCGAAATGGCGCATAGCAAAGATCCTTTGAAACGTATTAGGGGACGGGCGTTCTAGAACGGATGGATCTAACTGCCCCATAACTTAACAAACGCTCAAAACTGTTCGGCATCGCTGATCTAAAAAGTACTTCATTTTACCTAGCTCTATTGTTATAGACGTATAACATGAGCACTTCCCCTCATTTCTACGCCAACGCGACCATGGAGCGTGGCAGTGCCGGCTTCCCAATACCGTAGCAATCATTGTGCACACAATAGTTGATCATCAAACATAACCAACGGTATCTGGACAGCGAAAATGATCGGGATTACTATGGTGGGTCATCAGGCGTACTTCGAGAAGCTTCATTAGCATCTTCTTGCAAGTTTGAGAATGAATTCCTGTTACGGAGAGGTTTTTCGAAACTTCGTTAATGACACGTTGACATGCAAACCGGCTCATTCACGATTGGTAGACTCGTAATAGCTACCACTCAAATTTTGTTTAATAAGGATAAACTATGGAAGTTTCGAATATTTAAATATGTGAATGTTCGATAGGCAATCAATAACGGCATTACGTCACAGGTCTTGTTACAGTGTTTCTTTATATACGTACTGTTTTTATAACCTTTTCATGTAGAAGCGTTACATTTCAGGACCCTGCTAAGAAGCTTATGGCGCCAACAATGGAAGCAAATAATTAGTTTCTCTTATATTTACATTTTGTTTCATCCTTAGTTCGTTAATGTGAAAAAAACGTCGTGCTGAAAAGCCTTGTCGCCAAGAGATATTAATCATTTGGTGACTTCATTAGCTGTCTCCTCTCTGCCGTCTATCAGAGAAACGCTGCTTACATAATAAAGATCGGTAGATAATCAGAATTACAAGTACTGATAACAAATGACCATTCTTCCCCGTCGCCGAAGCTACAACGGCGCCCAAAGCTTGTAATTCCAATGAGGTAGACCCATTTTGCAGTCTAGTCACTGCCCAACGGCGGGATACGCATACACCGTTGGTCTCCGAAAGTTCGCTACGATAATTACAGCAGGCTCAACAATGAGCTGGCTATACGTTGACGCTAGAAGTTCTATATTACACATACGCTCAGAAAACAATAACGTTTAAAAGGCAATAACAATTTTGCTACTTCGTAGATTCCGCAATTGCACCTGTAACAACTGTATGGACGTACAAACGTGTACGACTCTTGCAATTATAGTAAATTACTGAAGTGCATGACAGCCTTTGTTCAAGCTGACTCGATGAAGAAAGCACCTCCAGACGATATTGTTCTGCAGAACAAGCTAAATCTTCGTATTCGAATCGGGAGCTCCGTTTAGAATCCTATATTTACAAGCTAGCAGATTTTCCCTTCCCTATAAATTGCCTTAAATTCCAGCATTCTATTCAGATCAATGTATAGTATCAGGTCTTTCTGCATACGCCAGAGTCTTCGTATTTACAAACATCTGTTGATGATGATGATGCCCTAAAGCAATTCGTATCAACTCTACTTGAAGCTTTAACGATGATCATCAGCATCACATCTGATTGAGCTCTTGTCACGTTGAAGTTAGCTTTATTGTATAACGTAACCGAATTGTCGTGGCCTACGCTTGTTACGATTAATTTCGCTTACCGGAAACATCGACGATTTCTAACGAAGGGTAAAGGCCGTACAAATTTCTAATTACGCTAACCAATATGCTATCAACAAGAACCTGTTGGTTTCCCTCCGAACCTTAGTAATTAATACTTATTTTTCAGACGGGTTTTACCTATACGATGACCTCGCTTAACTATGCGCGAACGAACCGATGTTACTATTAACGTACCGATGTATGCAGACAACGTATACATCGGATTAGCACTCGAAGACATAGAATTCAACCAGATTTAATTGGACGCTTAATGCTAGCGTCTGGTCAAATGGAAGAAAACGTGGGGTAAGTACGTATTTAAATGGTGTTATCTGTACCGTCAATTCCATGCCGTGCAATAATACCCGACGTGCGTCTCTCAGCTGCGGTAAACTACCCTTGCTCTATTATAAGCTTTCGCAGGATATCGTTGCAAATTACAACCCTTATAACAATCTCGATTTCCATTACGACACAGGTAAGGCTAGTTACGCATTTTGGGGGAAAGGTTTTCGATCCTGTAAAAGTACGAAATACGTATCTCCTGCGCACGACATGCTTCTAGCAGAGATAAGGATTCAGAGCATACTAAAGAATACGCACTATGCCGTTTTACAGGATATACGAGTTTAGATCGCCTACGAAGGATGGGACACGGCAAACGACGTTGCCATGGCAATAACACACTTTCTACAATATTTAATTTCCCGTAGTTTTCCAAATTATCATAAATCTTGCTGGATTCATCAAAAGTACAACGTAGGTGAGCCACGAACGTACTGCGATAACAAATCCTGTAATAAATAAAATTTCCGTTAATCTTATCCTTTAATCTCATATGGTCAATCCACCCTGGGTTAGAATACCTTCCTCATAATAAATTTTAAAAAAATCATCGCTTTCTAAGGCTTGCAAGTGATTTTGGCGAGTTGGTTGGATTTAGCAATAGTTATCTTATAGATCTCCTTAACCCTAGTATTCCTTTCTGTGCGCTGTTGCCATTTAGCGTCTTGCTCCTGATCCAAGTAGAGTAACGTGATCGACTACAGTAATTACTGATTGGGCTGTGTCCATACTGTAGCTGCCCACGTTTTCTAGCTCCCCGCTACCTAAAGCTTAAAGATGGACCGTCTTTGTTTGAAAACTTAACTTTTCAAAAGGTATTCAGTCCAAGAAGCCCGAGATTGTGTATGCCGTCGAGTCCCGTTGTGCATCCCGTTACATAGTGGGAAGAAGGCGTGAAATATGACAGATTCTTACCAATATGTGGATGCTTTTATAGGCTAGCGTCTTAACTCTACAAAACAATATTTTCTTCTTGGCTCTATAGGGCAAACCCCGCACCGGGCTAATATTTTTACTGATAAAGTACTTTGGAATGGCTCGTGCCACACCTGATTTCGATCAACCCGAATAATATTTGTAGCTATGTAACAAGTTGGTTAAACTTAATGTTATCTTTTTTGTTGATCTATTCTACCACACTACCAAGCATCGTGACCTTCCAAGTATCGCTCAATAATTTGTTCCGTATAGCTATTGCTAATGTTACAAATGACGATTTTTCTTCTAAGCAATAATTCTTCAGTTTACTGTTTATCGCATATCAGGATGCCGTTGAGGGGACCGTGTTATTCCGATGAGATTATTTGAAGCCAGCGACTGGCGTTGGTTTTGTCATGTGCCGCCGAACAGAGCCGTACTCATAATCGTATGCCATACGAAAACCGGATCCGAGTCGAGTCAAAATGCATTTTTTTCCTTCATCCGATAATAGTTCTGAAAGAAAAGCCTTCTGTATGAAGCCAAGGTGTTTATGCTTTCACAGGCTAGAGCTAAAGGGAAAGCATGGGGTAAAACCTACGATCTACATATCGCCGACCAATAGAGCATTACCGCGCTATTTTCGAAGTCGTTTTATATAAACACAGATGTGTAGTGCGGGTGTGTGTGTCTGAGTGTATACCCCGGCAGAACCACGACAGGCATCCTTAGTCTGTTCAGTCTGTTCATACAGTCTCAAAGGGCACACGCTGTGTTACACAATTGTATGTGCCATAAAGTCATTCGGCCCGAAGCACAGAAAAAGGTCGTGGGGATATGTATGTATGCAGCTTCAATAACATACAAATTCTGCATTATCGCGGGATCGTTGTCAGTGGGACTGGACATCAGTAGAATAAGTTTTAGCTGGGGGCAAGCCGGAGCACGAGGGCATTCGAGAATTCATATTCGCGATAAATGTGGATGGCTTCCTGGAAATCGACAGGACACATCTGAACTACCTCCTTTTGGTAGTAACCATGGCCCTGCATTTTGCGTCAAACTAAATAGAGTTCCCCAAGAGATTTTCAAGAACGTCAAAGCGGTTGTGATGGGAGTAAGCTGAACCGTCTGCGGGATCTGAATTCGGACTTTTTCTTGTAAGCTATTCCTAGAATTACGCCCAAACAAAAACATATTTTAACGAAATGTTTTGTGCGTGCTAGAAGTGTCGTTCCAGACGGCCACATGTATTCAGGATCACTACTATCCGCCGCGACTACAGCGTTAATTTTGGACCAAATGCACTAACTGATCATGTTCAAAGCATTTTTCTAAGCGTTAGGCGATATTGGTAAGCTTGCACACAGCGAAGTATCGCTCAAATATGCTACTTGGAAAGGATTCCATCGAAATTCAACTTTGGGCTAACACCAGACCAAAAGACCCAACAATGCAAGGGTTCGAAGTGGCTAAAAAGTTCAAAAGGTGTCAGAAGTCCTAAAAGGACTAATCGTTACAGCCTATCTCGATGACTTAACTGGCAATCGATATTCCCTTCTCCGAATAAGCGATTAATTTCTATAGCAGGATGAATTTTCAAGCCCTTTAAAATGTAAGCCTTATTGAAAACTTCAATTTTTGCCCCATAAAAATCCTTTTCGCGTTTTTCAGAAGTCGAATGAAAACTGGCATTAATGCGGACCGTTGATTTTGGAAAAAAAATTGAAGTTTTCGTGAAGGTTTGTCCAGCGTCTCCAAAAGGATCGGCTAACAGCTGATCTTCGTTCAAGTTTCGAAAAAAATGTGTAGCTTTCTCTGGGATGATTTGATTGTCGTCTACTAAAAAGATCTGGCTTTTTTTCCGGTGCCACGCACATACGTTATATTAATGAATGGGTTTGTCGGCTAGATAACCGACTAGGCCTCGTAACAATCTCTTCCCACTGAAGAATAAGTGCAACAGGAACATTTTGACAGGGACTATTGTAGCACAATAGCTCTTCACGTGACGCAATCTAAATGTAACCTTTTTATTTAGCATTATAAAGTAAGTTCGTATTTGTACCTTATTAAGTAAGACTTTTTACCGCGAGACAATTTTGTTGACATGATACGAGCGTCGCGATAGCGTATAAGATATAGTGCGATACAATGATAACGAAGCGTCTTTCGTGTTACAAATTCACAGTCTATATATTTCTTCCTTTCAGCTTAGCTACGAATGTGATAATAGCAAAATGAACCTGCACACCAAATCGTGCAGCGCGTGATGTTATGAACATTTTAGTTCTGAAGTTAGTCGAACTTGCTAAGTTTGCTAGAAAGCGACTGTCTGCTTTGGCTAGAAGAGCACAATGTTGGAAATTACGATATCTACTGACGCAGCCGTTCCTGCTACTTCTGGCGATTGCTTTATTTATGAAGCAGATAGCGCCTCAGTATATAGTCTTAGTTATAAATCTGTGAGTTTCGAGCTCAGATAGGGAAGAGAAAGTAGAGATTAGGTTTTGTTAGTTTGACTCGTTGTTGAAACAATCTTTCTTCGGCGGCGATGCGTAATAGAAGTGCAGCGATGAAGACGGAAGAGTTAAAAGAACGTATGTCCTCTTTACCTGGCAATAAAATGGAGCATTGTCAAATACGATCACCGACGTATTGTTTGAAACCGAGAGGATCTTGCAGACGCAAGTTGCCCTTTTACAAAATCTCTTTCTGCTGCTCGGCGGCAATCGCGGTTAGCAATTATTTTGATACATTGACCATTGTCACTATTTCCATAGACGGCAGCCTAAATATCGTCCTTTTCGTGATACCGGAACAAGTGTGGTTTGATTTGAGGACGGGATCTAGGAGAGGTGGACAGGCGGGTAATATCGAAAAGAGATCAGCTCAAACGTTTACATCGTATTGCCACTCCTTTCTTTCCACCAGAGTCGCGATTACATAGCGTGTTCCGGCTCACGACCGCGCATCCTCCACGAAGACATTATCTGGTGATGACATTGATGGCCGCAGAAGGACTCGAATTAGAAATCGGTATTTCACAAAAGATGAATCTTGAGCCCGATTTTCTTGTAGTATTATGATAAATGGAAAACTCAAAACGCGTGGTAGTTAATACCAGGTACAGTGGCCTCCACACCTCTGCAACGATCAACTTGGAATACGCGTGTACGCACCGGACGCGTTTTTCTACAAAACTGATCCAACCAATCAAGAAATGACAAAAAAAAAAATACAACTCATGTTCTCCGTATGTCAGACGAACAAATCTGAATAGGCTAACTTTGCGTCCTTTATTGTTATTATTATTGTTGTTGTTTCATAAGTTCCGTCTTAGCGTCGAAAAAGTCGTTACGCTTAGATGTGTGGTTTGACAGTTAAACAAGATGCCTAGATCACTTCAAGCGTAGTTTCAGTCGTGTACGGCGCACCTGAGGCGGAAATGTATGTATATCTGATCTGTTATAACCACGTAACGAAACGCATAATATACTCGCTGCATGAACTACCTGAGCTGAATCCATAGCAGGTTGATTACTTCAATATCAATGTTTGTAGAAGCTGCCTTCATTACTAGTTGTTCAAACTCATAGAGAGCAGTTCGATTTCTCCGAGCGTTTTGCATTTTGCCCAACTTCCATAAATCACCTGAAAAAACGATGTCAATTTATGGTTCGAAAAGAGAAAATAGAAGAAAACAAACTGCGAATAGCAGTCGGGGGATGGTGTAGGGGCAACCGGCTCCCTCAATGGTCCGTCAAAGCGCTTTTTGAAAGCCAAAGTAGGGAAGGCCTACTACTTGACATGCAATATGCCCATACAACGAATACAAAAAACAATTAGTTTTATATTTTTCATCATTGTACAATCATTGTGTGCCTGTCATATATGAACGTTTCTAGCACACCCTCCAGATATAATCATATATCTATAATTTTCTACAACAACCCAACACTAAATTAGTACATTGAAAAATCGTGTTAGGGAACGAGATTGAAGGTAAAATACCCACAACGAAAACTCATCTCATCATACTGTTCAACGTCTTTTGAGAGCCGCACTTAGCCGCCGATTGATGAGCGACCGTTCACACAAGCGTCTATTACTGCCTTTGAACGCATCGTGCTTTGGTCAGGAAGAGCAAGCCCTATTGTTGCTACAGTGGGAAGCGACTCTACGCGTCAGACGTCGTAGTAGAAGTCTTCACTCAACCTCAAGGTTAGCTCAGAATCTAAATAATGAAACAGAGTCTAACGATAGGAAAGGCAGCACAGAAAAAGCATCCACTGCAGACAGGGTTCAGGGCAGCTTCACTTCTGGTATCAAGGCAGATGGGAGGCGCACATCGTAGCCAGTTATCCCACTAAAGTACACTGGCGTTGCTTTCGCTTTTCACGATTAGTTATTTCCGGCATTTACTCAACAATGAGGTTGAGACACAATGTCTTGGTCGCCATTTGCTCAGGCTTTCCTTGTCTAGTCATTGACAGGACTGGTTCGTTACCGGCACCCATTGGGACTAACCGGTCCAGAAGCAGGTCAGGGAAGCGGACCGTTCATGGATACGACGGAAATGCTCAAGGAGATCGTTTTCGAGTAGAAATGCTGCTCGCTTGATTTAATGGATTTTAGACGTAAAGATGAGATTGCCGAAAGGGCCAATGTAGTGATGCCAATGTACTATTTATCAATGGATTCCATCTGGTCACTCTGTTTCCTCCCGCGCGCTCAATAAAGATAGCGCCTAGCAATGACACCGTCCTAGTCATAGCCTGTAAGTATATGTGCATTTCCAAAGATGCAACGCACCGTTACGAACAGTTTATGCGCCGTTGAATACAGCTTATATTATTCTTACACCTAAGACTTTTGCCCAAAGCCCTTATGGAAATAACTTTTAAGAACATTATTTCAACAGCGTAGGGCAGCAACCCCAGTGTGGAGTAGCTTAATGCATATTTAACTAGATGCCTCCGCGCACTTACGAAGGTATGGTCCAGTCGCAACTGAATGGTATTGTCTATGCGTCAACTCTTGCTATCCGGATATAGGGCATGAATTGCTGTAAGACAGGTACTAGTACCATTGTAGTATGGTGCACGCTGTCACGGTTTCGCTTACGTGTTCCGTCGTGTCCCGAGGCCGCCATGTGTCATCTGGCCATTCTCCCACGCATTTGTCTCATCGAGCAGCAGGGAGATGCTACGAACGGAAACAGACCCGGACAGGAGGACACGTGCAAATGCCTAAATATATGAGAACGTGGGCGCTATGCACAGACTACGGAACTGGGAAGAAGCGATCTATACTATAGCGACACTGCCCGGCCTGTCATCTACTATGATTCTTAGATTTGTTTCACAGAGGTTCTGTCGAACTGAAAAGATAAAGGACTTATGTTAGTCAATATGTACCTACCACGATTGGGAGAAATATCCGTTACTATGGAAGAATCAAGCCCGTAACAGAATGTATGACAAACATTTTTCCTACTAGAGAAGAGGCTGTTAGCAATTTAACAAATCGCAAAAAATGATCGGTTAGTGATGTCTACATCATGGGCTTGTATAGCCCTACAAGGTGGAGTTATGCAGAGTAGAGATTAAATGGGTCACTAATTGTTTCATGGGAAAAAAAGTCAGTCAATTAACAAAACTAGAGAAACCCTTTTGAAGAAGGAGCTACGATTGCGATTAGATAATATGGTACTTTATTTAGCGCGACTAGTCAGGCCAAAGCCTCTTCGAAGTTCATCTGCATTTGGGTGCATATGATTTTTTGTTGCCTTTTAATTGGTGCTAATAACTGACACATCCAATATTTAGGTCAAAGTAGTGGTGGAAAAATGGGTTCGTTGATTCTTTCTTTGTGATCCAATAGATATTATATCGTTTTTCAGTCCGATGAAGTACAAAAATAGTTAGTCGACCCAGAGAGCTCGAGCTTTTCAAATTCGAGCGAAGAAAGAACCCGGAACGGCGAATTATTAACGCGTATGCAACAAATTTAATAGATTTAGTTTTTAGAGCGATGTTCCTTCTTTTTTTGAAAACAAGATCACTCCTATAATCCTATGTTTCCCGTAACCCAACCATTTTATACTAGGCCGATCAGTGTTACTCCTGATCTATCTAACACTTCTAGATGGATTACACCGACTTATCGGAAGGCGCCTTTTCCAATTTGCTATTGTTGTCATTGTAGTTTGAAAGCACTATACATATTATTTGTCTACCTTTCATATAAGATAATCCTTTTTGAAATCTCGAACTTTCGTCACTGACTACTGGTATCATTTGTAGATGGAACCTCTAATACATTACACAGTATCAATCCAAAGACTAATTGGTCAAGAAATGCAGATACTGTTGAAGTGTACATAGCATTGCTTGCCTGCCTGACAGCTGTGCTGGATCCAATCGTGGATTTGACTGACTGATAGGGTGGGGAATGATCACAATTGAATAAACGTTATTTATGGTCAAGAGGGTAACGGAACGACGACCGCATCAATGGGTCTGATTGGCAGTGCCAACGCTAATCAGACAGGCAGGCTGCTAACGTCTTTCTCGTGCGGCATAAACAGTGTTGCAACAAAACAGTAAAAATGACAACAAGTTCTTCTCCAGCAATGTTGCGTATCATTATTAGAACGGCTTTATGAAGACAACGCGTTGCTAAGACAATTTGACCATAGTTCAGTTTTAGCCTACTCTTAATGAGCCGGTTTATATCTTGAATAAAACTTAAGTTAAAATTATAGGTAGCTGACATAAAAACAGTAGACCGTTGGTCTGCTGTGTGAAAAATATTCATATATATCGTGAAAACGACAAGCGTCAATGTAAGCCAAGAACCCTTTTGTAAAACACAGCACTTCCTACATAAAGAGTTTGACAGATAGATGTCAGTCTGCAGATTAGCACAAACTATGTAAGGCTCAAGTTAGTATTGATCCAATCGGAGCTTTTCCGAATACGGCAGTGTGGCGGCTTGCCTTTATTGGAGCTTTTTGATCACGAAGTCTTCTGTACGCTCGTCGTGTTTTTTTGATTTCCTTGTCTTAAGTTGTCGTCCATCTTTCGTACGCCGCTCTTGGCATGACGACGTTGTTTGTTCTTCCAGGGGCCCTTTTGCGTACACCCCTGGCGTAGGTTCAACCTCTGTGAGGCACTGTAGTAGTTTCCCTCATTGACTGGCCAGTGACACAATGATAGTGGCTTTCTGACGTCCCTGTACCGTTAATCGGTTAGTTAGTCATCATCGTTGTAGTCCGATCAGACCATTCTCAGTAAACATCTGCAACGCTACGCCTAGCTCCAGCAAGTTATTTCCTTTACGCCCATCTTCAAAGTATGTATCTTTCCACAATCAAGCAGGAATACAACTGCCTGCCGCTAGGTGTAAGGATAGTTACGTCACAGAAACTGAAGATAAACGTATTAGAAACAATGTATATATTTCTTGCAGAGTACTTGGCTACAGATAGAGGTCGTAGAAATGTATGGAATATAAGCATACGCAATGCGAGGTTTAGCACTTTAAAATTATAGTCTGATCGTTCCTCTGTTTCGCATTAGCATCTTTAGGAGAAAAATCGTCGTATTTCTTTGGTATAAATGATAGTCCAGTTGATTTTAAAATAAAGCTGCCACGTATCTTGGCCTGGCTCGCCTCCGCAGAGTCACTGCGGCCAGTAGTTCTACCGGGGAAAAATAGAACAATGGCCGCTATAAACGATTTTCATTTCCCGCAACCAGGTCTAAGGCTCACAGTTACACTTCCTCAATGATCCGAAGGGGACGGAGATCTTCTAACGGATCTTGTCTATTTCGTTCACGGTAAAAAACGCGTGATTTATTTCATAGTATTTCCATTTGCATACACTGATCTTTCAAGAATTGCATCCACTCTGTTGTATTACGCTATATATATTCGACAGCATTGAAGGAAGGGCTGCGTCTGCACAACATTTGACATCGTCTTATTGATATTCAAACGTAACTTTAATTAGACATTCACTTACGACGTATGGTCAAAGAGAACTACTGACATTTTAAAAGACGAAAACTTTTTCTGCACTATCCTCGTCGAAAAGGATAGGGGATAATGTCGAACTTGTAGCCATGCTTGAGTCGTCGACCGGGGTTCAGTGATGTCTCTAACTGATTTAAGTTCTTAATAGCGACTCGTCGGATAATTATCCTGAAGTAACGTGGAAATTATAACATCCTTTATTCGTATTATATTCGAAATGTTTTCCAAAACTAAATGGGCAGTTGGTGTTTCGTATAGGTATTGGTGTCCCCATTACAGGGCAATAGGTAATGTGTCTGCTTGTTAAATTCAAAGACACGCAGTGGTCTAAGTTCGAATGCGGGCGTTGACGTAAGTTCTTTCGTGCTAATAGCCAGCCACCCTAGCCCAGCTCATGCCTAACGACTTAAACGACGGACGTAGAATATGAAAAACAGCACAAGTATTAATACGGGACTGTTTCAGGTCTTTGCAAAAAAAAAGCTTACTTCGAACTTGTGATCTGTGCCCTTCTGAACTCGTGATTTCCGAATAAACAGTTGCGATCTTTTCTGTTGTGTAGATATGATCAGATCAGCCTGAAGGTAGGAAATATCTCACACTTCATTGCGCGTAAAGGAAAATCACTTTAGCATTGCAAAAACAAGTGTTTCTCTCTGTAGTTTCCGAGTACGCATTAATCTATATGAATATCTGGACATATGATCAAGCCATTTTTAAACTGTAAGCAAAGTTGTCTGTATGCCCATCTAATATGACGAAGTCGTAGGTGGGCCCACCATTCAGGAGTAACTGCATGACAATGGAATCCAGATTATACCGGTAGCGCACAAGAGTGGATATTCCACCTAAAAGCACGGAACACCCGTTGTTCTACTCGTTAACACTGAAGAAGTGATCTTTAGTCGCGATCGCCCGCGACAGTGTGACGAAGGTCTCAGACTCTTCTCTTATCCACGCATTAATCTTCAATTCGCCTTCCGTTCGGTCTAATGTTTGTCTGCGACGCGTTCCATTTTTATCTGTTCTGCTACTGCTACTTCAGCTCCTGCTGTTGAGTCCCCGCACCCGATATACAGTCCAGCTGTACCGAACGCTTGCCTCGTCTATTACCATCACATTGAGCCTATCTCTCAATGTAACCCTCTTTCTATTTCCCCTCTACCCTAGTATTCTTCTGCCGACTTCCTTTCGTTCCCCTTCTCCCCTGTTTTTCTCTTAACGTCATAGTAATAACAGGCGTTTCTGTCGCCCCATCCCTGTTGGATATATTGTGTTTGTAGTAAAAGTTTTATCGTTAACTCGATTACAGCTGTACACTATCAGCGGCGATGGCAGTGGCAACACACGGCTGCATGCATTGCTGCTCTGCTAGAGTACCTTCCTGCCAGCCAGCGATGCTATAGAAAGATCAGGACAAGGCGACGAGCCTCAACCGACCGACATAAGACGAAAGCTCGGACCACACTGCTGGCATCGTCCATCCCCAGACTGAAACCAGAAGATGGCTGCCCAGTGCCAGCATAATACTATCTGCGCGAAAATCCAAACACCAACGTTGCAGGAGCCTAAGGAGAACCGTGAACGGCGCTGCACATGCGTATTTGTGTGTGTATGCGTGCGTGTTTCTGTTTGATCATGTATTAGACTCCACGATGGTCCCATCTAGAAGGGTACCGATGGCGGCTGTGGGCCGGCCTGCTAACAAATGCTGGGCCAGCCTTAAACGACCTTACTTAAGCAAAAACCGTAGTGGCCCTCGATGCTATTGTTGTTTCTTTGCGTACGTATATCTTTGTTTTACTTGTACTCTTCGAAGTTAATTCAGCCTCATGTCTTGCATGAGTTATCATCTCAACCGATTTTGTCACTTTCCCCATGACGCCTTCTCTCATCCTATACAGCTCATTCTAAGCTCGCCTCGGCCAGTTTTTGTTGTCTAAATCTGAATTCAAGTTTGCGATTGCATACTAACCCTATGCTAAAACATATTCCCAAGTTGTTATTGCAGAACATGGCATCCTGAAGGATCCTCGACAGGACTGGAACGTAAGTAAGCATTATGGCAATTGTTTTACCTTGCCTGATCAAGCCCAGCTGATGATAGTAATAGAGGGATTTGTAGTTCGGACAACGGAAACAGAGTCAGAGTTTACTGTAGGGCAAAGACGATGAAAGACCTTTGATGCCGATCTCTATCACTGTATTATAGCTTGTACGGCTCCACTTTACATTAACTGGTTCTATTAATATTCATAAACTAGTCATACAGATAGAAAGCTGACGTCTACGACTTCTATTGGCTCCATGTTGCATGTATGCATGTAGATATATGTAGAGTTGATAACGGAACCTTATGGGAACGATATCAAAAGAGGCTTAAATAGATAAAGGACTAAAAGCAGTAATTGCTTTTCAGCTGGCAGCCTTCGGAGACAATCTGTGGCTCATCCTCGCAGAGTTATTTTAGGCGAGAGACAAAGATAATAATCGTACGGATAGATGAATTTTTTAATGCAGCTGTACGGCGAAGATAGTATTTATTATCATTGCGCAGGAATACTGTTAACTCTAACGGCCAGGACAAACGTCGACCAATCCCTAGCGTTGACCGTGTAATGTCTACGTAGAGGCAACACTTCAGTTGGACTAGCTACTATTCGACGTATTCGCTGGTGTTGATTTTACTAGCGTCCGGGTAAAGAACGTGTCATCGTGCCATTGCCTTACAGTCTTCACAGCAAACACTCATCAAGAGAACGCTGAATGTCGCAATGTGTTTTGCTTTTACAAATAAAACGAAATTACATGTTCTTTTTTTTTACTTTGGCTAGCTCAATTTTCCTACTGCGAAGGATAGTGCTCCTTTGCATCCTCTAGTAAAACCATAAATACGGAGTATCCATAATAGTAAACCAATATATGTAAGTGGAAATTACGAATCAAGACAACCTATTCCCGTAAGGGTAGGAAAAGAACATTATTTTTTCTGACAGGGTTCGTAAAAACATAAACGTTACCGACTTGTACGCTATTTTCGTCTCTTGTTTATTGTGAACGAAATTGAAGTTGGATACACACTCTCAGTACTTTTATTAGACCGATTCGCCATAGACCTTAGGTTTTTCCACTGGGCTAAGAAAAGACCTGCTTTACTGCAAATCAATATAGGTGTATCAGATTGTGGCTTAAGTGTACGGAAAGTGACTTAAATATGTTATTAGATTGTAACTTAGTAAGTTGTGTGGTGAATTACGATGGATAGTGGTAGACGTTTTGTAATCACTGCTATTAAAAATCGATCAGTTTACGCTCAGGTGATTAACGAGGTGCTATGTAATTGCCTTACATAGCATAGTCTTTGATTTTTCTGGCAGGTATTGCGCGCCAACTTCAGAGCTCAGATCGTCGAACGATAGTTACATTGCCAAGGTCTACTGGCTGATTATGGCTTTCGGTCGGGCGTGTATATCACTACCTGACATGCAAAACCTGTCGTGCACAGCTCTGGTATATTAACATGGGTCCATTAGATACTAAATCTTCTATTTCGAACTTTGGAACTATGCACCTAAAGCAGAAACACCAGCGATCTACAATGCGATAGTTGAGATGATGCGTGCTATGAAAAGTTCATTGCAAAAAAAGCCCCTTCAAAGGAATCGACAGCCTACCTTATAAATTAGACTTCGCAGATGTATTTTGCTCAGCATAATTATCGTCCGCCGTGCTATATGTATATGTGCCAGGACTGAAATTATGACCGTCAACTCATAATCGTCAATTTTTTATTTATTATGTCCGATCTAGGGCACTTAAGTGTTCAGTCGATTGATTCGAGTGGAAATTTTAAACAGGCAAAATAGAGCTTAATTAACCAACCTGGACATTTTTAAGCGTTTCTTACGTCACCTTCCGTCCATGCGTACTTTCTGTTCGCTACATTGCGTAAATAGAAGCGCTGGACGTTTGTTTTTCGTGGTGTCTACAGTGTTAACTCTGTTGTGCTGCGAAGCTTAATAATTACTTCTAGGTACTTAAAAACGCCAGTTTTCTTGCGGGCATTGGCGTACAACTTTTTTGGCCCGGTCATAGCGAAGTGGCTAACTTGTTTATTGGTTATTAAATGCGAGTGGTGATGGATTAAATGTGGATGTGGGCGTGTACATACATACTTCGTTTCGTGCCGAGAACCAGCCGTCTGAGGTAATGCCCAGCGGCTTCAGTGCCGGGCGTATAATATTTGTGGCATTCTTACATGATGACTTTGCTGGAAGTCAGACGCAAAAATCATACACTTTAGATTCGTTTGAAGAACAATGCAGGCTTGAAATAACGGATTGTCAAATATATGTTGGAAGCGCGTGGTCGATGGTAATTGCAGGTCGGAGTTGTCCTTTGCATCCGTGAGGATCGTTGTACGATAAAATACAGAACTATATCTAGCAGGAGCCAGATGAAGCTAATGTTATGACAATCGACACCGTGATCAGTATTTAGGAAGACGTGTTTCAGTTCAAATTTATCCAACGTATCTGCCGGTTCCCTCTCGTCCTTCCGCAGGCTGCAGTGATACCGCCAACTAACACTGCTGAAGTATAGCCAAAAATTTTTATACTGAAATAACGGAAGCTGGTTATAGGTAGGACTAATATAATACGTTCCCTTGTTAGGAGACAATGAAATCAGGGGGGAAACTAATTTTGATCTTTAAAATTTACGATGAGGCGCTGGTTCAATCTCAGATGGGTAACCCAATTACCGAACGAGAAAGTTGTGCGTAAGACTGTATGAAGGGGAGCTGAATCGTAACGCTTACTTGGTAAACGACTTTTGGCGGTTTCATCACTCGCAGCTATTCGTTGAGTTTTGAAGTTCTAATGAGCGTAGTTAAGATGAAACAGCTCTTGAAGTAGCTAGATACAGAGCTGTAACGTGTACTGCAAACAGGAGATTGTAACATTTGATGACTAGCCAGTTGTTTGGAACGAAGTTATATACCACAAATGATGGCTGTTGCACGAATGTACTGAATGGCCAGCTCCTTCTCAACCAAAATGCCTCAATAACGCTACGTCTAATGTTATCGTTCAAGCGGCTGGCTATTAACACGGAATTAAACGTGTCGATATCTTGGTTTTGAAGCTAGATCATCTCACGGACCTTTAACTTTGTCAGGCAAACATATTATCACTACACTGTCATTAGGACAGAGTTCGCCCATCATAGATCACGATCGTATGCGTGTACAACAAATCGCCAGAAAATAGGTACTAATTTATTTATTGGAAAATCTCACCAAGCATCTGATGAATTTAGTAAAACGAACACAAGCGCTAACTGCTGGATACCGCAATTGCTAGTTGCTAGTTCATACGAGTTTGCGAAATAGTCCGAATGTTATGTTCTTCCTACTTTCAGGATAATAGGCTCTTAATATAATAATACTCTTCCTAAAGTTTGCAGCTTCGTCCCCCGTTCGGTAAAGGCGGCAGTGTTACTCCCTATTCAGCTATAATTTATACTTGACGATATGGCGGTATCTTATTGAAAGGAGCTACTTGCCAATCTGAAAGGAACGAAGAGACTTGAAAGCACTGCGAAAAAAAAGTCTGCAATGCGGCCCTTGTTTTGTAGTGTACACGTTAACTTGAATGCTCGTTCATACCCAACATTTTAATTTCAATTATAATCGCTTCCGCTCCGATTCGGACGACAGCAGCAGCAGCAGCAGCAGCAGCAGTAGCAACTTCACGATCCCCCACCCCAATCGCAGGCGATCATTGCACTCTAAATTGCGTCACGGCCATCGACAGCGACAACGACGCCTGCTTGCCTGCCTGCTTACGGTAAGGCACAGCAGTCTCTTTGGGCAGCATCCATCAGCAATGCGTATGGCGTGCCACCACCTCCGCTACGGAAGCAGTCATTAGCTAATACGGTTTGAAAGCAGCTTTTACTGTGGGAACCTTCGTGCCTCGCCACTGCTCGCCTTCCAGTAGTGTGCGCTCTTCACGAAATCTGCCTACGTTGCCGACTATTTATTATGCTAAACATTTATATTCTATTGTGCATTCTACGGTATATGACGACATGCATCTCTGTAAGCCGAAACCCTCGAAGCTTTTCAGCAGTATGGGGAAGAATTAGCTTAAGTTATACAGGCCATACTGTCAGCGCTACAGATTCCGTGCCGACGGCTTGCAAGGGTATTGATTTCGGACGCAGTTGGTGCAATCTGCAGTATAGAAAACACAGCACGATCTCCATTATTCATATGATTTCACACAACATTGATTTCCTAATAAGTGTCAGATATTCTACTCTACTACCTGGACCCTTTCTGTCTCAGACGCTTGCTGTCCTCTAATGACTCACCGTTACGACTTATCTACACGTCATCCCATTAGTCTACTAGTCCGTGAATTCTGACGATAACAAGCCGTGACAGGAGCACCGGCCAGTGTATATTACTAAGCTAATCATTTAAAAATACTGCCGCCATGTCGAAGCTTCAAAACAAGGAAGAACCCGGCTGTCTAGATCCTGGTCGTTCTATCGCCTCATTGAGTTTTTTAATTGGGCCTCAAAATCACAGACTTCAGAAAGCTCGGGCCAAAGCTGTACATTGAATTCTCTTTACTGATCAAGTTGTGTGGCTTACCGTATCGAAGTGTTAACGTCGGATTCGATGCATCCGACCCTACCACCTGCGCAGGCTACAGGCAGTCCGTTGCGCTAGGGCTTGCATTAGCTCAGCGAAGTATTCTTCACACGCACGACGTCGTAAGAGTCTTGTCGATAGCTGGCGTCACCCAACGGACAGCAGCCGGTATTGCAGATGCAACATTGGTATCACTACCACCGTCATCAGTGTCTTAAGGTATTCTTTGAAACGAGGCGAGAAGTCGACCAAAAGGCTATTACAACGCTTCTATGATAGAGATAGTGATAAAGAGACACAACGGAAACGCCCAAATTGAGAGATGACCATTGAAATACCGACGGCCCACGGAAACTACAAGACAGATTTTCTACGGATTTTCGTGGCCTTGTTGTGGCTTTCACGCCGAAGCAGCGCGCAGTTGTTGGCTGCACGGTACGAGCATCGTGAGCTAATCAGCAATATGACGTTCCCTTTGTAACATATGTTACCTACAAAAGGAGATTGAATGGCGATCGTTCAACATAGTTCGGACGAGGGAGATGCCAGCCATAGCCAACACGGAGCTCCGGAACGAATTTGGGAGAGTCAACGATACTCTTGGCAGCTAGGCCGATCTGTGCTAGACTCGATTGTGTTTTGGGATACCTAAGCGAGAGGATAAGTGTTTGTACGAGGGAGTCTATAGGCGGAGACGAATGTCAGCGGTGGTCTAAACAGAGCTGCAGAGAGGCATCACGGGACACTGAAGCGGCAGCTGCAACCTCAATGGAGTATGCGTAGTACACCGCATCGAACAGAACTGAACGGGAGAAGAGATGAACCTTATATATATATATATATATATATATATATATATACGAGAATTACTTGCCTGACATTATCGACGCTGCACTCAAGGCTAAAGGCTTTTCACACTTTCAGAAATAGAGAGTTCTGGATTAAGCCCGTATCGAAATACACAAACATTCATGTTTCGTAATTGTCACATATGCATGTATCAAGGATACAGCGATTTCCCGTAGAGAATACTGGTCGCCGATACGCTTCGGCAGAACAAATAGGAGCGAAAGAACCAGGAACAAAAACTCGCTATTGCATTACCGCAAAGCGGATCCGATGTTTCGAAAGCCCAGAAATGGAGGTATGAGATCTACTTCCAGTCAATAACAAACCGCTAATAGTATACACGGTTAGAAAGTAAAAAGTGGAAATTAACTACAATTTCGTGTCGCGTAATAAGGCAGAGACTCGATATCAGGCCTATTTTGCAAAACACTGGTCTTATTTAGAACTAATCATATATGCTCTGCCCACTGAAACGTTTGTTCGATAATCGCCAAACGGCCGAATCGAAGCAAAACATGTAACTGGGTTTCGATAGCTCACCAGATGTTTACGAGCTGTACATTACGCCCCACCCAACCCGTCAAAAGCTCTACATTTCTATTGACCGTATGTGACCAGATATTATGAAACAATATCTATCTCAATGTAGACCGTTTGGATACCTCACTCGTTCGTAACGCCGGCAGCGTCAGCGTTATTAGTATCTTCAACTGGCTTCCAAATAAGAATTCTGGGAGTAGTGACACAGGGCGAGGCGTCAACTCTAGCAAAAAATGCACGACTGTTTGTTTAAATCTCAATACTTCTTTTTATCAGTTTTAGCAGGCTCGGACAAAATCATTGATTTCGTCTCAAATGCAATATTTATGATCAGCTGGTTATTTTATCAGTTTGTACGTAAACGGGAACAAAGAGTAACTGGACTCGGAACACTGCGCTCAAAGATAGGGAATGTTTGTAAGGTCGCGTAGCTGTATGCGATAAGGTGATTCATGTTCAACGGTTTCGAAGGTAGCATTTAATTGTCTTTCTTTCCAACCTATGTTAAGGTGATAAGATGTATTTAAAGACGGGAGAGCAAATTTAAAGGAGTGCTTTTTCCAAAATTGATCTTCCTCCAAAACCTTATTGTTGCTGCGTGAAATTGCCAAACTAATGTTCTTTGATATCTTATACTGATATCTTATACGGACTTTTCTGGCAGATTTGGAAAAAAGGCCAAAAAAGTGCATGATTCTGTCTATATATGCGAGTGTATTTATAGAACGAAAAGAAAGGTGGGTAACCACACATAAAGACGCCACCTCAATCATTTAAATTTGGCGGGTCTTTCATAGGGTCGCCTAACATTACAGACAGGACCATCGCAAGGGATTCTTCCGTGCCTTAAGCGTCTTGTGGTTTCTCTTAAAAGTATCGACAAATACTTCAGCTGCACGTCGATTAGTTTAAAGGGAATAGATTCAACTCGAGTTGAGCGAATCATAGCCAGTTTTGGATGTAGGTGAGTCACCTAGGATCTGCTAAATATAATATTAGCAATTCAGACCGATTGGTGTATTTATGAGATACCGCTGCGCCTAACACATGCTGGCTTGCGTAGTCCGCAATAAGAATTATAAGGCTGCTCCTGTTCTATATAATGAGTTCCTGTTTTCGATGTCTTTGGAAGTATTTATAGTATTAAATTCAGTCATAACCTTTTGGGCGAACAGTTCTCAACAACTTTTTCCGAAAGTTTTTCGCAATACGTTCATACGCTGACCATTGAAGCTTAACAAGGTTTAAGTTCTGGGCCTTGCCATCGTCAATCTAATCCTCACCCTTCGATTTGAAACGATCTATTCGATAAAGTATGAAGTAAATGTTTTATCTTTCAGGTGGACAAATTAATAGAACCTTTAGGTGTTTGACCAATATACATTTTTCTCAGTTCGACTGTCGCTTTAGCTTGTCGCCACTAGAAATACATAATTTGTTTAGATTTTAATTGTAGGATAGCTATCAGTGACTAGTAGACATTGAACATACTAAAGTGTATACCCGTGGGTTAGCGATTAACCACTGTATCAATGGGCTAGCCCTTCAGGATTCAAATAAAGTGTGTCTACGCCTGAGTTCAGATCCCAAGCTTGCTGGGTCATTATAGCACTATGGCAGATATAATGGACATTAAATAGGAGAACGAAAGGTTTATCTACCGTTTAAATTTAGACTTTGGCGGACTGTTTATCGTAGCGGATGTACGTTCCTGTGCTGCCCTTGGCAGCGAAAGAAAGCTAGCATTTTTAGAACCTAACAACAAGCTTGACACGGCGGCAAACAGCTTTTTTTCCCGAAACGTATCAGCACAACCTGACACATGATTATTACAAAAAAAAAAAAAAAAAAAAAAAAATATTTACACAGTGATAAAGGAATAGTTCGAAAATAGCTAATGGCGAATTTAAACTTGGACTTCAAGCTGCAATCGCGATGGACGATGCTTCGCTCGCATAACTTCCAGCACATAGAAAACATTTCGTCAAATAGGAAGAACGAATGCCAAATTCGAGCAGACATCTTGATGTCAGATCTGTTATTGAATATATAAATACCTCGTTCCTTAGAAGCTATCAATCTATAGAAAAGATAAAACGATCACTGAAGACATTTCGATGCGTCAAGGATGGTGGTAAAAGCCGATCGAGATACTAAAATTATATAATATAAGCGTTTGATGTTCAAATAACCAAGACAATACGCTTGAATTGTATGGACATTATTGGCATTGAGGTTTATATCAGAGATACCTTCGAATACGTTAGTCCATAAAAACTAGCATATAAGGAAACTTGGAAGAAGAGAATTCGGTCGCAAAAATTGTCGCTGTGAACGACGCCTTTGTCCAGTATCGGCAATACCAATATAAAATAAAGCATCATGTTCTATCTAGCAAATGCGATGTGGGGCTTAAACATTTTTACAGCTCAATCAATTTGTCCTTCGCGGTTGGTTTACAACGGAGCAATTTTATCCAGATACCGATAAAGATACGCTACAGCGTTGCAAAGAAAAACTTATCAATGCATATCAGTAACAAAGATGAGAGAAAAGTACTAATGTATTAGAAAATTCTATCTGTTTACTTGTTTTTTTCTAGTTTCTGGTTACTCTTAATGAATAGCCAGGTGCTATCGAGTTATTTAGTTTACTGTGTCCTGTGTGTCATTAAAATTATCAATCCGTGACTGTCTAAGTAATCTCTGCAAGTGTTATACCTTTCAACGCTTTACCCATGGTGCAGACCGGTACAGTTTAGTGACCTGCAACATTCTCTGGACAGTGTCAATAGGGCGAGCCAATGGCAAGCAGGCAAGGCCAAAGCAACGCTTTTCTTGCCACCCGATGTCTGGCTAGCAAGCAGTAAGGAGTGTACGTGGTGAGGCGTAAACAGAACTCTACAGAAGCATGGTAATGCCACATATCCACTAGTGTGCGCGCTGGTAGGTCTAGTGTGAGCTGACTATGCGCTCTAAGAGCGTCTTGGAGACTTTTAATCCTGCTAGAGTTTATCTGCACACTCCCTGTACCATGCTACACAGTTCGTTCTTTCATTCACGCCAAACAGTGGGCCACAAATAGGCACAGCTTCTCAAACCATGCCATTCTCTAAGCATTCACCCCGGAAGCTTTCGTGTACTAGCAGGACCTCTGTGAAGAGGACTGGAGGAGTGACACCGGCCCCCCAATGTTGTCGACGCATGGGAAAGGAAGATCGTGCCACGAGCGCGGCAGAGCCAGCGCGTACCGGAGTCGACTTTGGCAGTTGCATAACAGTGTCCGGGCAGAAACTAAGCTGTTTTGCCGGCGAAGTAGCGATGTCAGGTTGCGGTGACGTTAGCATATAGGAGAGACACCCATGTGTAGGACAATGGATACGAGCGGTTTCCATGTTTCACTTAGAAAGTATTGGATGGAGAAGCACCGGAAGAGTTCACATAGAGTTCCGAGTGACATAGACCGACCACCTTACATAAGGATCATTTCTCGTTTCGAATTTTTCAGGGCCACCTGCGATGCCCGATCCGAAGCAGTAAGATGAGTTGGCTATTTAAAACGAACGACCCAAAATATTATAGTAACTCGCGGGCGTCTCCTGAGCACAAAATTGGCTTGACGGAATTACGAGCTGCTTGAAAATTGGACAGAGAGTAATAAGTCCAGCAAGCCTATTCATTGTCTAGATAGTCAGCAATGATAGCATGGGTGTATTTATGTTTTTATCAATACTGCAATGCAATCTGCTTTCATTCGGTTCTTAATAGGCTAAGAGCGAAGCTTAAGTAATTACGTCGAGGTATTAAATGATGTAGGGTCTGATGCACGGAAAGATGCATTAAACGGTAATAGAGGACTAAGAGTCGTTTACAGTGAAACATTTGACATTTGACAGATCAAATACGCCCTTCCCAACCCTAATCAATGTACTTCTTGTATAGCCTTGGATCTTTTTAAGGGTACAGGCGGTTGTCTAGCCGCCATCGTCGCCAACAAGAAACCTAAGGCAACTTGCCTTACCATAAGCCAGTCCGACTGTAAATACAACGTTCGAAAGATGAATCTGATTAAATATAGAATGCACAGAGCGAATCACGGGCAGTTGTTGACGGAGAAATTGCAGTGAAAGGATCGAGTTCGAGGAAGAGAAGAAGGGCCGTTGACAAGGGATTTCCTCTAGAAAGCTCATTTTTATTCTTTGTGGCAGCTGCCCCACTCGGGCGATTTTCCAATGGGACTTGACACCCTATTTACTGTACTAACCATTTTGGATATTTTCAAAAATAAAGCAGATAAGAACATGACAGCGTTGCGTCGTTCTTAGACTCTGTGAGCGCACTCTTACTTTTACGCCCTTTATTCAGTATTTCTGTTTCTGTTGTTGCTTCCTAGCAATTGACAAAGTTTCTACTCACTCTCCTGAAGAAGTAGTCGCCCATCAAGCGATTGTGCAGATTCAGAGGGCAGATGTTCGAGACCGGGATGGGGAACAGGGTATTTCAATCGCCGGCCTTTGTTTCGCTTGAATTTCTTGCTTTAACCAACGGCCAGCGCGCTTGCCCTTTTTTCTCCTTAGTCGTCTTCTGTGAAACAGCTGCTATTCTATTCTTCTTGTCTAGGCATCGCTCTTCTCCTGCACGCTTTGTCCATTTGCACATTACTTTATGAGGGAGCAACTCCCCGTGCCCCATGTATAATGTCAGTGGGGTTGTTGGTGGGGGATAGATAACAACGGGAAGCTCGCCGTTACTCACCGAACTCCAGCAGTTGGTCCAACCCAAGGCAACCGTGTTGCTGTCTATGTTCAAATCGGCTCGTCTGCGAACTCTTCTCAGGTCCCCAGTCGTTTGTTGGCTAAATTGCGTCTTTTCCTTTGTGCATCACTTTTACCTTCTGTTTTATTCTTTTCAAGCGTCGAAGAAATGTCCCAGCTAGGAGTCTTACGTAATTGATTTGTACTGAGCCATTTTCATGAACCACGAGTATCTTGTGCTTCGACCCGAATAGAATAACCGAACCCAGTTGGGGGCCGCTGAACAATCGCTACACGGAGTAGAATGCGTGTCTGGACCTAGGAAATTGCAATTGATTTGTAGTAATTCGTAGCAAAGTGCATCAATAGCCTGCAGAATCAAGTTTGTATCATAGCATAAGAAAGTTACAGTATGTAATGGCTACGATGATAGCGCGATCGTTTTGAAAATGTAGCTCAGCAAGTTAGCCTGCTAAAAGAGGTATAAAATCCTAGTTATCCGCAAGGCACCGATAGGCATCGCTTTACTGCGAAATTGTGACATAATATACATCAAATAGGATTGAGTAAGTAGGTTCATCTGAATTACTATATTAGCCAAGAATGTGAGAAAATATATTCATATAAGAGACGCTATTATTCAGACTCTAGCCAAAAAGACAAAAGACGTACCGTGGTAAGTTAGGAAGGATACGTGTATTTCTAATTCAACCTGTTTGATTTTTTAATGCTAACGTTAAATTACCCAAGAATCTGTCATTACAAGGGAAGAGCTACGTTATTCTCATTTGTGTAATAAAAGTCAATAAGTGACATTTTAAACATAAAATTTAATAAGCGAACCCCAGCCTTTTTTTATTTCACTTTACTTATTATTGCACTTTTCTCTCAAAATCGGATATCTCATCGGAATCTGAGACGTGGTCAGTGCTATGGAAAACATGCTTTGAGACCACTACATGAAACGGGTGTCCGCCACAGGACCAGAGCCTTTTCTACGAGCGCCATCTCAATCAAAATAATGGCTTTGATAATAATAATAACAGCAAAAATATTAAGAGATATAATATAGTAATTGGTAATCATTTATCTCCTTAAGTGATGCGGGTTATAGCATGTTTTTTAAACTTCATACGTTTTGACATCAATTGATGCATCGGCGTTTTATGGACTCAGTGGAAAAAAACTGAATTGTAACACCTCAAAGCTTGTCAGAATGGTTCGCCATTCCCATGAGGAAGTGAAGACTCGTCAAACAGCGGGCGTCTATAATCGTTTTCCAAAGAATATTTTTTCAATCGAATTTTTTTGTCATTTTCTCCAATGGCGGACCGCCTGCCAAAATCGTCTTTGTCAATTTTTTTAGTAAGTAAATGAGAAAATTGCTCTATATTAATGAACATCCACGATAGTCTGTTTACATTTGGCTTACATAAGCGTATGAATTAAGCGAGAGCATTCTGGGCGATGTTCGTGCATTTTTTCACAAGTCAAAACTCAGATGTCGTTCTACTTGCCGCCTAAGAAACATTTCCTGGGCTAATGTCACCATACGCCCTTAGGAAAATGAACTGAAAGCGAACGTTCGCTGTGTCGCTACTGGCCACCATCCTAGTCACTCGTTGGCTTCGGAAGCATGGGGTAAAAACTCTGTTCGAATATTGCTAGCAAGCTATGTTGCAGCCGAAATAAGAAAAAAACTACTATAGTGTCTTGGAGCACCGCTGATTGGCAGGTAGAAGAGCCGACGGACAAAAACTCTAGGGACAACAGGTATTCGACGGCTGTCGGCCTCAAAGCGTCGTCGCTTAAGTTGCACCGGAAAATGTGCGGCTCGCTCTCCCTGTCCACTGCTCGCACATGTATATCGGCGTAGCAGCAGTACGATATGCGACGGCAGTGCAACCACGGTTGTAAAAATAACAGTAGCGATAGATATAGTAGTCGGTGGTACATTTGGCAACAACACAGTGTCTTTTCTTTGTGCTGTGTTGGCTCGGTAAACATTCGCAAATCTACTGCTGCGACTAGGGTTGACAGTGCCACGGGGGCATTCGGTCAGACGCTGGCTCCCACCCGCCTGAGTCCCGACGCGCGCGTCGCGTCGGTGGGTTGAATGTGCAACGCTAGAATTTGCGCTGGCTGCTTCGCACGCTAAGCTGTACTAGCTAGGCGACGATGGCTGGCGAAGAGCAGGCACGTACTTCCTTGGCCCTATAATGTTCGTCAAGGCCCCTATTTTCTGCTTAGGAAAATCCTCTGGTCGCGGCGATTTTCCAGCCCGTCGTAGTTGTTGACGTTGTCACTCATGCCGCTAGATAGAAGTCACCTACAAAAGAAAGCAGACAGCCCGCTTCTATCGCCCGTGAAACAAGTGCTTTTCCTAAATTTCTCTCTGGCTGTAGTCTTTGACGGTTACTTCACTTAAACTCTTGCTCAGTAGTACTCTAGAACAATGTCTACATCGTCGCTCACCGCTGCATCCAACTCCTTGCACCACACCCAGGAGAGGGATTTTCATGCACGAATGTAGGCCCATTACACCAGATCCCTATCTAGCTTTGAGCTGGCGTCGTTTTACGTTTGCCCTTAATGTTCTCCGCGTACAGGACACAGGAATGCCAGTTGACGGCCTCATCCGTGACCATTATTGAGAAAGCCTATGGCTACTTTGTCAATATTTGTCCAGTTGACAGTTTACGGTGTTGTTGGTCTTTCAGCTGTTGGCCGACCGGCCGCGCAGTTGTATGGTAACGGGTAGCTTAGCCATAGCGGAGGTGAGTTCTGTATTGCATTATATATTGCTTCCCTAGTCGAACTGCTACAATGCGGCCGCCGCTCGACGTTATAGCTACGCGCAGCGTCAGACGAACGTACATGCGGTACAGGCAGTTTGACGGGGTTATAGGAAGTACCCCACCTATGCATTTTCAACCTCCTTTCCTTCTTTCAGCCCTTCGGCGCTCCCATCTTAACGTCTGAGGGAGGAACGTTGTTGCTGGGCTTCAGTTGTGTACAACTATGTGCGACGGCTTACCAAGGCACCCCTCGATCTGAATTCCCACCCTCTAGCTACTACTGCACCTTTTCAGTCCCTTCCGCCCTTTCACCTTATCTCGCTTGTAGCTACCAACGGCGCTTGCCAACCAAGCAATATCCGTGAACCACTTTCTCCGGAAAGGGCCGGCAAAGCAGCACAGGTATTACCCACATTGTGTATTGCACTAGTGGCGAAGATAATGAGAACATGGCCACTGCGGATTAAAGTAGTGAGGTGGCAACGGTAATCGTAGTGGATGCTGGTGAGTTCGTTGAGGTTACTTAGAAGAAAGAAGAACACGAAAAGACGGATCAGGCGACGCTAAAGAGGGGAAGGGCTCATAAGCCAAACGATCGTAAACGCTGCAGCATACACGTACGTATATTTGTAGAATGTGTTAATAATTTTGACATGTGCACTATTTCTCGAGATCGTCGTAAAAGGAAATAGGTCCAGGACTGGAGGTCAGGCGAGAACGCGCTCATAGACCCGGTGGATAATTTAGTGTCTATGAGCCTTGCCTCGATTATGCGATTTGATTGTTTAATCATGTCAGTCACTATAAATATTCCGCGTAATCCTAGGTGGAGTCCTTGCAGCGATAGGTAAAAAACAATATTATATATACATAAGATCGCACATAACCAACGGGTCAATAAGGAGTATTATTAACGTGATCCATATCTGGAAACCTTTTTCATACTTACAGATACAGATTAACAACGACCAGAGTGAGTACGCACAGAGTAACCAAGTATATGTAGAAATATTTAATTTACTTTGGAGATTTTATCAATGTTTTCATTTAAGCACATCGTTAAGATGCGACTAAAGTAAATGCTGCAAACAGGTACCTCAATTTTGTTTTTTTTTCAGAAGTGTTTTGCAATTAACAGTTTTTCTATTTATATTGAAAGGATATATGTATCTTATAATAAAAGCTCTTTGTTACGTGATAATCTACCGGTACCTTAAATGATGCTTACCAAAAAATAAATCTGTCTTCTAGTTAAACGTAAGTGTATCGTAAGTGGGATCTTTTGGGTTGTGTCTTCAAAGATAATCAACTATAGCAAAGTACTTCTATTCAAATTACTATAGCTATGGAAAACTACTGATTCACGTATAGAACTTATCAAAGAAATTAACTTGCTCAGGATGGTGAGGTACACAGTGAGGTACAGCAGTGAACCAAAATCCGGCAAAAATATTTTGCAGTGTCGTTGAGCGTAAAACGGAGCTTGGAACAACTGTTCTGGCTAAAGAATTGTGTGCTCGCGAAGGTTATACAGATACGAACTTCACAGAAACGTTTTCAAATTTACAAATCATAACAACGGGAAAAATATTTTAGCTCGTGTTTTCGGTAGATTTGACCGACTGTTCTGCCTCTTCAGTTGCCCCTTTCTGTTCAGCCTACGACCACAATTAATAAATGTAGCTCTGTTGTCTATGCAGGACTTCAGCGGCAGCGAGCTATGCTCATCGATATTTCAATTAGACGATCCCAATGACCGTCTTCTTGTAGAATATTTGCATTTTTAAAAAATGTTACAACAAAGATTGTTTTGTTCTATGGGCACGTTGTCACTGTTCTGTAACAAAAATGTAATAGTTAACAAGCTCGTTTTTATACTCATATAGCAGCGGAATTAGGCGGTCACGGCTGGGTCTACTTATAACGCAGCTGGAGGCTTTAACATGCGAGCCGACGCCAAAATAGGATAGATCCACGCTAAGCTTTCACGTCAACAAGCTGAGGAACTACAAACAACAATGAGTTTGTACTATATTCGCTAACTGATAGTTAGCAGAAAAATTACAGGTCCTTGTTTGTTTTAGAATCGGATATCCGTTTCATGCACACAATATAAACGTACCGATTTTATAGAACAGGACAGTTTCGTATCTAATCTCAATGTAGAGCTTGATAAAAATTGAGACACTGAAATTGTATAGAAATTTTCGCCCGTTGCTAGGAAAATAGTTCAAAAGCTGTTTTGCTTTAGTTTACATTCGGTTCCTTGAAAATAAACTTAATGTAAAATGAATTTTCCGGAGACATGTAGTTCTTATCGAACTTTTTCCTCCTCAAATCAAAACTGCATTCATAAAACGTAAGCGCCGTTTTCTAGGTCATCAATACAAACAGACATATATTAGTATCATTACATACAAACATGTAGAATAGCACACTAGAATCCAATGTGCCTGTTATCTTCTGCTCTTACTGGGTGAGCAAATCGTGTAGGCCTAACTATACTCGACTGTGATGATCATTTTCACAAGAATAGCTCAATAGACTAACAATTGGTTTACAATAAGTGTGAATAGGACTAAGGCTCGGATGGCCATGGCGTTGCCACCTGTTTTGTTTTTGTCCTTACTGGCTACACGTCCTTAGATTCACTAGAAGGCTAATTAGCGAAATTCGGAGCACCGTTTCAGCAAGATATAATAGCATACAAGGTCTCCGCATGCAGTAACTCTTAATGAACTTCGTGGCATCTGCACTAGATATTTCAAATTTGTAGAAGTCGATGATGGTGATTGGTCTACTGATTGGATCGACCGCTATAATAATAGTCATAATGATAAAGCCGAAGAGAACTGATGGACAGCTATAGTCGTTTGTGGCTTCAAAACCCCATTACGTATTGCAGGTAAATAATCTAGCTTGATAGGACTACCATACCCATTGTCGCTCTGCTACAGCCACTGCTTCAAATTCTGCAGTGCCATGTTTGTTACAAAAGTTCGTTTCATCGCTACTGGAGGCCTGTTAGCATAGCTAGCTCATCTACTTTCGCTGCATCAGTCGACGCCGCTAAAGTAGTCGTATGAGGGGAACAGCGTTTCCGGATTCTAACGGGCCGGCTTCCTCAACGTCGTTATGTCCGAATGGTTTATAGGTGGAAATGTAGCCTAATAATATTGAACAATGTCCCACTTCGCATGGCCCTGCAAAATTGTTGGACAGAGCTAGAGGACACGTTGGTACAGAGGGAACACCTGAGGGCTGGTATGTTATGAAAGATAGGCCAATTTACAAGTTGTAAATTCAGAGCCGATGCTCATTATTCACGGATGTGCCCTGGCCGCGTGATGGTCAGCGTCGTATTGCGATAAAATTTTTTGCCCTTTATCGAAACGAAGGGCCTAAAAATAATTTGCGAACATCAAATCGACAGCATCGTTTTTCGTCTTGGGAAAAATCAACTGAAAAACGTCAACACCCCTAAAATATAGATATCAAATTAGTAATCCCTTGTTGAAAGTCTTTATGTCGAGTTTAATTTGATTGGACGCTTCACTTACATCGTGACGTACTGCCCTTGGCTGACGCTCAGAGAGCTGAGCTATTATTATTGTTAGCGCACTGCTCCATTATATGCCCTGGTCGTTATATCTTCAAAATATCGTGACTACTTAGTGGTGGGGATTTGATATTTCATCTCAGCGCACAAGTTTTCAACGATCTTGCTGTGTGGTTCACCCCAAAAGGAAATTCATGTCTATATATACCCCAATTTATTTCATTAACTGGGGAAATGCACAGCATTTTTTCAAATGATGCTTTGTCTGAAAAAGCAATTATCTTTCAATGGCCTAATTTAGGCCAACTTTCAACTTTACCTCGACTAAAGCCTCTTTCGCTTGCATAAAATTTTAGTGCGTAGGTCTTTTACTATATAAAACTGATCTGCAAACTTCGAAATTAGAATAACTTCCCAAATATTTCTTTAACAGTGAACGCCCTAATACGCCTGATTGATCCCAAGCGGCAAAAAATAACCAGGTCAATGATCCTGGGAAACCACTGCGAAAGATCCTTCGCTCATAAAAATGTAGCGCAAAACCTTTTCCTCATGTGCCCAGGTACGAAGCTATCTAAACGAAAAAAAGAGACAACTGGGGAACATCCCGTTAGGCGATAAGATTTACACTTGTTGCAAATTTGTTTTTGCTTGTTGTTTTTACTTCCCACAGCTTTGTTCGATGAAGTAGCATGGGGAAAAATACGACTCATTAAAATTTACAGATGTGTCACAGCTTGGTCTGTCTTTGGATCTGATTTAGCGGTATGAACGAAAGGCGCGATATTCAAATCGGGACAAACTTTGGCGTACCCGATTAAGACCAAAAGCTTTTGTTTCGCCCAAAATCGACGCTTCCTGTTATTGCTGGGATTTGTGGGGCATTTGAAAAGTCAGAAGAAATTTTCCGTGAAGTACACCCGAAAATTCTCACCAGATCTTAGGTCTAGGGGGGCTGAGTAATTAATCGAAGTGGCTCAAAAAGCATTTGGTATATTTGGGTTTTTCATAGAAAAATTAATGGTCGCTTTAGAAGGATTCAAGAAGTTTGAGAAATGTAAATTGTCAACTAGATCGTTTAAATAAGCTCCAACGGCTTTTGAAGCCTGCATTTTTAGGCGTTCAGGCCAACTACCATCAAAAATTAATCCTGCTCGGTTTTTCTATTATAGCTTATTAGAGCGGCACTTGAACGACAGCACACCTGCCAACACCGCTTGACGCACGGTTACTACTGAGAAGTTGATCGCGGATCAAAGAAAAGGAATTTTGAAAATGATTAGTAAGCGATTTAGGTCCAGCATCCACCTTGTGGTCGAAGTAAATGGTGCTTATCTTAAGTGAACATAATCGCCACAAGTCACACATATAATTTTGTCGAATTATCTATTTTTACTTTTTTTTAAATAGTTAGATATAGTCTTTTTTTAAGAAAGCATGAAAAGAAGTCTCAACTTAGGTACTGTAACTTTTATTCATCTCAAAACGGCTCAAGGCGTATTGCAATCGATTTTCAAGATAAAATTAATTTTGCAATGATTACATATGAATGTGCATTTAGGTACGAGACTTTTTGCGCAAATGTGTTTCTCGTCATTCTGTGATAGCGCTACGTAGTCCTGCGAAACGATTTTTTTTGCAAATTACAAGTTATTGCAGAACGTATGATGTTGAACTGAGGTCACTGGCGAATAGGAGTCACCAACAGACGCAGACGCATACCCTTTTTTTTAAATTCTAGGCGTGAGTCAATGTCGTAACGAAATTCGAACGCGACTGACTAAACGATAAGGTTCCAACGCTAACCAACGCTTCCAGAAGTCGACAATTATCATGCCAACTAAAAATTGACCTACGAGCAAAGTTCAGTTCGAAAAAGTTGTATTTTGGCCTTAAGGACAGGTTGTTTCTCATACTTCTGACGTCTGTAGATGCATAGAGCACCAGGAACAGACTCTAAGGATAAGCATCATCAATCTCGAGGCGGCCTACGCCAGTTAGCGGGGTGAATAGTGTAGATGGAGATATATAAAAGGGGGCATACTCCGATCGACGCAGAGGCAGCGCCAGCCTAGCTGATATGAAATTCGCCATAAACCTCCGTTGAATATCTAGACATTTACGTTTACGTTACTGAACATTTTCGGTACGCCAAACCGGGAAATGCCATCTACGATAGTTACAGGACTCTTCGAACCTATTCCAAGAAGAGAAGAGCGCAGAGAGTAATATATCCGGCGCCTTATTTGCCTGAGATGACGAAACGATAAAAACGAATCATATAAGTTGAACAAGTTAAAAGTCTACTGCACGATACTCCCATTTGTGGCTGAATGCGGTGGATCACGTAAAAGTCCTCCCCGTTCTAAAAAATAAGGAAAACAGTAAACGAAGCCAATTCCTCATAGCCGATAACGTAATCAATTGCAGGTGTGGCATCGATCACTTGAAACATTTTCTGAAGTTGGTTGAAGTACTCGTCAACGTAACGAGGAGCATGTGTTTGTTTATGATCATTTGTTAATCACATGTATTATGGAAATCATCTAGCATTATTGCAGATGGTGCGTCATTACTTACTGCGAGCCTGCTTATGTCAACAGATTAAAAATGTCATATAAGTTGGTAGAGCTGCTGAGAGAAATAGGAGAAAAAAAGAGCAACTGAAACAATAACATCGATAAATGCAACGCTTTTCTGGAAAAGGGCTTCCTTACGAACTGCACCAAATTTACGTATTTAGCTATACCGATGTTTTTGTCGATCTGCAGTATGTCTGTCGTCGTCTTATTACTATTTCAGTTATAATAGTGAAGTTCATCTTCCAGATGTGAGGAGTGAGTGAACATCTTTAGCCGCACTTCACTTTTTTTTTTCCTTTTTTCGCGTCGCTTCGTTCCCTCTTTCTATTCTGCAATTTTTCTGTTATATTACTAAACACAGCTCGAGACGTCTACGCAAATGGAAAAAAATAGAAACGCAGTTTTTTTTTTCATAGCTAATAGCGGAGTCTAATCCGTCTTGCATACGCGTGCAGCTCAGTAATGATTGGCACGGGTAGCTATGGCAAAGACCGGCAGGCAGCCGCTGAAGCTTTGGTTACCGTACTGGGCTGACTGGATTCATCAGCAGTTTTCGGATCACCTTGGCATAGCATCTTGCTTCTTGCGAACTCCTTCTCATAGCGCATTATGAGCCGGTCTAGCTAGCTATGGCAATCACACGTAAAGACCGACGTTGTTTATCTGCTAGTCAGACACTTCTAATTCATGCACGCGCAATTGTACGGATGGCTAGCGCATGTTGTTTACTCAATATGAAACACAGCATATCGTATGAGCGTCGCTCTGACTAGCATTTCGACTAGACGTCGAGCTCGGGGATGCCCGTGTGAGTGATGGCTCTGTTGTTGTTACTATTATTGTTGTTGTTGCTGATGTTGAAGTTGGCGGTGTTAAGGATAAGACGGATAGGGGGGTTGATAAGAGCAACAGGCCGTTTGTGGCACTGATTACACAGACCAGACATCACAATACTTTATTTAATTTTATAAAGTACATGTAGAAGCTGGGAATGTTAACGTCACAGTGCGCAAATGAATGAACGCCATCAAGATTGATATGCTTATGAGCAGGTGCAGCTAACGCGAAAGAAAACTAGGTAGCGTCTGAAGATAGGAGACGAGTGAAGACGGATTTTCAGACGAAGCAAAATGAGATTCATCAAATTTCTCGTATCCACCACCCCCGTCAAGAGCCCTCTGATGAATAATGATGATATTGACAGAACAGCATCAACGAAGCCAACTGATGTTTACTTGGTAGTCCATTATAGTCTATAAGCATCGCACGGCATAATATGATTACATCACGTAGAGCTTATAAAGTGTAGTAATTAAAAGGCGATGCTCCATTGTAGAAGTGCGCGTCAATGGAACGCTTGCCATATAATATTAACTGTCTCGTCAACGAGCGAGCAAATCTAAAGGGAGAACTGCACCTTTAAAAATGGCCAGTGACTTCATACCGTTTTCAGGCCATAGCTCACTTACTTTTGTCCATTACCTTGTTAACTATAATGCTAGATGACTACACCGTAATCTTAATGGACTTGACGATGCATTATAAAAATCTAGATTATAGTGATAGAGAGATAGACATAATCATTACCATGGCAACAACAACAATCAAGTATAGATTATACATGTAGGTATATTGTTTTCCAGGAAATGAACCGTTCACGTTTTTTTCATATATTTTTCACGTCTATTACTTTTACTATTATATTACGGATAATAGGTTTTGTTAAGAGTATCATAACGGCGTAAAATTTGGTACTATATTACACGATACGGTATTGCAAAAACGGGTTGTTTGGCGCCTTACTAGATACTTTTCGACAATTATCTTCCTGTGTTGTGAACAGTGTTTAAAATGAGAGAAGTTCTATTTGATAAAGTAACGATTCATATCGCAGACCAAGATAATCATACTAACGTAAACTATTCAATATAATAGAGACCCTTTCTTTTTTGTCATTGACGCTGTCTCGTATCAATTCTATTATCCAGCATAGGCACAAATTAGAGAAGCTCAGATTAAAAGCTTGCTTGTCCGCCCTAATTTACATTGTTTATATTCAGTAGTTAGCCCGTTGATCGGTTCATCTGTGACTCTTCTAATGTTGTTAATAATCGACTTTAAACGTAGTTATCAAGATAGTCGATTTTTCAGCTGTGTATACAGATCGTTTGTTTTTCATCAATTTTAATAAAACCCTTGAATGTGACTGCTTGCAATGTAATTGTTCCATAGGCCCAAGTTGCCTTAAAGCAACGTCGGCAATCCCTTTCAGCTTTGTTCCTGATCACAATGGACGGTAGAAGCTGATCCAGCTTTCTTGGAATTTGGCAGAGTTAGGTGGCAGCTAAACACTCAGATTGTCATTGTGAACCGCGACTTTTCAAAATTTGTTCAGTTTAAGGTACTATGATTCGTTGATGTTCACCATGTTCTCTCCGTCGCCATACCTTCTATCGATGCATATGTAGTCTTGCCTGTATCCATATTAACATGTGGCCGTGCCTGAGGTAGAGGTTTCCTTTACGAGTTATTGGCCTGCTGTAGTCCGCCGCTACCAATGCTGTTCTGTACATTCGTCGGAATCTCCTAATTGCTTATTTCTTCACCTGAGTTAAACTCCCGCGCCAGTTCTGCCTTTTCAGGTCAATTACCCTGGCCGGCGGAGGCAGTCGGGCCCCCGGCCAAGGCCGAAAAGCAGGTCGATGGCGGTCATTGCTCCCATTTCACTAGCTACCACATACAAAAAACGTAGATCAGTGTGTGTATGAGCGTGCGTGTTTGTCGGTGTGCCTAAATGCCCGACCCAGTTGTTTCTGGTTCCTATTCCTTTTCTCAGTTCAGCCTTCTCAATTCCTGGCGGAGAGTCGCTCACGCTCAACGATCTTGATCAACCGTCTACTACAAACCACTATGATGATCGTCGCTACATCACCGCTACCCCATCACGATCAGCAGTACCAAGCACTGAGTCAGTTTAAGACTGTACACCCCACCGGTGGCGACCGTTGGTTGGCCAAGGTAGTTTATGTGTGAGAGAGTTACTGGGTGAGTGACTCGTGAATCGGGAATTGCTGCGGCTGTTGAGCGCCAATAGGCTATGGAACTAGCAATCCGCGGTCGAAGGAAACGCTGTCATCATGCGAATATATATATATATATAGAGAGAGAGAGAGAGAGGGAGAGAGAGAGAGAGAGGAACTTGGAGAAGCCGTATGTTTGCATATGTAAGTACATAGATGTCAGTGATTGTGTGTGTACCTCTGCATACTGCTGCGTCCGCTGCCGTAGCCGCCTCTGCGGCCGCTATCGCTGTTGCCCGTCCGCTAATGTCGCTTCAAGCTTAACCTACTACGATTAGTACCGAATAGTGATGGTGCCGATTCTGTGTGCTGGGTCTTTGTTGCGCTTATGCTCATTATGAGGCCCAACCCCAAAACCGCTTTCCCCCATTGCGAGTCAAGGATGCGTCCGGCCAACGTGCGGCGTCTCTTCGAGCCGTAGACACTGACGTACAGGCGGCACCGATTGATTGAAGGCCCTGTGCTTGTGAACGTGGCGGGATCAGGCCAAACCAATCGGTTTGGTTACCGCCACCAGCGCAACCAGAACCAGGCTGATGGTGATACTCCAGAGCTCTCGAGCCAGAGTCGAATCGTTAGAATTACACGAGATGTCGAGAAAGACAAAAATCGCGTCACGCCACACCCGGCGATCAGTGCCATCCTACATAACCGGAATACAGCGAATACCCCGATCGCATGACTTAAAGCACTCGCGGTGCACGGAAAAGAAGCTCCTCCTCAAAGGCTACGAATCAAACTGCGATACTCAGAGGTTAGGCAATTCGATTCAGGCAGGCCAAGGCTTATGAAGATATGTTTGTCGTTACCCGTTAATATGCACATTTAAGCAACAGGGTCTTACTGAACCGTTCGAATAAAAGCAGTCTTAGTACTTTTGCAACAGACATGCATATGAGTGTACGTTTTGACTAAGCTAGCTCAGACGACTGATAAATAAACTTAAGAATATTTGGAATGGCAAAAATTATCCCGAGGCATAGCCCCTCATTGCACCATGTGAACTATTAACCTGCATGTACAAAAACTACTTCGCAATATATATTCATAGACATATGTAACTCAATTATTTATTTCGTCGTATCGTACTTATTTAATCTATATTGTGCAAAAGTCACTGAGAAAATGCTGCTGAATGATGAACAGATGAAACTGGTCATCTGATATTGAAAGGGTGGGGCATTTGTGTTTTAGATTTGATTCACTAGCCGAATCGTGTTGTGTCAACACTTCTTCACTGTGACCTAGCTGAGATTTCTGGTCTTTTTTATTCAAAAAAACCTCATCTATAATTAGATTATCTAGATTATTATTATTATTATTATCTAGATTAGATGTGCAGAATGTTTCCATTCTGCACATTTGCTAGACAGCAAATCCTAGCTAAATTTTATATTTGACTTCAATCACTAAACGCTATACAAACGATCACTTTCATATAAGGCCTTCTGAAATGCCTAAAATGTATGAATACAGCTACAGGGGGCAATGCATGCTTAACGTTGTTACGCGATGGTTTACAGTCAGTCCGTAAAATGGATCTAGTGATATCCATATCCATAGCGTTTTGCTAGAAGTTGATGCTGAAATACAACGAAAAAAAACATTACTAGATCAATAATGTTCTTCTTATGAATCCGCATTGATTTAGATTATCATGAGTTGCCATCATCAGGCCGGTTTAGGTTAGACGCCATGTTGGATTGGAAAGTTGTTCACAGGAAAGGCTATCTAACAAATTGCATAAAATACATGACCGACATTAGGCCTAGCGTGTTATTCGTTTTTCCTCATAATTTTTTCCATTATTGTCGTAGTTTTCACACGTATTGCTTGTCCAACAGAGACCGACATTAACAGTCACCGTTTGTCGTCGTCTGCACTAAGGGCTACTACTATAGAACGAACGTGGGACACAGGCAGAAATATCAAACGACAATCATTCTACTCATCGTAAATATAGAACAAACCAGTCGTATTAATCGTAGCCAAACATTGACGATTCCTGATCGCCACTTACTGGATGCTCGTGTACTAATTACTAGTTCGTAAGCCTTTACCATTCTTTTTCTACCTCTTCTCCGACATCGCGTTACCGTGTGCGTAATCTAAAGAAGCGTTCAATGTATTTGGTGCGTCAACTGTTTCCTACCGTATGCCACCTTTCCATCAGAGTGCAGCATAAATCTATATGGTCGTACATGCTTTTTATATTAGAAATAGTTTTTATTATCGATCTTCATCTTATGACGTTATGTGGGTGTGGGGGGGGGGGTGCGGACGACTTATTTCGGTATAGGGTTTCTTTTCGTTAATCGGCGTCTTGTATGACGGAAATCTTACGTCTTCTACTTATGTTTTTGTTCTATAAGGACTAAAGCCTTTCAGGACAAGCCTGGCTGCAAGCTGCAAAATTGTCGGTTCTTGCCTCCTTCGCTATTGTCTCGATTAAGTTGTTTACACTATTTGCGTATCATTTGCTTCCATTGTGTTCATATTATGAGACGTACCTGTTGCTACTAGTATTCGACTATAATTATTTGACTTTTTACGTACATTTGATTGGAAATCGTTAGGTCTTAGCGAAAAAATAACGTCCAGTTATTTTTTTTTACTTCTGCCTCCTTCCCTTGCTAATGAACCTGCTCCGAAGGCGCAGAGACAGAATTTGAATGATTTAGCAAGCACGCTTACATTCGTAAGTCGATAACTACAATTATCCAGACTACGTTAGCCGACTGGGAGCTAAGTGATGACAGTTCGATAATGTATTCCACAGACGTCTTCTGTACCAGGTATCGCTTTTAGGATACATAGTATCCCCATATTCTTGAATGCCGATTACATTCTATCCAAGAATTCTCGAGACAACTAGACTGCGCATTCTTTTCTAGCGAACCCACCCCCACCACCCTTTAATGAGATCCTCATTGACCCATTTTTACGCTGGCGGCGGTGCCGTTGCGGCATGGCCGATCCCTGGACAGTGCTTCGCTGTGTAGCACTTCTACTGGAGCAGGACTAGTGCCGCAACTAGGCCAAGTTCCTGGGTCGCCAAGTCTTTCGGTTGTCTTCCTCCCAAATGGAACGGGTATGACTGGCACTGGCTGGCTAACTGGATTGCTTCCACCCTTTCATCGATGCACTACCTTTCCAGCCATCTGTCGGTTCCCCAGCCTTCTCTGTTACGTTAACCTAGTTTTTATTCAGCTCTCTTTTACCTGTGCTCTTCTTCGCCACCATCATCTGAACCACGGTGGCCTGAACGGATTGTGTCCTTTCCACTCCCGTAAAGGTCTTGAGCACCTGCCACAATAGGCCCGTTGCATTGGCCTCTTTCGCCGCTACCCAACCACCCATATATCGCCATCGGATTCTCTACCCTTTCTCCACCCCGTGCTCTTTCTGTCAGAACGTACGTATTCGACCCGCTGTCAGCACCACTACCTCTTTGGGCGGTGACGCACCATTGCGTCAGCAAAATCACTCGGGCCTTTCTCACTCATTCCGATCCCAGCCTAACAACCAACGCCTAAGGCTGACTCACGTGCCAGGCGAAGCGTACGAGGAAAGGACGCATTCCTGGTGCTTACTGGGTGGGGAGTGGGGTGTGTGAGAGAGTGACGGAAATACCCTCCTCCTCATTTGTCGTGGGTTTAGCTCTATGTCAAACGCAAAGGCAGGCTAGCCTCTTTAGGTTTAGCTCTGGGTCCAGTATGTATGTTGACGTTGCGTAGACATCATGCTGCTGAACTAAGGGCTTTTCTTTTACACCCAAGATGAAAGGTTCAAATGAGAAAAAAATGTCAGTACCTAGTTTGTTTATAGTTATTTGAGGAAAAGTACTGCAAAATGCTTATCTATTTTGATACGTGTATAAAAACAGCAACTTAGTGCTTTTTTCAGGCTCATCTGGTGGTATTAAAGAGAAAAAAATCAACTTGGAAAAAATGTCGATTTTTTAGTCTTTATGACATATAATCCCGTTATTTTGATTTTCTCAGTTTAGGCTATCCGGGGGACGAAATAGTTGGCCTTTGTCAACTTTTTCTTAATTAGCTATTTAATTATCTAGATATGAGCAATTATCGAAAATTTTGTTTTTGGTAACTTGCAGCATTGACCGTTGTCTACCAGACTGATAAGAGGCCACGTTGTGCCTATCTCTACAAAGATCCATACTGAATAAATCGAACAGTGAACAGCAGACACCCGGATAAATACATAATGGTTGTTCCTTTCCGTTGATAAGTTCCCGAAGTCAATGATATCCATTAATTACTGTTCCTACTATTTTTCTATATCGAAAACGGGATCTTAACAATAAAAACTATTCACTATATTAAAATTATTTAAATGAGAAATTGTAGACTAATATATTGCGTAGAGATAGATGTAGAAAACCCAGTCGCAAGTAAGAAGCTCTAAATTCCATTATATAGATAGCAGGTTGCAACAAACCTATAATATTTGATTAGTTTTTTTTTCATTTGGATTTATCCTCGAAAAGCAAATTCTGTATGCACAGTGAGTATAGCGTTCATCTGTGTCATCCTGCAAGCGCTATTCATCCTTTGACTACGAGGCCTCATCAGACGGCGGGTCCCAAAAAAGACACACGGAATCATGTCTTGTACTCAGCGAATTATTCTATTACAGCTGCAAATATAACGTCACGCGCGATATTTATCAACCAACTAACCAACCAACCAGACTCTCATTGCCACAGTCTGGCAAGTTACTAAATGCCTCACACCTATTGCTACCGTGCCAATATGACACGCAGCCGGAATCGTGACAAAGAGGTTATTATTACGAAAAATCATTAGAAAGTCCAGTGACCATGTAATTTTTTAAAAAGAGATATTCAGCTCAAAAGCTTTGATTCGAATAAAGTAAGCCACAAACGACGCATTTAGAAATATCTATTCGTAATAGGTATGCACACAAAGTAACTATTGCCAATAAGTTCTACCATATGTTGCAGTGCTAGCTTGGACAAGTGCGTCAGATGAGCGATATTCCGTTCATTGCATTGTAATGGAACAACTGGTAGACGCATTCTCAGTGGGAGCTGACCTTGCAAAGCGGCATCCTGTTGGAAACTCCCACGCAAACATGTGCACGCTCACAAAGTCACTTCTTGCGACCTTGTAGCACATACCTTGTAGGAGTTGAGTAGGAGTGCCTTCGCTGTTAATAACTGTATTGTAAGCACGAAACAAAGTGATGCTGTGGCGAAGACCAGCAGTAGGCAGGGAATGGGTGGGCCACTAATTAGGTGGCCTGCATAAAGTGTCAGCTATATAAGTAGTCGTATCACAAAAAAATCGGGGCAACTGGATCTCTCTCGAGCCGACAAGGTAGGCCATGGGCAAGTTTGCCCAGCAGGAGTTGATCGGCAAAACTAGCGATAGACAACTTGGTTGACTCCACGGCTTCTAAGCATATCGACGTCGAACAGAAACGATGAGTAATGCTCGAAGTAGCGTGGACCTAGAGTCAAAGTCTGAGACATAGCTGAACGTTGCCTCTCCCCCCCCACGCAGACGTCTGCACGTAGATGAGCGAATTTTGTTATCATGACAAGGCTCTTGGGGAACCCGAAGCAGTTACAGCAAAAACAGCATCAGCTATAATCGTAGTAACCAATCCACAAATCCTTAAAGTAATGCAGTCCTGCGTAACTCCTCTGATCCTTAAAGTAGTCTAACTTAACCTAAGCCGACTATCGAGTGTGCTAGTAAAGCAGAGGGCCTAAAAGCTAAGGACAAGGGCGTGAAAGCTGTAGACCTATTCTATATCAACCTCAGTTGAAAACGATATTATGGAGAGACAAGAATGAAAGTATAAACTAGCGAATAAAAAGATCACACCTTTATGCTACTTTATGTAATGGAGTACGTGTTCATGCTAGCTAATTATATAGGCGGTGTTTAGTGGAAATACGCCTAACTTTTTTCATGACCTCCAGTTCATGCGATATTGCTAAATAAGAGCTGCGGTGGAGGTTTACCGGCCTGAATACCCGGGGATCTTTGCTGTCTGTTTGAGTATGGGCTGGTATTAAAGCTTGTGTACATTGCTGCTGTTCTGCTTACATGCTACTATTGTGGTCCAATCGTCTGAACGTTTCGGCCCTTTCCTTCTTTTCGTTTTTCCTTCAGCAGAAGTACTTTGTCTCCTTGTAGGTATCGGTCAAAAGGCCAAACGTGTTAAGAAAACGATTTCGTAGGCCCACCCGATGTGTGTGTCTTGTTCAATAGTTTTTTTTCTGGCTTTTACGTATTCAGTCTTACGTTTTCTTCTCACGTCGACCGTTAGTTGTCAGGCCACAGTGGTTTCGCGCCACCGATGTCTACGCTGAGGTCGAAAAGGGAGGAGACGTACTGTAGAACCTCTCTAGGCAAACCAAGCGGAGCCGTAGGCAAAAAAGAAACGTGAAGAAAAACCCTTTTCAATACGACCTGAGCGAATGACCAACTATCTAACGCGCTAAACAGGTTGTGTAGTATGTCAGAAAACTCGGTCGGTTAGTGAGGGTGACAGATAAAGTAGAGCTCATCTCACATAACATATCAATGGCCTCTCGCCCGCCTAACATTTACTATGTTTTTAGTATATTATACGATGTACCACTACTAGTTTCTATAGTTAGTGTATTACAATTTCCACTTATCCAGACTTCGTCTTAAAGCTAAATGACGGACCTTTCGACAACATCTACGAGCGACCGTTGGGCGAGGGCTGTAAAGTATTCGTAGACTCCGTCATCAGTAAGCGCCCTTTTCTCCCTGACTTCAATGTCTTTCCTCGTTGAATCTTGCCGGGTGGCACCTTCTGATGTCTGATGCGCGTTCGTCTTAACGAACTCTGCTGCCCGCCTTGAGCTACAAACTTCAGTAACAGAGGATGTCCACAGGACCAAGGCGTAAAGCATGCGGACGCTGCGATGCAGCTCGCCCGAACATCCGTACGTTCATTGTCTAATTAGCCAACTACCCATACGTTACCCAGTGTGGATTTAGCTTGTCCGTTGAGCACACAGTAGTGCGCGAATCTGCTTAGCTTCATTTGAGGTCGGTTTCTTCGGTTTTTGGGAACGAGAAGAGACGGCCTAACTTGGCGAGAACGTTAAGGCGATCTATAAAACGGTTTGCTAGTCCACTAGTTCGATCGATCGTTCCATGCGCCCCGCTGCACTGTGGTATTGTTCTGTGCCCCGGGCAAGCGGAGCCAGTTGCATTTGCTCTGTGATGTAACGCGGTAGGGAACGAATGCCCAGGCTGTCTGGTCTGGTACTTGTAAACGGTGCGTTTATGTGTCTGAATGAGTCTATATAAATATACGCTGATGCGTACTTATTATGCAGCGCCATAGCAATCCTACTGGGTCAGATTCTACTAGGTAGGTTTCCGTGCTTTTATATATTCGTTCTCGGCAAAGGCTGAAATGTCAAGCAGACGCACACGCTTACTACAATGTAATCAGCTGGTAAGTTTGTCAATTAGAAGAAATGTGCCTGAAGAAATTTTCAAATCTGAAGGTAGATATGTTTGACAGATGACTTGACATCAGTTGAGAATGGGGCGTTGTTGTAATCATTGCAGAACTTGGACTATGTTGCTTTTAGGTAAGTTTGATATTTATCTTTAAAGCAGACCATTCAGGTATAACATTTAAAGACAACAAATGGTATAACATATCAAACAGGTAAAAAGGTTGGCGCTATTCGATTTTCGCACAACGGCTCTTGTACCCGTACCAATGGCAATCATATCTGACATGCTCGATGAGAAGATCGTGGTTCTAGCAAATGAAACACTTAAAGCATATGTTAGCCGTGGACAAAAATGACGCTGTTCCAATCCAGTCAGCGGTTTCGAAACGCTCTTAGTTCGTCTACCAGTGAAACAGGCGCCTCTATCAAGGCACAACATAAAAGTCGATGTTAAAATCAGCCTGGTAAACATCGCCATGTATGTCATGGTTCAATATCAGGGTGAACGCAGGAAATTAGCAAGCTTGTTAATTACATATTGAACGATCTTCGCCTTTATCTTTAACTTTCAGTAGAAGCATTGTCCTGCTAGGTGCGTAAAGTCGAAGGATAGGTAGGCCTTAAAAGACACGTCGCCGCAGGCAATTAGACACCGAGGCTCAACGGAGAGCATCACGCGTAAGGCTACATTAAATAGACGCTTTAATTGGTGATTGAGACTAGATAGAGAGATGCATAAGGTATGGGCTGCTTTGCCACATCTTACGGAAGAGAGCCCCTCCTAACTATTCTATACGTGATAATTACGTTTCTGTAACTTGTTAGCATATTTCAATGCACTAGGAGTACAACTTAATTAAACCATGAAAGTTCACTAAACGACGAGTCAAATGCTACAACGACTTTCTTTTCTCTGCGAATCGATGCTGGCCTGTCCCTTTTTCGTTTACGAGGTACTGTACCGTATATGACAAAAAGGATATGTTGCACTCAAAGATGGATGACAAATGCACGTCGTCCTTCTTACGCTATTGCACGCCGCATCTGTAACAGCTGAACTTTACCTAAGCGCTTCCGTAAGCGTCGGTCAATGATCTGTCGTCTGTGGCGATAGGTATGTCGTCCGTGCTGACGCTATGAGCAAAAAATAGAGTTCATTGTTATCTTCGCGTGTTATGACTATAGCACTCGATCGTTTTACTTACTTTTATTGTATCTTTAGCTTACTTCAGAGTCATGCAGTAGCCGATTACATTTTTGAACACATTTGCCTAGTAGAGGTATGTTTCTAACCGAGATGAGGATATTCATTACCTATGGAACTTACGGAAAAATTCATTAATTATGGAAGACAAATTACAGCCGGAAAACTTGGAAGAGTTTATGGAGGCGTTTGGTTGGTACTTGAAATTGAATCACTGACCTGATAGTGTAAACCCCTCCGTATCAGTTGCTTGAACCTCTTGGTCATAACGTTATTTTGACCTTAGAAAATCTATTGACGATATATATCTTTGAGTTTGGGTTTACTCGTTACTTGCACGACATTTGAAAATGCATTTGTGTGACGTTTCGTAAAAATATAATGATCGAATTTCAAGCGAGTACCGGTTGAGTCATTTCTTCGATGAATTTGACGTCCGAGAGATCGTTGGCTGAGGTCCGGGCTGCTCCTGCCTTCAACGAGCTAAGGCGGTAGTGAGTTAGCCAGCCAACCAGCAAACTGAGCATATAAATGTCCTAGAATAGGCAGTGGCTCTCTGAGCGTAGCAGGTTGCCGGCTATAGCGGCTAAAGTTGGCTGGGGTAATTGTTGTTCAAGGCTTCATAATGACGAAATTTTGTCTTCATAACGGCCGTTTTAAAAAGCCAATAGCAAAGATAATGGTTTTAGGGTGGTTTAATTGTTGGATCCCTGTTCGTTAGCCAGGCGCTTCACCGATTCAGCCTGTGCGGCTACCGGTTTACTTGGAATATGTGTAAACTCAGCCACGCGATTTTTGAGCTTTGATTAAAATCTACATTGTACAACTGCTGTACCGCAGGGCAATTAGTTCGAATCGAGAATGGTTTTAGAGAGAAATAAAGGTACGCCGCAAGACAACGGTGGGTGATTGAAAAAGCAAATTACGAATTGCTTTATCCAGGGGTAAGCTACGCCTCAAATGGCCAAGCCCGACCATCATTATCGGCTAAAGATTCTACTTCAAAAAAGGGAAATGAATGAAACCGACTAATCTGTTCTCGAATCGTGCTTCGTTATACGTTCGACGATAACGGGAAACAGGCGATATTTTACGAAAAACTCTAGTGCTCTGAATTCAAAGGATATGTAACTTTGACGTAGTTTTCGTGTTACTTTTAACTAAGAAATCACCTGAACTTAACACGATACAGCGTCGGACTGCACCTTACCACATTAGAGAATCGTTGACGTTTTGTGCAATGGAAACAACTTTCCTTGAAATCTTGTTGATGGCCATAATACCAATATGGTGGATACGAATATTTACGCCGCTGTTATTACTTACGTTAAAGGGGAATGATTACAGTTTCGTATAGCAGCGGTTTGGCATTATTCAGTTCAAGTTCCTTTAAGTTATCATTCTTAATTAGCTAAAGTAGCCCATATGGCGTGATGACGATTTCTTTCAAATTTAGCGTTAGCAGCAACAGACTTGACCAATGTAAACTAATCTCTGAATAGTTCGGGGTTTGATTTGTTCGCTTCTGGCGAAACGTATCTACGGTACTTCTTTTAATTATCATAAATAATATATATATATATATATACGCGAATCCTATTATAATTGCTATTTTCATTACATATTAAGCTCTCCATAAAATCAGATTCCGCTATTCAAAACAAACTCACTATTGTTTCATATATATGTCGCTTGCCGTCTAAATCTAATAAACTTTCTTCTTGCTGTTAGAACTGCTACAAAGGATAGATAGCGGTAAAAGCAAACGATGTCGGCGTATACTGCTCACCTGTTTTCCAGCAGAGGCACGCGTGCCTAACTCCAGAAACATTGCTCACCGTAAGTAGGAAGGAAGTGCGAAGTGCGTACAAGCTAAGGACGATGCAACCTCTCTTTACTGTCGGCTGCCTATGCGGCTTAGGCCGACGTTCTTCATCTTCTGCAATGCTGATTTCCATCATGTTTCATGGCGCACCTTTATTCTATCTTAATATTTTTTCACAAACTTTCCTATATGTTAACTGCTGTGCGGTTGATGCCGCTTGTTTTGCTCCGCTTTGACTAACCCGTCACTTGGATCCTTTCATTTCAACCCGTTCCACTTCGCCCATTAGAACGGTCGCTTGAAGGAGCTCTGTCAAGGCGTTCCGTTGTGTTTCGGTGCCGCTTTGGGAAGCGAGGGAATTGCGGCAGCCGCGTACTGTTAAGCAAGCCGCTGCTGCCGCAATTCCCTTGCTTCATCCCCCCCCGCTGCCATCATTCCCAACCCTCGAGCTCTTAATCTCTTGACCTCCTGGCGGGTTCGGCGTTCCTTAGAGATTTCGAATTCACTGGCGGATGTCAAACGAGGGCAAGCGAAGGCACAGGTTTGAACAGTAGTGCTGTGCGCTAAACGTCTTACCTGAAGTCTCGCTAAAGACAGCATCCTGCAACCTGCATTTACCAACGACGCGTGCTGCTAGTATCCGTCACTGGGCTGAGACTAGTGTATAAATCTCTCTCTCTCTCTCTCTCTCTCTCTCTCTCTCTCTCTCTCTCTCTCCGTAGATATAAAATGAACATCTATCTTATATTTTACGCTATACCGCGAGAGTTCAGCTTTCAAGATTGCAGCTTGTTAAATTGCTATCCAGCCATATGAAGCACCAGGTTGTGACGAGGCATATTCCCAGCGTGTTTGTAGGTGTTATTATGCGTTACTAGAGAATGTCTAATACATCATCGCATCTCACACAGCCGATAGCGTACATGCTATTAGTAGAATGAAATAATTCTACTATTGATAATATGATAGAGTAAGCTTTCAGTCATCCGTCCGTCGCTGGTTTCTTCAGATGTGTTTGTGTGCAATCTGTGACCGCCAAAGCATTGTTCCTGTCAGACTAGCTGGTAGAAAAAGCGTTGGTTGCAGTCGAAACGCACTGCTGGCAAAGCTCGAGGGATGTCGAACGAGGCTATGAGCTAGACGACAGGAGGGGCCTATGGCCATGTAGATACAATCGTCATAAGCAGCAGCCTTTTTTTTTTCGATCGCACTGAGTGCTCTCTCGTATTAAGTTTCGGGTGGTCATATTTTGTTTTTATTTTTCTTCGCTCTCTTATTTTTATTTTTCCTCCAGCTGATACGCGGCTTTCCTCAAACTGGCTGGGTCTCTTCCTTGGACCACGGGTCCACAGGGCCGGATAAGCATGGCGTCTTGCAGCGTTTACGGCACTGTGTAAAGTAGTCAAATAATGTTGAATTTATCATAACAAACTGAAATCGATTCACATCGTTATTCTCAGGCGAAGTATCATAGGCTCAACTAAAGGGCACTAATAACCTGTAATATCCTACTTCGCGATGCGGTAACTTTCGATGAGATGGATGATCATTATTCATTATTGAAGGATTTTCTTAACTCCTTTGAATACAGGTTTAGCTCTAAATTTCTAGATTCTGACGAAAAGGCTGTTAGTTTGTGTCTGTAACAGCGCGCATTAAATTAAATAAAGGCCAACCCTTTCTTTCTTTTGCCTGTACAAGTGACGAAAACATCTTATCGTTTACCACATATTAGACCTAAGTAAAGCATTTGCCCACCACCCTAAACTTCTTGAATGAAAACATTTTCGTCATATATCAATGTACGGCGTCTTAAGAAAATATTCACAAATCTTAGGGCTGGGATTTGTTTGGGTCTCATAGGCGCAGCAGAAATACAAGTGACGCTTTCCTCAGCATCATCAACCAAACGTCGTTACTACCTGCCTTATATTAGAACGTAACTCAGCTAGTCGGGCATTCGACGCTTTGTGACAGTGACATACAACATAAGCGACTCATCAATCTACGTAAGAGGTCTATATATATTTGACATATTAGATATAAAGGTCGAAAGATGCCTAAAAGACGCGAAGGTGCCGCACATACGAATATTTTTAATAGGCCGCTTTCAGTGCTCTCGAGCCAATATTCTAGCCGAAAATTAAGCTAATGGCAGAGTGTTCTACTTTGTCGGCAAAGGATGAGGAAAGAGACCTTCGAAGGATGTTCTACAATAAATGATACTCAATAATAAGTGATATATACGCGTGAAGGCAGACTGCTTATAGCTGGAAATGGTCAGATGATGGCTTCGGGTGCACGCAGATATTGCAGCGTAGCTACAGATACTTCAAAACGCAAGGCTTTCGCGAGCTAAAGCCGTACGTTCTAAATGGATGAATACGGTGCAGCATCACCCTATCGCAACAATGTTGCCCCAAGAACCTTCCGACTCCGGATTACAAATGATTATTTCTATAAGTATAATTTCCACTGGTAGGACACTCATAAAGACCTTATGAACCTTGATCTTCATACATTTATGTTCAGTATTCAGGAATTCTACTGAATTAACAATCGATCTAAGAACTCTCAAAATATTAGCGTAAATATATCATAGCACTGTAGCATTTTGTTTGATTATATCTAACTTAATCGACATAACATCTCTCATCGTTTGACCTGATCGCAGTAGTAACACAGATGTAGCCTTGATGCAGCGTTTAACTGTCATACCCCCGTGTCTGTTGTATTTTAGATAGTAGCAAAATTCGTTATAATATTCATATGCCCATATCTTTTTCAGAGTTATCTAAACAATAGGAACATTCGCTCATTCATGGGCACCTTCTCTCTTTTTGTCTACCCTCGTCTGTTCGTTTGGCTTTCCTTTCTCAGCAGACGCTAAACTCGTTCATTTCTATGTCGCCTACAGGAGGGCGAGAAATATCGTTTGCAAACAGATGGAAAACTTTTCTGTTCTTTGTGAGGAAATAGCCATCATGACTATTGCCTTGTGAGCAAACAACCACCACATAGAGCTGGTGCGCCCTCCGCCACGGTACAGCCACAACCATCGTGTGCAAGACGCGCTTCTGCGGGCATAGATGACGATACTAAGTGACGGGACACAAATGACATTGGGTCGCCAATTACCCGCCTAAGCCTCCACCGCGTAAAGCTCTAAGCAGCAAAAACGGGGCAGGCAGTAAACTGGGCAAAAGCAGCATAAGAGTCGACGCCGTTGCATATTGGACGTGCGTAGAAGTCTCGGTAAGGCCTTCTTCTCTGTCAGCGTGGTGTCTAAGCACGCGTATGTATGTATGTATGTATGTCGCAGCGCTAGTATTACCCAAAATTGGCTTCCAGGAATCATAAAGTGTTGACATCAATCGTCATCCGTGCTGCGTTTTTTAGCCCCTGGCCCAAACTTCTTTGGTCATAATCCTCCTCCTCCTCCTCCTCCTGCTGGCATATTCCTCACTTCTAGCTCTGCTGGACCTCCTGCCGGTTTGCCCTAATGTCTTTTCTTAGGCTCGCCCACCTCCTAGCGGTCCGGCCGAATTCACCATTTAGCATTATCGCGAGTACCGCCGACGAAGACGAACACTCTGTGTTCTGATCAACACTTTCGTTTTCTCCTGAAGTCACGTCCTTTCTTTGCCATCGTTTCTTTACTGCTTCTTCCACCTAAAGAGCTTTTGTGATATCTCCATGCTTCCTCGCTAGACAACAAAGACGACGCTATTCGTTTTGGCGACCGACTCTTTCTGCATCGATGCAAACGTCCCCTTTTACAACGATCGCTGGCCCACAGTCGGTGTAGTTTGCTATAGTTGCTCAATGTCTTAATTTTTAGTAACAAAAATGTCGTATTCCTAGGACTTTTTTCTAAAAAAATTTAACGAATAATCTCTAAATATCGGTGCGATAGAGAACATGCTGCAGAACGTTTGTGGACTTCATACGAATGAATAGTGCTTCATATTTACTAATTGGATCTTGCCTACAACCAGAGTACAAGAATTTCCCCCACACTAAATGTACTCTAGTCAGAACTTGAAGCAAATGTACCCACATGTAAAATACGTGACATACGTGTATCTATCCGGCTAAGCGGTGTACGCACTTCTGAAATGATACATTCTATGCATAGGGTGCAAAAGAAATGCATATATCTAAGAATAGAAGAAAATTCATACTATGTTTAGAAACAGTCTAGTATCGAGATAGCCTTTCTACGTTAGATAACCTAAGATGTAAATTCGCGTATACTCTGGTCTGAGTGCGCGCATCTAAATAGCCTTTTACTAACTGACAGGCTATCCGTTCGATTTCCATTCTTTCTATGTTTTTTCTTGCTGCTGTTACGCAATCAATACATCCCACATGGACCTCGTTCATATGCGTCATATTAAATGAATGCTGCAATTGCCTTTGTCCGTTAAAGCCAGATTACACCTGCTCAGTTGAAAACCTATTTTATACAAACATTTAGAAAAGCTGATGAGAATCGTAATCATTAGAGCTTAAGATCGTAACCGGTTTACTTAGGTGTCTGCTATTATCACAATGTAGAGCCGTCTGAATAGGACGAGGGCCTTGTTTCGAAAAACCTTTTTGTCATAGTCCGAACCCGTTAGTTTTGGTTCTTCTAGTATAACAGGCTGTCTGTCTCAGTGGAGGCTGTCTCGTTGAAAATGTTCCCACCTTTCAGTTCGAAACATTCATTTAACGCACGGTTGTCAACAGAAAATGTAGGTCAGTGGGATGTGACGCTAGACGCGCCTCAGGGACAGATACCTGTGGACTCAGGTCAGCGGCATGTAGCCATTGAACGACGAGTAGACCTGCGCCAGTCTCTTTCACCGGTAAACAGACATTCACCAACACAGAGTGAAACACGAACGCTCTACCGAACAAGCACACTATCATATGGAGATTCCGTTCAGAAAGGTATAATTTTAATTGGGAAGATCCTGTTGAAAAAACGGTTCAAGTTATGGCTGCAGGCTCTTCTTTACGAGAGGACAATACCTGACCTTGACTTATTCCCGGACGAATTATGGCCTTATCAGGCCATTGGCTCCATGTTCTATGTGTGTACATTTGCCCGCGCAGTATGAAGACTTTACAGTGTAAAATCTAAAAAAAAATATAACTGAAGAACGCTCGCCAAATTGTTAGACCAAAGTTAACGCTGTCCGCTATTTTCAACAAATTCTACCACTTGAAATTATTTTAATTTCAAACAATCTGCTTAGTTCGTAGGCCGCTCATCAAACCCTGTCCTTACCGCTAAGCGTTTACGAAAGCCTGCTACAGAACAGTTTTATTGCTCTATCTCTTTCAACGCTGTTGTCGCTTCGTACTACCCAATTGCTAGCAGTTTTTATAACAAAAAGTCTGCTTCGAAGAACCAGGTTGAGCAATCGCTGTGCTCTCATCTTACGTATGTGTACATACAGCTGACAGGTTTCGTCCTACTCGTCTGCGATCGATTCCATTAAGTGCTTCACTGGCGGCGTTCATCCGGCGAATCACAACAGTCCCCATCGTCTTCGTGAGAGGATGCGACTGACCGTCGATTCAGCTTCTGCTTCAGCACGGGCGTCCGCTGGAAGAAGACAAAAAAAACGACGAAATATCGGATCAGCTAAAGCGAGATCAGGAAATCTACCGCCGAAAAGCAGAAAAACGACACGGACAGAGAAGTAACTGCGAACTGTTCCCGGAACCTCTACGCGACCAAGGTCATCGCGGCTCGGCGAATCTTGAGCCGTGATAGCGGGTCGTTTCTTTGATAGTACAGATGCATTCGATCACTAGGAAAAAAAATTGAAGTTCATACATACATAAAGAAAAAGCAACCAAAAGAGCCTATCAAAATAAAAGATCGAAGACTTTGAAATGATCTGATATGACATGAGCTTGAGTGACTACTTTTACTTATTTATTAGTTATTGATAAAAATAATCTATATATGTGAAGAGAGGATGTATATGCCCATGTGTAAAATAGCATAGTTCATCATATCATAACAACATATCGCGAAAATAGTAATACAGGGTAGTTTAATACGTAGGGATCGCTTTGATCAGATACGGTGCCTTATTATATGAAGAGTGAATAGATCCCTGAAAAAACGACCGTTCCATGAAAATTGGATATAGGTCAACTAAAAATTTGGCCATTGCTTGCATGTTGAGAAAGTTTATTGGCATATAATTTCAATTCATTTCGAATAAGCGTATGGTATAGGATGAATGCTAGAACAGGAGAACAGCTACAGTTAAAAATTATTGTCGGAAAAACGTCTCAGAAATATCCTGCAGCCGCTATTTTGCGGTCAGGATTGCTAATACCCTGAGACATAATGCAGTATGCCATTTCAAATCTTTGAGACTCCTTTTGCCCTGTTTATTCCTCTGACTTCAGTCTCACAACTAGGCCTCGCTCATAGTCTCAAACAGTTGACAATTTGTAGTAGCAAGCATAATCTTATATTATTGCCTTTACGGCGCGGTTGCCCCATGCAGTACTTTTTGCCGGCACCGTATATTACAACAGTTGTATTACAGTGGAGCGCTCAATACTTGTCAGCGTCTAGCGAATTCGATATTTGCCTTGCCATTTTTCGCAAGCCCCGGCCAGCAAGCCCCATCTCACCGATGACATCGTTGCCATTATATGGACAGCAAAAATCACTTCGCTTCTTGCCTTCTCTCATGCAATCCAGACTGCCACATATCGTGGTACGCGGCCTCGTTTCGACGCATAGAAAATTCAATTACATCCTTCTTATTCTCCTTTTTAGCGAGCTCCTGTCAGTAGACACCACACTGATCCTAGATCGATTTCGCTCTGAGTTCGATCTAAATGATTTGACGGCCGACGGATACAAAGGCCCAGACATATGGGTAGAAAGTAGCGCACAGGTGGGGTGCGTACGTGTTCTTAATAAGGGGTGTATTGAATTATAAATGCATTCGCTTATTACTACTACTATCAATCGAATCGTATCATGTGTACACCTACAGTTAAAGCACTGAAACGTAATTGACCTGGAACGCCTCTCCCTCCTGTGCAACATCGCTTAGATCAATAACCGCCATTACCACGAGGCCGTTAATTGAATTCAATCTCATCACAATTAGATGCCTTCGTTCCACTAATCACAGCATTGTCAGACTTTACCTCCATAGAGCTTCTCGTAAATATGGTGTTAATACAGCGGTATTTACCGTCTCTATACCTGAACGCCAGGGCCCCGACCAAAACGCCGCACTTAAGCTGTGACTAACAGAAAACTATGCTTCATGCATACAAGTTACAGAACAACCTTTGTGCAGCAGTATCAAAGAGGTCTACAGTCTGCAAACGCCTCTGGCGATGACTTAGCTACTGGCTATCATCACCGTCCTCGCGGCCTTTCGTTGTCTCGATATCATTGTTCCAGCAGCATCATCAGCGCGAGCAATGGCAACGACAGCACTAACACAGAGTGCCATAACAAACGCATATTTCTCATCACTACCAGCATTATCAGCAGCGGCAGATTTACAATGATCATTTTCGACCTCGTCCTCGCGCCGGATAGCATCGGACCAGCGAATGCCGCCGCGATTGCGTTCGTTTTCATACACTCCCTACGCTAGCCAGCTTAGCTTTCGTTTATTCTCTTACGCCGCTTTTCTTCATTTTATCTGCCCCTCAGACACTTTTGGGCCGTGAAGTTCCTGGAACACAGCTCGGCCAACGAGCTCAGACTGACAACGGCGATGGCAGCAGTGATGACTTCCTCGTTTCAGTCCTCTACACCTTCGTCTGTTACTTGTTCCCCCCATTTTCGTCAGTCGCCTTCAGCTCTTCGTTCCCGGCACCAAATAAGCTGTCTTCCCCCTTTTGACAATGAAGTCGCTTGGTATCGCCCGTTTGTAGGGTCAAGTCGTGTTCATAGGCCGACAGCGGGTCTTCCCCTGCTCAAACAACTATCCCCCTAAATGGGTTTGTCTACATCTCCGCTTCTATGTTTCTAATGCTCCTTCTCCGCGTTATCGCAGAGCCAGCGCGAGAAAGCATGCGGAGCTTATGATGATGCTACGAAGATACACTGACGCAGGGGTGTCCCCCTATCTTAGTCGACAATACACTAGAGCCTTTGACGAGCGGTCCGATTTTCCTCGGTGCCTTGGGCACTATGCGTAGCCTAGGTTGGATCATCGTTGCCGCTGATGGTGCAACTCCTACAGATGCAACTTCAAAAACTCATTGAAAAGTGACGCATCAGACAGACCGATAAGACAGCCAATCCGACAGGAACAGAGCGGGCTGGCTGGCATGATGCTGAATACAGTGACTGTCTGTTGTTTGAAATTATTGGTACGGCAAATATTCCTGACAACTGCAAATTAGGGCCTAATGCAATAGGCTGTCTACCTGAAAAGACACGATTTTTGTCGCGAATAATAAGCATACAGGTATTGGCGAGTAATGACAATACTGCCTTTGCATGGCGAGATTTTCGTTTCTGCTATTCAATAGGCGATCAAGGACAAACGGTTGTTGTTTCATAATTAAGAAGACATTATTACTATCTGGATTTTCTGTTCTAGGAACTCGAGTTTTTTGCAGTCGTCCAATGTTTTTAAAAGCTAGCTTACCTGCGCTGTCCTTTTTAGGTCATTCGGCGCCCTTGATCCTATTACCCCTTGATCCTAAGATGCCTTATTATTTACTGATGGGAAACTTTGGTACTGCTTATTGTAAATCAGACCTTCGACTGGCCCGAACTGGAACATGCGTACTATTAAGTCCATCGGAAAATTAATCTCTGAAAGTTTTGTTCTGTTGCTTCTAAACATAAGTATCTAGCGTCCGCACATAGAGCAATGGTACAATGGAGATTCCATATTTATATGTAGCAGTATCTGCAATTTCTGTTTACCTCTTGAGCTTCACTTCGCTTCTGGGCACGTCGTTGTGTTTTCTCGCAGTACACATCTTCAAATATGGGTTTTGCTTTTTGCCTCGTTTGCAGTATCTGTTCCTCGTTTCTCCTTCGGCCTCACACGTACACGCACGCATGCCTGCACACACGCACACATACATCGTACACAAACATGCGCAGACTCAGTTTCGGCAGACGTTCAACGCCCTTCCTTTCCGTGAAGCCTCTTCAGTTTTGCTCAGCACTCTCGCAATTGGTCGATCGGTATCAGTCGGTCGAGCTCTCGGGTAGGCTGGAGGATGGCTGTTGCCGATATCGTAAATTGAAGAAATGCCGCTCCACTTCCGTATCCATGGCCTCTGTGCCCGGGCGGGGGTAGTGAAGCCGTTTGAAGAGACTCCCCAGTCATTATGAAGTACAGTTCTAAAAAGCGAGAAAGCAAGCAATACGGCCAGTAGGCGAAGTCTCGGCCGAATCCCAATAATCAACTAAAGAAGTAAGTTTGTTCCCTGACAACTTATGACATCCGTATCGGATGACTAGCCGACTATGAGACAAAAAAAAATGGACATTTACATATTTGTTATTGGCAAAATACAGTCGAACGTTGTTTCGGATTGTAAGAATGCTCTCGGGTGTATCCACGCATATAGGACACCGTTTGCAAAACCCAGAAGATGACAATATTTCGGCCCCATAGGAGCTATCATTGATTTAATACAATTTTTTTGACTATGAGGTCGGCGCTAACAAATATTTCGCAGAGGCTAAATTATACTGTTCATACTGAGACACTATATTTCAGCAGTGTGTGGTGATGATGAAACGCTAACGCGGCTATAATTGTCTGTGATTAAAATATTTCCAATTCAATAAGTTAGAACGATTACGACGCTTCGAAGATACGCGCGAATCCTATACAATCCATAGCATACATCGTAACAAGATTTTTTCTAAAAATGGGGTCTCGCCTTTTCTAACGAACCTATTTCTTGTTCGCTTCTAGCTTGAAACCGGTTTCCGGAAGGTCTGAGAGTGGCTCAGTGATGCTTATTTATTCTTTGCACAAACTGTATGGCAATTCTTTTTCAACCAGAGCTTTGGCCGTTCAAGTCAAAAGCACCATTTACGGTATAATACATAGTACCTCTATTTCCTTAGATAATGGTTCAATGAAACGGGCCACTGTTTTAGCCTACGACGATTAGTTTAGCGTGCGGGCGAAGGTACCACGTTTTTTTAGTAATTCACATTGTAATAATTGTTTTTATAGATGTGCACCTGTTTCCATATTCTAAATAGAATACGGGAACTAGTACCTTATATGTGAAGGAAAGAAAGAAAACGTCATTGAATGTATTTATGGATGTGTATAGTCTTGCTTTTTTAACAGTTTCCAGAAAATTGAAACAAACGGACCGATCTCGTTGATTGCAACGACAGTTTATTAAGGGTTCCTACATTATTGGCTGAGCCTTTCTTGGGACACAGTTATTCTACCGGCAGCTTGATGTTACCTTAAAGTGTCGTTCCTTATTTTTACAGCGATAACCAACAACTGATTTAGTTTTTTTTTTGTTTAATAATTTATAATTATTACCAAAATGTATCGCTTTAGGATTGCCATGTTAGATGGTCGGAGGTTTGCATGATTCTTATGTCAGTGCGCGTAACTCGCTCACGAAGCTGACGTTAATTTTTAATCAAAGAAGCTCTTAAAATATATTTCAATAGTAACATAGAAACCTAGGATAACTGTACACGAACATGTATCCATTTTGCTAAATAACACCACTAATTTATACCGAGACAGGTTTTACATTTGCGTATGAATCCAAATATCTTTTTGCTTGTAAAAAAGTTTTTGTAAAAAATCGCACAACTTTTTATATAAGCGTCGAACGCGCCTCTTTTTCTCTTCGATATATGAGTTCATTTTGTGGTACTGGCCATATGTATGTATCAGTGGTAACTTGGTAGGTGTTCGCGCGGTCAGAAATGAAAGAACAAAAAAAGGTCCTCAAAATAAAAAATACCAAATCTGTCCATCGATATCGGGTCGTCTCAGCGCTAGGACCGTCTGCATACCACCACCGAGATATCGCAGTGGCTAACATGTACGCTTGTCAAATCTAAGCATACGTGGCGGTTTAGGTTCAAATCCCAGCACAGACACATTTCCTTTGATGTCGAAAGCCAGTCGTCTGAAGTCACGCCTAACTGCTCAAGCGCCGGACATAAAACACAAACGCTACTTAAGCTTCACGCTTTTGCTTTGTCCGTCAAAAATAATAACGTTTGTCACCCGCATGCTTACACACGTATTGCCTTTCCATATTTCGTCTCTAGCTCTCCTTATATCTCTGTTGCTCTGTCTCATATATTTGAACGCACGGATAGGCCCAGTTACAACCACACGTTCATTCGATGCTCAGCAGTCTCTATGGGCAGGGGTCCCTATCTATTCGCCACTTGTCCCTTTGCGAGATTAGTCTAATGGGCTCCCAGTTATTCTCCCCATATTTCTCTTTGTTCTATTAGCAGGCTGGATGGTCAGCACCACCCTCATTTTCAATTTTAGGACGCAAATATTCGCTCTATTTGACTTTGCCGATACGGCATTACCTCGGCGTGTTAGGCTAGTCGTTGTTCGGCGATGCTAGATGTCTTGACACATATACGATGACAGCGTTGGCCTTTTGTAGCATGACTTTTAAACCTAATTAATCGCATCGCTCTTCATATTCTCTGTACCTCGTTCCGTGAGTCTTTTTCTTTCGTTTGTGCTATTGCCGTACCTCTGGCAGGCTGCTCCGCCAGTTACCGACACCCCGCCTGGTCGGCTAGTCGTCTTCCCTTGCCTATCGCATGGTGCCTCTCCGAATACCCATTGTGTAAAATATCTGAAGGTGCTATGCCTAATCCTGACACTTCGGCTGGTACTAGCAGACGAGCAGACGGACGAAAACCTTCGTTCTTCTTACCACTGTCGAATACTATAAAACATCGCGGTAGACTTATATCGTGTCGAGCTTCAAGCTTATTGATGGACTATTCGCAAACTTGCTGTGAAGACATCCTCCGACAACATCATTTTATTATAACAGGCATTCGTAACCATTAAAAGTTTCAATATTGCGGCTGCACTGTATGTTCTAAGATAAGATATTCAATCTTTTCGCGCGACAACAAACTATCTCAATGATTTTAATAATAATGTGCCGTTTCGGGTGCTGTGTCATAGTACGCAGTACGCAGATTATTAAGTGAGTCCTATACCGATCAGATTAGCGAGGAAAAAGCTTGTTGAGTATTTGATTATGTTTGTTGTTGATCAACGGGTATAGTCTGCACGTTCTAGTTGTACGCTACCATGGACTATACGATAACGACCATTCGACCACCTGCGAATGCTTGGGTCACATAAATGAGGGCTTAAAACTGCAACTTCACATGTTTGTGCACATTTATCCGGCTCACATTTAGCTAACGGTAGCTAATCGGAATCCGACAATATGTATACATTTACACCCATCCCCTTTGTACCCTAAGGACTCTGAAGTGCCATATCCCTCTCATTGGCAGGAAGTAAGCCATGCCGCTGTGTCGTTATCTAGTAGTATTTAACTGGTCTAGCCATCGTTTCACTTAGTCGGTCAGGTCCGCTCACAAGGATGTATTATTGTTGGTGAACGAACCTCTTATAAAACCTACACTGAGACCCATTCTTATCGAATGCTAGCTTATAGCCAGCGCCTCGCTTTTCCACGATATAGGGCTTTCCATTTCGCTCTCTCGCTCGTTCTCTCACTCGGTTGTTCGTTCGTTCCTCCCCACAACCTCTCTTGTAAGCAACGCAGCCATCACGGAGTCCCGCACAGGAGTCTCGATTCCAGGAAGCCCCCACGGCCCCCTATACGCCCGGTTTTAAGTCTTCTCAAACTCGCATTCTCGTTACCGCCCGTTGAATCCCCCTAACCCCACACGATGTTACACGCCCAAACCTCATAGTTCCGCCCCATTTGAGAGCCCCATTGAGCCAGTGTGACTGAGCATATAAACGCTTTCGTTCGAATGGCGGAGAATCATCACAACGCGACTTCATCTCTTCTCGAATGTATATGAATAGCGCAGATGTAGTGCTATATATATATATATATATATTATTCATTCTGCCAACTATGCCACGCTCACCGCTAACAAAAGTAATAAAGTAGATCATATTTAAGTGAGTATTGTATCTGCCAGTTCTTCTATTGGTAAATAAAGTACCAAACACTCCGCTGATAGATACTGGCGTAAGTGAGCGCTGATGCATACATGGGTTTACCACGTTCCTCTTGTTGCCACTTCCTAGTCGCGTTTAGCTTAAGCGTTCAAAGAAATTGCTTTCGTTGTTATTTATGTTGTTTTTGTCGTTGCTGTCATTTTCACAGCAGGACAAACTTGTAGTGGTGCTTTGATGGCCATCACATCCGTTAGAAACAACGTTCGCATGTCTGGAAGTATGGAAAGCAGTAGCTTTTCAGAGATGCTGTTGCCCTGAACGGTCCAGTGTCGCCCCCCAGCAAGCCTATTGGTCACGCTGGCAATCCTGTGCGCTGGTGATCCTGACGGCGGTGGGGAATTCAAAGCTTTGCCAAGGACCAGCAGAAAAAGATTTCCATCTAGGTCGATCTGAGTCGGCTTCGGCCTGGGCCTGTTGCTGCTGCTGCTGCTGCTGCTCATACGTTGCAAGTGGACTCGATAATCGAATAGTCAATTTCAGCTTAACCGGTTCGGTGAGATTGCTTCGACGAGGCATCATTGACTGGGTTGGTTCTTCACTGTGGGTGGCCGAGATCTGGTTGTCACGATTTACTGCGTTCGTCCCAGCTTTTCTTGCATTCTGCAACCGAGTCGGAGTCGGTTTATTATATAATGTCTCCTTCTCATATCGGCCTTTTGCTTGTAATTTATAGCTCGTTCACGAATGACCCAAAGGGAGCTGTTCACCCGGTACGGCATGCTGTATAAATTGAAACGAAAACGCCAAGCCAATACCCAATAAACACCCTACAAGTTCTATGAAAGTAGATATCAAGTAGATGCTCTTGCCATTGACGATGCAGAGGTGCATTAAGATATCTCTAGTTTCAAAAAAGTATACTGTAAAAAGGCGTTTAATCTATTTGAGTTAATTTGCAGATGGGCCTATTTGTGAAATCGAACAGGTTTAAAACTGATCTAATAAGTTAGCAATAGATTGTGCTGATGATTATTTAAAATGGAGAAATCATGGAAATAATCCTAAGTCTTGTACTCTACTTCCTATGCAAAAAAAACAAATACTAGTATCACTGGACCTCTTAAATCATGGAAACACTTTGCTTTAACGTTTGTTGAAATAGGCCTAGAACGTTGGCCAAGTGTATTTGAAAAGTTGCCACTGTGGGGTGCAATTAGCAAGACTCAGTAAAGCCATGTGTGATGACAAGCCTAGTAGGACAGCGTTGTCGTAGTTCAAGTGAAATAACGATAAAATTAATATAATATTAAATTAACAGATATAATATGACAATATTTTTGGTCTAAAGGTGTAATGAACTTCTAAAAATTAGGTCAAAATCATGTTGAAAACGTCTAAAAGTTATGAAAAAATGTCTCATTGGACGTTTGAGTGCGTATCAGACCTTAGTATTTGAGGCAGATATTAAAAAGCCATACAATATTCAAATACAAGGCCGCTTCAGTACGAGTGTGCAACCGAATAGAGCCTTTTACAACTGCTGAGTCCCACAGCGACCCTTATACGAAGCCCGCTCACCGGTTTTTTTATCGCCGCGTCAACCCGTGGATTTTCCATGTAGAATCTGCTTCCATAACAAGCGTAGAGGGTGGAGTGCAATAAGAGGCCTGTATATCGTAATCTACAAAGGCAGCTTGAATGATCAAAGCACTTGCAGGAATAGCTGAATTATTTTTTATTAACATGTTTAAATCAGCGTCGCATCAGGTGCCGAGAGTCCTATCTCGTACCTCATTGACAGCGCCTTCTAATGTATAGGTGGTTAGCTGTGCCTTTTAAACTTAAGAGGAACCATCAATACAAAGCCGCAATCTTAAATAGATTTTTGGCTCAAGGAAGCGATAGTCATGTATCATGTCCATATGTGAAGCATTATACAATCACTTTCAGAGGCCTGGTCGTTTCCGTGCTATAACGTGCCATTTCTCAGTTGTCCCTCTTCAGTGCCCCATAAAACCAGTCATACTTATCTTTTTTATCTTCTGTTTTTAATATGTAAGCTTAACGTTAAATCAAGATTCTACGTACGCAGTTTTGTCTGCTTGTGTCTTAAATAAATACATGCATATATGGGTACGAAAGGCCTGACAGAGTATACCGACTTTTGTGACTGTGATTGGAAACATCTCTTCTTCGCTCGCGTTTTGCATAGCACGCCATATCGACAGTTACGAATGTTATTCGCAAACAAAACTTTTTGTTTTTGTTGTTATAACTGTTCTCGTCATCATCGTCATTCTTCACTTCGTTGCACTTCAGACACTACTCTCACTTATATTCTTCTATTTGTCTGGCTTTATTGCATGTTACGATGGCCTGCTAGTTCATTTGCGACCCCGCTACGCTAGAAAAGCTTTCGTCATTTGCTGCGTATGATCTGTCCTGCTCGAGCCAGCCTTCCATTGACCTGTCACGTTTCCCATGTTTCGTCCTCTTTTACGACCCCCTCCCCCCTTCCCCTTTCATTTGAAGCCCCTTCGTTCATTGCCGAACATCCGCCCATGCTTTTTTCTTTTCCCCTTATCCCTAGATTTGCCCCCTTATCAGCCCTTGTACGCAGTAATAGCGATGCCGATCCAGTTAGGTGGCTCATCTGGAATGGATCGCAGCTAGCAGCTGTAACTACTATCCACTAGCAGTGCATCCAGAATAGTATGTGGCAGTAGACACTATACTGAACAGCGTCGAAATGTCTCCACCCTCTTAGATCCTTCGGCCTCATCGCTCCCGCTATAGCCGACGCTGCCCATCTGTTTCTGCCAGAGCAGAGTGAAGACCAGCATAAGACTATTCAACTTTCCCAGCGTTGCTAGCCTCCTTCAAAGGAAGAAACAATACTGCGGCTATACTCCCGAACAGTCAACTCTCAGAGCCCCATTTGCTAACGGGAAAAGAACGCCCCACAGTCAGGTCCGGCCAGACGGCGCTGGCGATTCCAAGAACTCGGGTGTCTTCTCTGATCGGCCAGGCGCGCCACAGTCATTCTACCAGGCAAAGAGCCCCCTCCCCCCCCCCATTTCTATTTCGTTCAGCTGTCCTGCAAAATGCACCAACTAGCAGCGTCATTGAGAGACTGAGCGCAAGGTAAGTAGATTGATATGATATAGAGATGGGAAAGACATCCCTTTCTGATTGAGTGAAGTCCCTTGGCCATAAAAGCTTCGCGCTAAACATCTGAGCTGTGAGTAGAATTGACTCAAATTCAGGAGCAATCTTTGATGCTTTTTACTATTTTAAAAAATGCACTCAAGCTGGCCATTCGTGTCGGACATTAGATGCTGTTGCACTCCGGCTTATTCTATCGGCGCTAATTGGCGTTTGCGTAGTTTTTCGTCGCAACGGTTGATGCAGGCCAGCAAGCCGGCAGAAAATATAAAGAAAGCAAGCCAAAATCTGCTCATTCTCTATTTCATCACAAATGTATCATAAAGTTCTTTGCGCGACAAACAAATGCTTCCAGGCGCTGTTTGTATATGATGACCGGCCCTTATAATAGTTGAATATGGCTTGGCTGAGAATAAGGCTTCTGACACTTAACAGGACCATTATAGCATATTCATATGGTGGAGTAGAATATGTAAAGACAGTAGCTGAATGTATGCGGGAATCCGAACGAGATGTCTTTGTCTGAGGTTAGCAGTCATCTGTTGAACACCTATCACCGTAGACGCTGATAAAAGATAAGCCGTACTACATGTTGTGTATAAGTTGGTGACCTTGGAATTTATGTGGAGTAACTCGGAAAAACGGGGGAAAGCCATATTCAAGTTGACTTCCATACGCGCGGTAGCGTTTCTCTGCACATGTAGAGAAACGAATAATCTTTCTTGTACGTATCGTCATTAGGGGGCAGGTTTGACGCGTATTGCAGTGTATTATTGCATCCATATAAAGAGTCATTGAATAGGGGGACGAGACAGAGGTCAGCATCTTTGCGTCCGCGCAATAGTGACAGCATTAACAGTAACGTAATATTATGATGCGGAAAAATTGTATTAATCACTATTTAGTGACGTAAACTGATGGCATCATGTCTTATGAAACAAGACATGGTTTCACCAAGCTACATTAACTGACTGTGTCCATAGTGTACATCTACAGCCAGGCAGTATGGATAACGTCCAAGCGTACACACAAGCATAAGCCTAAAACAAAGAAGATTATCTGGGCCTTAAATGAGCCTGTGAGTGTTCGAAAAACAAACTTTTCCTCATTTAATATACATGTTTAAGCCTGTTAATTTTCCTGTTCTTCTCCTCGCCCAAGACGCCTATGCATTTGTTTGGTTTGTTTAGCAATTGCAAATGCATAAAGTGCATCGTTTTGGTTGTGGTCTTCGTCTTTTTATTTCGTTATTATTAACCAAAAAGAATACTCAGGGACCCATTAGAAGCCCTTGCTTTTGGATGATGTTTTAATATCTCCCCTTTATAAAATCATCATATTCGCATATATATTTGAGCCCCTCGAAGAGCTGCCGCTGTCGCCGCCAGCTCGACTCGATCAGCGATGTGCTCTACCACCAAAGCGATTAAATCAAGTGCTCACGAAAGGGTCTCAGGAGACAACCGCCAAGAGAATACCGTACCATTGCCGAAGCGGGTTAGCACCAAGACCACCTCACAGGTAAGCAGCAGGTTTTCTGTGTTAGTACGGTTAGTGCAATGACCGTATACCTACGCTAGCTGATATTGACTGGCGCAGTGACTGAATATGCCGTGTCGTACTTGCCAGAGCTGCCAAGATAGATAAGATTTTCGGGTTAGCTTATAGGCGAAAGATCTTATGCGGGGATCGAAGGAGCTGTACTGGCCGGTGACGCCGATAGCGCTGGCATCGGCAAATGACTACGGGATGACTGGTGTTAAAGTGATAAGAGACTGAATAACACGGCAGATGGCAAGTGGAGAAGGCTGGGCATGGCGACGGCCTACCTAACTATAGTGATTTCAAATTACCTCCCGATTACTGCAGCATAGCATCATAGCAAAATATGCCATGGCCTGACGTTTGTGTTGGGCAGTGAATGGTGGTGGATAAAACACGTGTCTACAGTTGGAAAATAGGACGATGGCTGTTTACAGGCTATGAATCTACTCATTTGGCTGTTTCTCTGCTTGAACATAGATCGCCTCACCGTGCTGCGCGCTTCGTAGTGCTTTCAGACAAAAAAAAACTGGCGAAATAACCGCTAGAAGTGGTAAGTTATCAAGGAGCAGTAAACGGCAGTTCAGATTTTCCAACCAATAAATTGTTTACTTTTGCTACTAGTCTCACGAACGCCTTGTTCAGATAGGTACACTGCGAAACAATACGCTCGAAATACGAGGTCAATACTAGAGGATCAATTCCACATAGAAGTTGAGCTCATATTTTTATGTACAGCCGTCACACTTGGCGGTAGTGGCCCAACATATTCCCTCGTGCCGCAGGTATGCCATTGCTTTGATTAGTACAAATATTCTTACATAGCCTAGGGTGAAAAGTCCATGTACCGCTATGGTTAGAGTCGTCGTCACGAAGGCTAACTTTTTTGATTTGAACGCCTTCAAAAGAAATGTATCTGGCTATTTACTTGTAACAATCTTGTCTCATCTAGAGCATAATTTAGTGCCATGGATAATGGCCTTTTTGGCCTGAAAAAATCACGAGCTGTTATGATTATACATATGTAGATATGTTCATAGTGGCTAACTGCTTGGGCTCACAGCTAGAAATCTGTGAAAGTATTCGAGAAGCTGAGAACCCTTCAAAGTATACCACCAAAACAGTTTAGGACTACTCGATACGTCTTTCAGTCAATCATTTAGCCTACCGGAATTCATAGTATAGTTCAAATGCGTTATATTGTACTGACCCAGTCAACACTGAGTTTCATTATCCACCATCGGTTTCATCCTGTACTTACGCACCGGAAACCATTCTTCAGTCCTTATACACAATACAGTTTAATTTGTCGTTTAAGGTTCGATTATGTGCAAATGCTAGCGAGGCCTCAAATCCTGCGGCGAAGGCGGGTGCTAGAACACTCCTTGATCGCGGCAACACAATCGAAAACAACCTTTTCCGGAGCACTGCCAGACCGGTTATAGATAATGGCCGGTAACGAAACGACAACGAAGTGTGCAGACTGCAACTTTCCAAAATATGTTGAAAGTTCTCCCATTATACAAAATTCAATTAGAACCAGTGGAAGCTGTTGAAGGACTAACAGTAGCAAACGTTACTACGCTGACCCTTAACTGCGTTGTTATCGGTAAAAGTCGAATATCGCCTTCTCGTACTCCTCCCTTTCCTTTCTTTGTTGGAGTACTCTTTCCTCGTGCTTAGTCACGGTTTTCCGGCGCACTTTGATGAGTTTCTCGACACCGAAGCTGTCGAGCCTTGCCCGAATGAACTCGGCAGGTAGCCGCTACGATGTCAGGATGCTCGTCGACCGAATGCATAATACTATACATTCTAGTTCGGATATTCAACTTGTGTGTATGAAACTGCCATTGCAGCTGGCACTGCAGCTTACTAAGGGGCGATAATCTATTGTAATTCATTCTAATTGCCAGGGCCGTGTGTATATATGCAGCACCTGTACGGCAACGAGGTGGCCTTTATCTCTAATTGAATCAACGTGTGAAGCACTAACCTGTTCCCATCCCCTACCTCGTTGTTTCCCGTTCCTGCACACCCCCTGATACTACAACTATTACTGTAGCATACTTGTAGACGAGGCACGTCTACCACGAATACCTACCTACGTACCTGATTGGTGGGATAACATCAAAAGTCGACCAAGAAGAGCAACTGTAGTCGACCGTTTCTACTACTAATATTATATTGGTAAGTGTCGGTAACGCGGCGGCCGTACTGTTTTATATTTGATAGTTAGGTTGCAGGTGTTGCTTGCGACGACAGGACGGTGTCGTGGTAATGCTAGTCCTGCTCGTTGGTGTTGACATGAGCCTGATGGCGGTTAAGGAGAGGGGGTCGCAGTTGTTTAGGATTTAGTAATGTGGCTAGTTTGAGATGAAGTTCACATATCAAAAACTTAAAAGATGGATTCCACCATAGTTCTGCGCCGTGTTCAATTATTGATAGCCTTGCTGGCACTGCCATATCTGCCGTCTCCGCATGAGTTATAATTGATAGGTAACATTTTAGTTAGCAGCCAACAATGGCCATCGCACTGTGTTGTTGTTTCGGTATTGATGTTGGTCTATATTGCTGATGTGCACGTTAAGCACGTTAAAACCAACAATATCATCCGTGCATCATCCATCTACATTTCAATCGCTTGCGAGTTCTGCTATTCATTGAATTTATAATTGTAATATTTAATCTACTACATTGTGAGCATGTAGTGACATAGTAGACAAACAGAATGTAAAAAGCAAGCTCTACTATGTAGTGATCACATGTTGCTAGTGTGTACCATGTAGATTACTATCTACATAGTTTTTTATTAGAACCTTCAAAGATTTTACAGTCTGGTCCGATTAAATGAAAGCTCGAAGGCTAAAAAAATGGTTGCTTATTTTAAGCAGCTCCAGAAGAAAAGCAGCAATGGAGCCATAGTCTTCTGTGTCTATAAATTCCGGTAACCGGTACGTTTCGCTGCGACCTCCTAGACTAACCCTGGTAATACATTTATCTATTGGAATTTCAGTAAGTTAATACATTACGACGCCTAAAATTGCTCGAAACTATACGGTTAAATCTATATTAGACTGGTGGATTTAGCCCGAAAAAAATACACAACCTGCCTAAAACAGGAACAAGGAGCGCAAGTAAGAGAAAAGGTTCGTTAATTGGACAGAAAATTGCCGATGCTTCGCTACATGTATGTTAGACTCATAACGTGGTGAGACTGTAACAGGCAACCCTTAGCTCCCGCTCAATGAGAGGTGCCTGAACGAGGAACTTTGGTGCCGCTGCCGGGCTGTAACTACTGAACGTGGGTCCTGTCAATTTTTAGCTCGTTTACCTGTTAAAGCTTATTATCGCCATGCGAGATAGAGAACGACAAGTTGGCATGCGAGGTCGAACGTACGCGAGGTCACAAGCTGACGGCGATAACCAGGGGGTCAAGGAAAATGGCCAAATACACCTGTATAGCGACCCCCCTCTATTCGTCGTTAAGGCCAGCCTTCGGTAACCTTGCAGATGTAGGACAGACTGCAGACGTAGACATAGACGCATACAACAATATACAGAAGTGCACATGGCTTGAAAGCGTAGAGAAACGACGCCATGCTACATACGGCCTAGATACAAGCGAAAACAACCAGACTGGTGGGCTGTAGCAAAAAAAATCGCTGAAACTGTACAGTGTACCCGTTTAGGCTGCGGGTGCAAAGACAACGAAACCGCGAAAAGCAACAAATGGGCATCGGCTGTGTACTTTGGTATTATTAAATTATTAACGTCATTTTTCATCTAGTCTATGCGATATGTACGACTTAGGAAACACAAAGTCTCAATTCGGTCAAACCGAGTTATGGCTATTAGATGTCAAATTCTTTTTATGACTATTAATAAGGTATGATGCCACGGAAACGATTTTTGCTTTTTACCTATGCACAAAGGTTATATATCAAGTCTGAAGTCTGTTTCACTTCTGCAGGAATGCCAGAAGCTATGGCGGACATGTGGGAGCGAAATTATTTTATTTCGTCGTTCTGGGCGCCATCAACTAGCCTAGATGCGACCTGGCATGCAAGCAAGCCTGCGGGCAGGTTCGAGGATCTTTGCCTGTTTGATAATAGGCAACGGAAGGCTGAGTTGATTTGTTGCCACACGCCTCTGGAAGAATTTGGTTTACTGCCGCGTGTCCTGCATCCTTCACAGGAATATGAAAGCATCTGCTAGAAGTAAGAAAGACTAAAGAGATTTGTCCGTTGCGAATGCGAAGGACACAGGCAACTTGGTAAGATAAAATTCGTTGATAGGGAATAGAACTAGTAATCGTAGTCGCTGCAGAGCACGTGCAATGAATCTGTTGAGCTGAATACAACGTAGTGCAAGGCAGATCCGTCCCGGTGGTGCGACTTGCAGGAACACTGTTGCGTGCCAGGGACAAAAACAAGGGAACGGCAAAGAAGGCAGACGACGTATTTTACCTCACGATACTGCCAGATATTTGCTATATATTTGGTTCCGCTTCGAAAGCGTGCCTGTTAAAGGGGAATACCCAGTGTCTGTGAGCCATGGAACAAGTAAAGAGGACAGCAAACTATTGGGCCAAAGGAATCTGTCCGGGAAACGGAGTGCGGACAGACAAAGAAGTAGGACACAAATAGGGTAAGAAGAGAGTGGCAGTGCGACGGGAGGCCAATGGAATCTGGTTTCTGATTTCAGCCGCTTTAGCTTGTGGGAAATATACGCACACACAATTGAATAGCAGCCCGAACCGCTTCTACAAGTACGATTCTGAGCAGTATCTGTGTGCAGGACTAGTGAACCTCGGCTACTTACGCTACTTCTACTACTACTGGCATAAATTAGGCATATGATGAAGGCCAGCTAAGTGGTGATCAGCCCATAAATTAGTAGCTGAATGCTTTTCGTTCCTAATTTCTTTCCCTTGTTATCATTGTAATAAAAAGCACGTTTTAATATAATAACACACTGCGTGGACGAAGGATTTCAGTTGAATACAAAATCTAGTGTTTATATATCGAGAAATATAGCAAACGAAAAGTATTTAGCTGGAAGATTACGAATAACTAATCTTTACTAAGTAGCTACGTACCAAAAGTTAGTTTCAATTATTGTGATATCTGCAAGTTATACGTAAATGTGACGCATTTTGCCTAATCATGTCGAGTTTATATAGACCCTACTTAAATAGTACACGGTCGACGATTAATGACGACTGATGAGTGTCCAGTGAGCCAAACGACTGTCATATATAGCTTAGGTAAAAAAAAAAAATAGGTAAAAGATTTGCGATGCTTCAATGCGTGCATATACGGCTATAGCTGTTGGGGATAGTGTAGAACCATCCAACGATGAATATATATCAATTAGCAGAGGCAAAAGCCAGAGTATTTTTGTTCTTTTAAAGAGAAGTTATTGAAAGAATCAAATACTAATAGGGAAACAAGGGTATTTTTAAACGCAAAAGTTCCAGGTACACATTTTCATTCTTTAATTAATCAGTTTTGCCTTTGATGGCAAGGCTATTCAAAATGTTATTTCTCTTTAACCGACTTTTCACAGATACTGATTCTGGCAATTTTGCCTAATTATGAATAAACTATGCAGTGGTAAGAGGTAGATGGGAACGTATAATATATATATATATATATATACAGCCGACTGCATTTGTTCGTAATATTAGATAAATATAATTTGATTTCATAAACTTCTGTTACACATTGGAGGTTACTTACGCAACGGGAAGATCTCAGCGGTCGTTTGAAACCAGAGCAAATCCAACGTCTATGGCCGCTTCTATGCCTCACATCCTTCCTATCGCTGATAGTGGCAGCTACAGTGTCTTGTGTGCAACAGAGAACTGTTTCGTTGAGAGTTGGTTCCCTCGGACAAGTGGGGAAAGCTTCCCTGCCAGACGTAGCCGCCAACGACTTAGAAACAGAAGAAATACTAATGCAAAGAGAGGGGGTTACCAAGGACACCGACGCCAAGCCGACTCCTCTTAAACCGTGAACGGCTGTAAGGCGCAGAGGCAAGCAATTGATAGCACGCCCACGGCTGCCCCTGCTAAGCTACCCTTCTGCGACAGCTGTGCCCCGGGTCCCTTGCGTGGCACTTGCTAATGAAAAGGCTGCGACAAGAGAAATGTGATAAATTATTGTATGTGGTGCTTCGTGGCCATTTGAGCCTTCGTCCGTTTTTATTACGCTACCTCAATACCCACATCCTCCTACTCATTTCTGTGTCCTATCTACCTCTCGGATGTGTACGAATGGCTCTATGTGTAAGACCGTATGTGCTTGATGCAACGACTAAGGCAAAGCTTGCGTGTTCGCTTTGCTTTTCGTCACATCCTACAACAAATGCGTCAAGCCACCTCGTACAGTTCCTTTTCTCCTGCCTTTTTCTGTTTTCATACAGGCAGATATACGTAGAAACATTGCTGTTCTTCCTGTTTCTTATCCTATTGCGCTCAGAGGCAGTGGTCTGTGGTTGCGGCCGTCGGAGCGGCCATCACAATTCCTGAATGGTCCGCTGTCGCCACCTGTAGAGGGAGTTGTATCCGTCCGCGCCACTGAAGGCGCCGACGCTACCATCTAATCATAGCCACTTGGTCAGCTCCAATGCGTGAAAGTAAGGAGAATATGTTTTCCTTCTTACAGAACACAACTGTTTGGCTACGACGCATGATGAATAAGCGCACAGGAAGAATTGCACGACCGTTACGCTCCAGAGGTGGAGAAGCGGGACAAAAGCGTCAGAATAATCTCGAGAAGGAAAGCGCCTTGTACTCGGCTGTGCCTGTCAGACGAGAGGGGTGCCGAAGAACCGGACCACCATGAGGGGCGGAAGTTACTCGTTGCGATCACATCATACAAATCTTACATATATTCCGAAAATTTCAGAGTGAAAGCTTGAATTCATCGAAAAGCTGTTGGGGGTGAAGGCCGGTGATGGCTATCGTGGTAAGGTAACATGGCGGAAATTTCCTTCGATCTTTCCTATTTGCTCTCTATAATCTCTGCCATACTCTGCGCTGATGGCGACTGAAAAGTTAATAGCTTCATCGAACCGGAACAAACGTAACCCATGCTCAGCAAATTGAAAATGAGGTCGACAATCTGGAAATGACCACGGGAGCAACGCCTTTGTAGCCAGCCTGATTCAGGCCGAACCTCATCCCGGGTCCTTAAATAGTAGATGCACCGTCAGATTGAACAGTCAGTTTATTGAAAGATACTAAAGGTTACTATCCATAGACCTCTCAACTTGAATAGCTATTTAAGTGTGTCAGCTCTGTATTTGCTGCGCAGTCGGATGTACCGAAAATATCTTACAAATAAAGTAATTAATGGCTGCTTAACGCCGTAATAATACTTCTTAAAATTAGAAGGAAACTATTGGGTTAATTGATCATCTACTGATTAATTGGTTAACGGACAAATGAGGAGAATAATTTTAAAAGACGAAATTATTCTCTTCATTTGTTCCTGAACCAAGTGGTTTTTAGTTAGGCCTAAGAGGACTGGGACTAAGCTTTTTAGAACTGAAAATATGGGTTATAGTACGGATTACATATTCACCAATAAAAGAGTTTTCGAAAATACGATTCATTCTTCATTTGAATCTTCAGGAGTCAAAGCAAGGTCATTCAATGATAGAACTGATATAAAAGTAACTTGATTTCTCGTTCGTCAAAGTAAATCGTCCATCTTTTCAGCAGGTTTCTACCCTTTCAGCTCGACAACACGATGCCCGCAAATGTGTATAATACAAGAAAATCACCACTATCGAAATATGTTCGCGTGGTTAGAACAACGCCGGACGTTCCGCGTTAGTTCCTGTTACCGTCCCATCGCCACGAAAACAATGATTTAAAGTGTTCCAGCCTGTTAACAGGGCTAGCTCTCGAGTATTTATAGACATAGCATTGTGTAAATTCTTCACTAGTGTTTACTACAAGAGAAATTATTCAGTGAATTAATTTTATGTAACAGAATTCTCCAGTGTTCTCCAGTTTCTCTGTAAGGCCAATTCGTAGCAGACGACCAGGTGTAGGACTTAACCTCCGGTTGCCGGATACCAACTGAGATAAAGAACCATACCATGCTTGTCTTGTTTGACCGAGAACGTTTTACGGGTCTCCGTCATGGTCTTGGTGTATTGCGATTTAAAATCGATAAAGAGAACAGAGTCATTTCAATTACAAATAACTGGCACAGAAACGCTATATGTAGGGGGGGAAAAATTGTTACGCAGATTCAGTTGCTAATTGGCACAGTCAAGGAAGCCACTCATGTTATTCATATCGAGTAAATATAGGGAACAAGGTGTGCTTTTTGCTTCTCTTAGAGAGTTTCGAATCGGGACGGTCTCTAGCAGAGTAACGAGTAAAAGCTGGTACTGAGGGATTATTTGACCAATTGTATAGGTTGACTGTGGCATATGTGGAGAACGTTAGAGCTTCTATCGGAAAAATGCAGCACGTTCACAAAAGTTGTCGATTTACAAAAGCTAGACCAATTTGCTCCAGCTAACGTAACTCCGACCTCTTTCAGTTCGATCTTGTGTCGACTGAGCCCGTTTTGTAATAAGGGAATGACTGGGCCGAAGATTTAATATCGAATAGTATCATAGATTCAAGCAGTGGCCTTTTAGGGCCGTTGAGATGAGGATTTCTAGTGCAGCGTTAGTTCACTGCTCTGTTACTTTTTCCACGTTTTTTACGACTGCAATGCGAGCTTTGGATCATGATGCCGCAGCCGGAAAGGATAACTGCAGTAGTAATCAGAATTCGTCCAGCTGAATGACCAATTTAAAAGCTCTCCCGACATGAGTGATCATGGTCCTATCCGCAGACGTTGGCAGAGCGGATCCTAGGTGCGCGTCTCGAGTCTAAAGACTTAGCGAGCTACCGCACGCTACCATAGTCGCCAAACGGGAAACTAGCGTAGATTAAGTGTAGCCATGCGGCTTTGACCAGGTAGGCCAGTGGTTACTGACGTAAATGGTTAAACGGATTTTTCTAGTTACTCTAAAACTGAATCTGGCCTGTTGAAAATAGGTCACAGGGCTGGAGAGGCCAGAAACTGTCCAATCTAATAGACATGCGACAAGGGTTATAGTGCATATATTAGTTCCGTAAGTGCGATATGCAACAAGATACGTCCGTCTATAGACTTAATTAATCTAATCAAAATATTCACGTTGTTCAAAATTTGTTATTACGAAGCGTCTAAATCTTGATCTCTTCGGTCAGTTCATCAGAATCGCTGATCTTCGTCGTAGTAACTTTTCTCCGTGTTGAAACCATGTTGGTTTGATAGTTTCTTTGATCGCTGCTCGTGTTCCATTGACATCTGATTGATGACGTAAATCATGAATGATGCAAGAGAATGACTTGATTAGAAAAGATGGGGACAGTGTGTATGAATGCTAATTTATCTCTCCACGCCGACAATATCTCGTATTAGCTAAAAAAAAATTTTCCTAATGGGAAAAACCACAAAATGTAAAATCAGTTCTTATAAACCATGCTGCAGCTAATAGTCCCTGATCACATAATTACGTCAGATCACAAAAAACTATTTGGTTTAATTAGTTGTATCCGAGTGAGCCTAGAGCCTGCGTGGAATAGGTTCCGTTCACCAAAGTCTAATATGAAAAAACATAACGAGCTTTTGGCATAGTCAAGTACAACAATTAAAAGAACCATTTGTAACAACATCCGTCTTGTACCTGGAAACGAATGATTCTATAATACCTGTGTTACAGAAACATTGAATTGAACGCCGGCTTTCTGTTATCAGAAACGAGATGCTTTCGGTAAAGGGTGATGCTTTCGTCAGCACCCTTTACCAAAATACTGCACATCAGTGTTACATAAACACGACAAATTGAGTACACAATTAGCGATCCACAGAGTGGAATACTTCAGTGGTTTAACGGGTAAATTTCTGGACAACCAATTCTGAAAGGGAAAAACAGTGCGTCGTTGACAAGCACACTGGAAATTGTGTCGATTCTTACCTTTCACTCATCGCCAAATGGTCGTATAGAACAAAATATGGCAGTCTTCGATTGCGCAATTAGTACTGTGTACCTTTTACTACATCGTTGGTAATGGTAATGATAATGCTATGGAAACATTGGCGATACGATGGGGTCTCGAATACATCGGGTCTTACTCCGGGGTCTACCACGTTGGGTTCCATTCTGCACAGTCGGTATACAGGTATACTAATCATGAGGTGTGCACTCGGAAAGTACGGTTAGGAAATACTAACTTCACTCACTCCAGGCGGAGATCTAGTGAAGTCAGTATCGGCACTCACCTCGCAATTAAACCCCAGAAGGCATTTTTGACACTGTAGCGAGGCCTATTTGGAAGTCAATGGAAAGAATGCCGTTCCTACAGACAGGAGGGGTAGTTTTTTCGGAGTGTTTACGATTAATAACACCGTGGTGGCTCGTTTCGAAACAAACGCATCAAAAGTGGTTTTAGCCTCAGCCCGAAATATGGAAAATAGTTGGTGCGTTCAACTAAATCCTAAGGTCGAACAAGTTTGGCGACAAAAATCAATTTGAAAGCTGACCCTGCCCTTACAGACTTAATTATTGCTCAGTGGATTAGTAAAAGTGTCTTCAATCTGTGACCATGATTTCCGTTGGCGGTAAGACAGATGTTCTTATACTAACATGGGTCCAAAGTAGAATGCCATTCATTTGGAGTAGGTTCCACAGTGCCTATTCGCTTGTCCAACGTACCGAAGTCGGGACTAAGGAACCAGAACGGCCTGCGAGCGAAAGACTTGCCATCCTGTAAACGGAACAATTGGCTAAGGCTAAAGGCACTTCCGATTAACGAAGACGAAATGATGCAGATCATTTCCCGTCTTTGGTCTCCCGCTGTATCTGGCCACCCTACGCTGAGAGTACAGCATCTTTAATCAAAGATTTTAACAAAATGTTTTGATGCGGTGGATCGAGGCGCTTTCACTCTCTTTGTTTAGAATCTCTAAACTCGCGTTTAGAACGGTCCGACGATGTGAAAACAAGAACCTCTGTCATGGCGCATATCAGTGAATGATGGATCGTTTCCAGCATTAGAGAACCACATTAATAATATGTCCATAGTTAAAATTTTTGCTGGTCAACTCCGGATGTAAATTGAATTTTCGGTGACAGATAATAATAACAAAGTGAGTTGTAGTAATAGATTTGCGTAGCATTAAGGGTGCACTTCAAGGATATACGAACTCCCGAATTTCGTCAAGTCTCTGATATTTCTCTTCTCAAAAGTCGTCTGTCGATACCCGATGGGAGTGATATTAGTGAGTACGCGCCTACTTATACGGACCGTCTAGTCAACTCTGTTATTCAGCCTTGGTTCACTGGAATCATGAGACGGTATCATCAGTCGAAGTGGAAATATAGAATGGGCAGTGGTCTTCCCTGAACTCTCGTTTACGTTCATAAAGAAGGCATTCCGGCGGACTTACACGAAAAATGTTTTGGGTTAAGAAATACAGCATCTCGGGAAAAATCACCGAAGAATTCAATTCTGTAGAGACAATGAGTCATTTCTGCACCCGCACCCGAACAAAGCCAACGATCCATCGCATCCGCCACCTGCATTCAGAACAGGTATGTATGCGATGCCTTGCTTTTCAAGGGTCTTCAATGCATATTTCGTACCAAACACCAAATACCTGACGAAAAGCTCATTTCTTATTAATTTCCAACGAGTCTAAGTAGGTGGCATAGCATAACAAAAAGAACCTGCGGTCATTAGTCGCTAGCTCCGTCGTACACGGACCGTCTTTCTAGAATGAAGTAACTGCGTACCATGGAGTCGCGCATTCGGTCGAACCCCTTAGCTAAACCACTGAGGATACGCAGGGTCTCAACCTGGGAGCATTACTTTTCCTTGCGCTGTTCAATGATCTGACTGCAACAATCAACAAAAGGCTTTCAGAAGTAAATACCTTTTTCTGCGCATATGGTTACCATTCGGAACGAGCCGTTTTTATCCAGAACGGCTTCTGACATCTCGGCATGCCAGCGTGACATTCTCAGCGTTGTATATAACACAGTACTAAAATAGTACGTATCAGTTTCCATACTGTATAGGCACAGCGGGCCGCTTGTTTCTGCAGGTTCGCGTTTATTACGCACTGTAATCGAGAGGTTCAGCATACGGCCACGAAAATTATGCACACCTCTAATTGACCAATCGATAATTTCTTTCCATTAATGTAATGTACAAATATTATTAAGGAGACCTGTAGACACTAGGTCGAGCTCTGCGTACGTTGTGTACGTAGTAATACGCCGCCAAAAGGGCTATTTCGACACGATAATGGTACTGCCGTTACCCTTAAATAATATCCGGCTGTCTTAACGTTAGCCGATCCTACTATGAATATGTGTAAAAGTGGGTGTCAATAAAGGGATGAACGAGCCGTATTTCTTTCTGTCTTATGCTGTACACATAGGTCCATAATTCCCGGCCTTGCGGACAGACCAGCCAACACGACGTACAAACGTAGCCTGTTTATTGAGCTGTCGTGAACAGAACCCCACACAAAAGCCATGCCACCAAATGGCTGATATGAGGCTATACATTCATTTTGGCTACGTCGTTGTTACAACTCTCTTGGCCAGTTCGGCTTACTCAGTCCGGGCGGCAGAATAAGCCAGTCATTCTACCATTCTGTGAACAACACGTACTACAGTTAAGGGGCCTGGGGTTCAGACCACAAGCCCAGACCTCCGTTAAACCACAGAGGCAGAAACTATTACAGCAGAATCAATAGCAGTAGTGGTAACAACAATAGTTACCGTTGACAGGTGTTAGCGAAGTCTTCGCACGATTCCTAAAACTTTGCTCGGTAGCCTTAGCTTTTTCCGCCGTTGCTGTCAGCGAGGATGGTGGTCATAGTCAAGCAGAGGTGGTAGAGTTCCGAAATCCGACCAATGAACTACCTCATTTCCTAACAGCAGAAGCGGCACCAGTGGTATATACTAGTGGCTCCGTAGTGGTGGTAGTAGTGCCTCGCAATTCGAGGTAATTCAAGTAGCGCCTCTGCCGTTCTTTCGCCTTCAGGCTCTATCATCACATTTCGTTCTTCGCCTCCTCCCGTTGTCTCTTTCTCCCCGCCTGGCCCCTTTTTCTATTTTCTCTCTCACTGTTCCCTTCAGCCTTCGCGCTCGTCCACCAACTCCCGCCCTGCAGTGGAGGAAGCTGCGAGCTTTGCAAAAAGGTGCCGCTACAGGCTGATGGGGCTTTCTCGATGAAGGGGCTTCAGGAAACGAAGACGAGCACCACGCCGCTTTCTTTGACTGCCTCCTAGGCAGCTCGGTCCCCTGAGCGTGAAAGTGGATGGGACGCTTTTTGAAATAAACGAACGGCGGCGGCGACCGCTACAGTAGTCGAACTGAGGACGCGGTTTCGAGCCCCACTTCACTGTCAAACGTCTTGTCTGTAGAGGCACATTCCGTTTAGAAAGTTCACGCCACACGTTTGCATTTCTCCCTCTTTCTCTTGAACAGTTCAGGCGTTTCGTAAAGCTTGCGGCAGAAAGAACGTCACCCCCTGCCGTTTATTCCCATCAGAGCCAGTGCACCTGTGCAGACGACAGTGTTTGCAAATGGACCTGCTCACACCACCCGCCGCAACCGACCTCCATCGGTCCCCATTTTCTTTGTCCTTCTGTATTTGTACATGTTTGCTCCCGGTGTTCATACTCAGCGTCATCTTTTTGTCTTTTGGTGACATAAAGGTGTAGTTCTATTTTTTTTTTTGTTCTTTCGTTCACTTTTTCCGCTGGCGTGAGTTGTGCTAGCTCAAATATGGTTCTGGAATATCGTCGCTTACGAGCGGCATCGTGCACAAAGACACAGTTCACATGAAGATTAGCGGAGTATCGTCTGTCGTGTTATTTTATATAATGGTTTAAGCTCAAAGGAAACGCGACACAAGGGAAAGTAGAAGGGAAGAAGAGACTGTGCGTCTGCTTAAAGATCTCCTATAAGCTTAATTCAGCTGTGGTCACTAGCCTGATGTTGATATCGGCAACTCATGTTTCAGGTTTTTTTTTTCCATGTTTTATTGCAATGGTAAGGATATCTCCATAGATAGTATGTGAATAATGGTTTATGAGGAAGAATTGTCAAGAAGTTAGTACAGCTGGACACTAGCAATTAAGCTAAAATGAAAATAATCATTGGTAAATAGTCTACCTGTTTATAGAATGATCTCCACCCGTTTCCTGAACTGATAAGCTAACGCGATGTTATCGAAGAGATGTGTGACGGTCGCTGAAATTAAGTAATAACCGTGTGTGACAAATGACGGAGCACGATAGAAGATAAGTCAAACTTCGCGTAAATGGTTATAACGAGCGTGACCCGTCCAACTCAGTTTATTAAACTGGTCCTGCAGATAGTTAGCTTATGCGTGCTTAATTTCACACAACCGATGATACGTAGCTAGTATATGTCCAAGTAGTTTTTCAAAATATCGGCGTAAAAATATTACGAAGCTTAATATGTACCCATCATCTTCGATGATGGTACTACCAATCAATATTTCCTTCATAACTTATCAGATTATACAAGGTTCGTAGAAAACGAAGTAATGGGTAGCTTTATCGGACCTAGTATTTTTACTTTGTGGCATATAAAATTTTATATTACAGCGTAATTTTATATTACATAGAAATACGTTCTCACGGACTGCAAGCGACAAATTATTTAAAATACATATATTGTTACATACGTCACATTTCACTTTGGGTGAAGGAAAAAAATATTTTTTTATATAATAAAATAGGGATTATTATTTGGGTGAGATGCGTTAACTTCGTTACATTCATAACGTACTAGTGTTCCAAATATCTCTTACCTACAGGGTTCCTATGGTTATGGGTGTACCTGCGGTGCTTCTTTTTATATCTCACTAGAATATTCGAAAGGGATACTTTGCATATGAGCCTATTTGGGCAATCTATAATCGTGTATAGTCGAAAGCCTAAGCACTGGCTTGTTTTGTCTGTTCCACGGAGCTATATAACGCGATCTACATAGAACATGTGACTCAAGAGAGGTGTCCTTTTGTCCGAGCAGTGGAAACAGAGCGAGCAGACCAGTTACTCAATCAACAGACCAGCTACTGCTACGTACCACTACGTACGCTTCCTTTTCCCGCACATTTTTTAGTTTCTCGTTACAAGCCGCACACGGGACCGAAGGATCCATGCGTTAGATTATGGTCGGTTGAATGTGTTTCAAAGGGTTTTCCGTTGGGCGGAGAGAGTTGTAGTTAGTTTTTCCCGACGATGAAAGTCAAAGCCTGTCGGGAGTTTGGTGGATGGAAGTCAAGGGATGGCGGTACGGAAGTGACTTTAGAGATACACACATATGTATCTATGCTCACACAAGGAGACACACGACCGTATACCTTAGCCGATAGCAGTGAATTGTCACGTTGAACTACGCAGCATCGGGCACATTTCCTCCGGCATCGTAAAGGTAGGTCTATGATACGGGAAATAGTTTGGGTCCATTTTGAGAGAGCAACAAGAGTCGCCGTCTTTGGCAGGAATAACAACCTTACACTAGTCTTGGTTTTGTTGGACACGATGTTCACTGTCAAGTGGGACGAAACAATCATAGTCGTTAAATAAATGGTTATAGTGAAAAACTGCTAGTTATGTACTAATTGATCTTCTAATTTCCGAAGTTTTGTTTTTAAAGCGTCGTGTTATTCATATATATATATATATATATATAAATGTTTCAATTATCCTAAGGTATAGCTGACTCCCTATATTTCATTGACTCATCTGCAGGTCCAGTACTGCATCAGTCTGCAGTACTTACTTGAATTGTAATCAGGAACCCCAGAGTCTTAAGCTCCAAGCATTGTTTCCATCATTAACTCGTTAGGATTATCTTTAAAGGCGTTTCTAGTAAACAGTTTGTGCTATTACTAGCATCGCCAACCCTATAAACCGGCGGACTCCCGCACTGACCATGTCCTTGTAATTACGTCCTATTTTCATCAAGTCGCCCGCATGCGGAAAAAGCTTTTGGCAATTAGTATATGAGACAAAATACACAGCATATACATGCAGCTGTAGGACCGCTTCCGTCCGCTTTCTGTTCTGTGTCGCTACTGTCGAGAGCGGGTGGTACCGACGTTGTTGAATACCCCAGTGCCCTCGTGACACTGTTGCGGTTTTTTTTAGCCTCCTACACTTACTGATGTTGTTGATGGCGTTCTTTGCTAATTGACTTCTCTTGGTTTTAGTCTGCTCTTTCCTCTCTCACTCTCGCCCCACGCATCTCTCTCTTGTGCATTTTCTTTTCCTGCTTAAGTCTTCGCTGTTTGACGTCTGACTCGCACCTAAAGCATAGGAGATAATGTACGGAGTACTATGTTTCGTCCTGCATGTATGTGTATATATTTTTGATATGTCGTGTGATTCCTCTAACTAAGCGCGCGCTGCTTGGACGCCGTCGAGGGGCGCTTGCCGACATACACAGCAAAATGCATACAACAACACTACGATGGCCGACACCGCTAGTTAGTGCAGCGTCACCTAGATACCGGGAAGCATCGTCTGGGGGTCGGTGGACGCATGAGGCAAATCCCTGAGGCTGCCTATAAACTGGCATAATATTTGCATATTATATGGCATAGAAGCCGCTCTGATGAAGGCGCTGGCTGCTGCTGATGGGGAAAACAGTTGTAATGATAGAAATAGCAGCGATTTCGCTGTTGTAGGCTTTCAAGCGGCACTAATTTCTGTGGTGGTAATCAGATGCGTGGCAGTTTTCGGATGGTGGCAAGTTCCTTCGTTGGCTCGAAGCTGTGTGTTGGCCTTTTTCCTTTTTCTTAGCAACACAGAATAGGAAAGTGTCGAAACGAGTAGCTAAGCGAGTCGTTGAGTTATGCGCTGCGGGATCAAGAGAAGAAAGGCCGCCGGCGGAGTTCATGGTGATCGTTTGCGGCCACCCTGTTGATTCGCACCAACGACTATATAACGACTGGACTTAATAATGGGTTCGTAGATGGCGATTGACTTGCCTACCAGTAGATGTATTTTGTTGGCTTTGTGTTTGCATGCCGTTTCACTCACTTACTCATGCCCTATTCAGGAAGGGGCAGCAGGATCCAGACGACTGCCTGGCTGAAAACTTCGTGCTCCCAGGGTGATAACGAGAAATACAGGCAGTTGGTAAAAGCCTATAGGCGAGATAAGCTAACAAAGGTGCAACAACAAGAATAACGAAGTAAGCTGGTACTATTTATCGGTAACCGCTGTATGGGGACGAGCTGCCTAACTTGAGAACGGCAGTGCAACTTATCCATGCCTCTCTGAGCAACGGAGTAGTGAATTCAGTTTGTGGCGTGGCTAGACCCCGTTTCCGGATGCTCCTAAAACTCCGTGTACTTATGTAATACATACGTATGATATGGAGCCGCATATAATTGGCCACAGGTTACTTCGGTAAAGCACGATGCACGTAACTGGCGATGAAATCGGGCAAAAAAAGCTTTCTCTTTTGGGAAACTGCGCTAATCTTCAGCCTGAGAAACATGCAGCACGAAAGCATGATCAGAGAAAGACAAGAAGTGTATAGACTAAAAAAACTACGAATGCACAAAAAAAGGATAGTTTCTAGAACGTTATGATCATGGCAGCGGCCACTAATTCCGCTATGATCTCTTCGTGTTTCGCAGCTCTCCTACAGATACTTTTGTTTGCGAAAGGGCTTCATTGGTATGTACACGTCCCTACTTCAAAGATTCAGGTTGCGACAGGTTGACCGTGGATTTCGATTTTGCTTTGTGCAGCGCTCCACGAAATGAACGGCATCTAAGAAGGATCAAATATTTAATATTGTAGTACTTCTTTGCTGCTATAGCCGTTCTTGCATTAGAAAGTAAGTATTGCACCGTTGCTTCACGAGGTAAATAAGTAATCAAACATAACGTCGTAACGTCGCAGCATACGTTCAAAAGGCATAAAAGTTATCAGCCAATTCTGATATAACGGTCAATTTGATTTAACATTATCATGATCCAACCTGCCACGATTTTCATTAATAACTATCTAACAAACGCAATAATACACTTCGTCACTTAGACGTAGAATTTTCCAGTCGACGTAATAATAAGACAGATAATCAAATATTTGAGCTGGATGAAATTAAACCAATGAAAGCGTTATCTCTTTTGTGTAATGTTTTTCCTATACTTTCTCTTTGTATTATATGCCCATATTCGTCTGTTCTCTAGTATATTTCTTTCTCACATCTTGCCACAGCCTGAGGATCTGTTTGCCCGGCCTGGGACAACACCAAATTAGAAGAAAAACTAGTCAAGAAGTAAATAGTTAGGATGAGCGCGAACGCGAAAGCTCCGGGGTCATAAAGACCCCGGCGCTTTCACGTTCGTCCTTTGTCTACGCAGACCATTTTTCCAGGCCCCATGGTGGCCATCGCCTAAGAATCCCCTTGGAACGTTGTTTGTTTGTTCTGCGCAACGTGGGATATTCTTTTGTTAAGGAGAGAAGGACACTAAGGAATGGCCAAAATAAGAGGTAAGGGAAGAGCCTAGGAACACACATGGGCGCTATCCGCTTTGACCACCGTCACCCGACCCCGTTAGAACAAGTGGTTCTACCATGGCCGAGTTGCGACATAAGGAAGGTTTTTAGGGTGTTGATTCTGAAAATGCCGAGACAACCGAATGCCACTTAAACTCGACCAATCGTCTGTTCTATTCCATTTAAAAGGTTCTGACGCCTCCACTGCTGCAGGTCCTACATTCTCTCGACTATTGCCGGCATTGTGTAAACGCATGTGTTCCCGTCTTAGACCTGACCTATATGTGTTGCCCTTACTAGCTACGCCACATCTACCGGGTGAGCAACTTTGCAAATTTCCGACAATATCGAAATAGAAAAGCGAAAAAAAGGTAACAGTATATAAACTAGCAGAATCCAGCTTTGACGCCTCGGGGCTATCGATGTATTGCAAGGATAGTCAACGATGAAATAACGGATTTTTGGGAACAAACGATGATTTGGTTAGTGAACTGCCACTTGCTGAGCTCGTGCGTATTTTGGGACCAATTTGCTAAAGCCAGCAATATTTTTAGTCAATCTGTCAAAAGTTTTTGTCGTAATACCGTACAGATGGCAGACCAAGAAGGAAAGTTGAACAGCAGAAGCACAAACGGAAGCACATAGACAATAGTACCTGTTATTAGCACTGTCACCGCTCACACGCTGGTTATAAAATTCTGTCCGATGTTCTCACCGAAATGTGGTATAGGTTATTTTTTTGTACGCATATCCCTCAGGTTTAGTATGGAGGAGCACCGTCGAAAGTTGGGTCACTTCAACCCCCTTGCTCGCCGGATATATCAGCTAGGTAATCAGCATACAGGATTCAGCCTCATGTGTTGGCAGGTGAGCGAGTTTGACGTTGCCAGGGTCGCTTGTTAGGTTACAGGTGTAGGAATCTTGATTGATGGCGTAACTCATGTCTGAATGCTAGCTGCATTATATCCCACCACAAATCGACAAACGGCCGGGCACGTTGCCGAATAATACATGTTTATGTAAAGCTAAATCTTTGAATCAAAGAACTAGCTATTATATGAAAATGTACAATATAAGGTTTAGTTAATCAGCGCCAATGAACATTTCATTACAATCAGTAGTACCGACTTTTGATTAGCTCAAAATTTTATACGCTTTTATAACGAATGGATGAATTTTTCTTTGGCTTCTTTTTATTCATTTATTGGCTCCGCTTGGTTTTTATAATGTTTGGCCTTTGCTGCGATACGCCAGCAGAAACGTAATAGGCAATTATTACTACAACCAACGTTACGCATCTATTCAAATACTATCTCTACATCCGAGTATAGCAGTTCTCTCTCTCTCTCTCTCTCTCTCTCTCTCTCTCTCACCCTCTTAAATCCTCTGTGGTTAAACAAATGAACTTGACGCACATTTAGTCGAGCACCTACTGCTGGGAACACAATGAACGCCATGTCAGTATGAACAGATGCAATAATGCCGGCCACGGGCTGGTTTCATCCCATAAGCGAGCGCCTATCTACGTGCGAGCGGTCCATGAAACCGGCAGTCTCCAGCAGAGTCTTGTCGTTGTTACTGCCGCCGCTGCTATCGAAGTGAGTATATTGCAGCGTCCGTTGTGCAGCTGTCTGTATTGCTGCTGAGGCTGACAGCAACAACAGCAGCAGCACCAGCAACTGAAGAGTTGTTGTTCAATAGCGATTCTCATCGAATCCATACTTCATATAAAACGCGTGACCCTATATATCATCTGATAGAACGAACGGAATCGAGAGCTGGCTAAAAAGCGCAAAGACAAACGGAAGGGAAGTGGCTAAGCACGAGCTCGTACCACTGGATTACTTGTGCGGTACCAGCTATGGAGACTCTCACACATACAAAACGTATATATTGTATAACAATTGTGGCCTACTACGGCGAAATGCATCAAGCGTGGAACAGTCGACCCTCGAACGGTGTCCGGGACGGCAGTATTGGCAGCGGCGACATGCATCGTCGGACAAGATCAGTTGAGTCGTATCCGGAACTTGTATTTCATTATTTGACGGCAGGCGGGTGGGTGGCTGACTCTCTCTATTTGTTGTTGGCTTCGATTCAGTTTTCGTGTTTCCCCACTGCTTGACTGAGTCCCTGATGAGACTGGCCGTATAATATGTGATATGGTAGCTAGCCAAGGCAATAGCGGCTGGGTGGTTGAATGTGCCTGTATGCCTCCCAGAGTGGGAGCCTAGCACCAGGGGATTGATCCTAGAGTGGATTGACTATAGAGTAGAATGCTACGCACGGTTTTCTTTGAAGCAGAATAACTCGACTATCCTCTTCTTATGCGTTTCGTTTACCGGTGCTACCGACGTCGCGCTGGAATCGACTGCACCGGCTACGACGGTGGCGGGAACTCGCATAGAATCGGGCTAGGAAAAACCGGCGATCAGCAAGACCAACAGGCTGAACTTTCGATAGGTTGGCGCCAAACGGCTACGATAACGCGGTAAAGTAGTCGTAGTGAAAATGATCGTGAGTGAGGCACGGAGAGTTCAGGAAAACAAAGTGTCAATATCTGCTTTGTAATTTATGGTTTTATTAACCCGCCGCCATCGCTGTCAGTGCCGCCATAGTCACTTATTTCTTTATTATTAGGGTAGCAGCAGCAGCAGCACCAGAAGAAATGGTATTAACGGGAATCTATATGAAACGGAATATCGGGCAGGGTAAAGCAGGAGAACGCGCTGCTAACAATAACAACAACGGTAAATCCGATTTGACACTGGCAACAAAAGTTCGTTCGGTCTTAAGCTGGATTAAAGCCTTCAGCCAACCTGAAACACTTTAGAAATACAATAGGAAAAGGGCAGGGCCCAAGTAGCAAACATTTTAACTGACCTAATTCAAGGCGGACTATTGTGAAATCTCACCTTTCGACATTTTCTTATATATATTTTCCCGTGTATGGCGATGCCTGCAAAGCAGAAATACAGAAAAAGAATTGTTTCTACATTTAGTATTAGAAGATAGAGAAACGTTTGGTACGTTGCAGCTTGCAGCTTTGCTATGTTACCAAGCATTGCACCAAGATTGTATGATATACCCTAACGGCATTTGGCGAATTATGCAGACGATAATCGTACAAGGGTAACACCGAATCGACCGATCCGATTTATACGCATAGTACGTATATTTTCACGTTAAAACAGCCAACAAAGTTTGACGTGAAAAAAGACTATCGTCGGATATCCGTGTAAGTCAACGCAAGTAACTTTAGAAAATTGGTACAGCTTCCACTGGAACCTCAAAATTGTTTTCGTTCTGCCCCTGTTCTTGATTCTAGCATTTGCCATTCTCCTCAGAATGCTTACAACAAGAACATCCAAACTACATAAGAGGCAAAATATGATTTAATAGTATTAAACCGATCTCGATAGTGTATTTTTCGGCGTGTTTTTTTTTTTGTTCGAAATAACGTGGGTGAACTATATATACATACACTATGTTTTTGTCAGTCGGGTACATTTCGTATTTAAACCGCGTCGCCTGGTAGCGGCGTGAGATTCATGATTATAATATACATATATGTGATGTTTGCTATTGTGAACACGTTCTTGAGAAGCTTGAACGGGGGGGGGCTAAGGTCTTTCTGTTCTATGGTCGTTACCGCGTGTGGCCACAAGACAAGAAATGGCTTCTATCCTAGAGTAAAAAACAAGCGTCTTAGATAAAGACGCTGCTCTTCGGTTGAACCAGAACGCGTTCTTGTCATGCTCTTCTACTAATACTTTCAGCATTTCGTATCATATCGCATCTGATGAGTGTTTCCTCCCAGCCCTTCGCCCGGACGCTCGGCGGATCGGGCGCTCGGGCGTATGCATCAACGTTACAGTCTGAACGAGCAACGTCTGTGAATGTTTGTCCGTTCGCGAATACTGTAAATCAACAACAAATTTTATACACGAAGAGAGCGCTGGGTGGAGATGCACGGGAACAAATACTTCGATTAGAACTCGCGTTTAGATAGCCCGGACGATCTGCATGACGTTCGCTACCGCTGGGATAGCCAAGAGTGGCAAGCAACGAAACAAATCGCCGACAAATGAATAGAAATCAGTTCTTTTGAAATAACGAAGAGATTGAACAACAATACTTAGACTATCGTAGTTGTCTGATAGCTCTCGTCGATAGCCCCGGGGAGCGTTTCTCGGGACCGCGTATGCAAGCCAAGCAAACGCAGTAGCAACTTAATATATTTTCAAGGAGAACACGCAAATTTATTTATACAAACCAAATAAACCAACTACAACAAAAACGTTTTAAGATTATATTAATAATACTACATGCTAGGTTTATTAACGAATAATCGACCGCCCGACTAATTCAAACCTAATAGTCCAAAAATAGTGTTTTATCGATGGAACACTTTACCGTCTATCTGCGATTTCAATCATAATTTGTCACATTTCTTCCACTGTAGATCGAACCATCATTTGTAAATCTCATTTGGGCATTTCTTGTCTTTCGTTCAGAAAGCGTCGCAGGAACGATGATGCGGAAGTGCTTCAATCGGTTGCTTACAATATTTTGTAAGTATTCTATATCTATTAAGTGAATCATCAGGCAAAAATTTTGTTCATTTCGGACAGCCTGACATAGGTCCTAATAATAGATAGAATAACGCCTTGGATGATATTGTTTTTTAGACTTTGCTACACAACCAACGCAGGAAATACAGACACATATCGGCGCATAAACATAAGTACTTCCCGTTTATGTTACGGCCTAGGTACGCCCATCCGTATATCTCCGTCCAGCTCCCTTTATTAGGCCGTTTATCAAACCGGGCTGTTTTCTCAAGCATACATAGGAAACTTCACAAGACGACAGAGATTTTCGAAGATAGAGGCTATCGATGATAAGTGCAAAGAGCACATATGTGTATGTCAAGCCTGTCTACTGTGCCAAGCTCCATTGCACCCCGCCGGAAAGTTGTAGCTACAAGCTACCATGTGTTGGTTGGCAATGCTCTGCCATCGGTAGCATGAATAGCGAAGGAGTGCGACGTCATTGCGTAAAGTACACAAGAGATTGATGAACAGATTGGGGCACAACTTTGTTCCTTTCGGAATGCGACGACTCTCACCCTGTTTTTTCGCAACGAAAACTTGAACGAAGGCTGATTCTGGCGGCTCCATCAGCCGGGCAGTGGCCTCAGTGTTGCCAACCCGCCATTTCTCGACGTTCACACATTACTGGTCCACACGACGGCACGCGATTGACGGTTTCGCACCAAAACAATCCTATTTGTACACGCCTGCTCACATACGAGAGTAGACATATACATGAATTGTTTACCACACTTAACGCTGCCGTATTTTGAAGAATTAGGGACGAATGAAAGCAACAACTCTAAGACGATGGCAACTACTCGAACCCGTGTGAACTGCTGTAGAACTTGCATGTCACCTGGAGCGGCTGGTCAGTAGGTTACACAATATATCAGTGTCACCGAAAAAAGTACGTTTTCGTGACTTTAGTCGCTACCTGTAGCTCACTTGGGTGTGTAAGTTACAGGTCCTTGACTTGTCCTTGATGGACTATGTAAGTTAGCTCCACCTCGTAATTGTGTGCCGCTGAGATATTCGAAACTGCCATTGACGTCTCAAAGAAGGCGAAGTAAAGAAGCTGTTCACGTTTACTGAGTGGAGTAGACAATTGTTTACATACAGCTCTCACGCGTACAACCCAATGAAATGCATCCAACGAGACATACAGAGAAAGGAATTGCACGTAAAGTAAGAAGCCATACGATTTTGTGCACCATTGGCTCGTGGGACACCCTCACCTTTTGTTATCTGCACTTCTTCCTTGTCGAGTGAGCTCAGCTTGTTTAAGGCTCGAGCGATTCGTGCTAACGACCGAATTGTGGGAAACTACTGAACGTCGGTTGAGTTTCGAGTAAGTGCCCATTAAAAGGTGATTTTACGTGTCAGAGGTTATCGTACGATCATAGATGATGGGCAAGACGGAGCTGATTCAGTGTTCCCTGGTGCGCCTGGACAGGGAGTACGAACTGCCGGAAGCGAACGATTAAATGCCACAGAGTGGCATAAAATATGGTTTTCTCTATTGTATAGAAAATGTAAATAACCTTATTGACGTGACCTGTGCATATTATGAAAATCCGACAACTGTTTTCAGTAACAGTACAGAGATATTCTATGAAATTCGGCACATCGCAAAATATAATCCAACTTCATTCGAAGGACCTAAGATAGATATGTGACGCGGTACACCGTGAATACATGTTTTTTTTCTGTAGAATTGTAAGGGGTGCAGCGGCGGGTTCGGGTTAGGACGTAGGTCAGCTAATATATATGCTACTAAATCTTTTAAAAGTCAGTTTTATTGACAAAACTATAAAGTGTTTTTCTGTTACATGTAAAGCTGGTTCAACTTAGGCGTCAATATATTGTACGGAGAAGAGAACTTCAGTAAATCTTGCCAGTGTTATGTGGCGTCGCGCAAACAATCTTAACTTTTGTTCAGCTATTATCAATGGTCTCACGCTTCATTGAGCTGATTCCATTGAATATGGCATAATATATCGCCATATTCCTTTACATCGATATGGTAGTACCTAAATTCCGAGCCAGAAAAGCCAAGCAGGAACAGGTCCCGTAATAGTTTAATGGTTAACAAATTTCCGTACTAATTTAAGGGGCACGCTGCAGTCTAGCTTCGAGCCTTTCTTGAAATTGATGTAATGGAAAAACTCGAAATACAGAGGGAAGCTTATTGTATCTTTATACAAATTTCGTATACCTCCCGTAAGTAAGGTAAGAGCTAGAATGTTTCGTAAGGATTTTCCCATCCAGTCGAATGATTTACAATCTTAATAGAAACTACTCATTCGAGCATGAATAGTTAATACGAGAATCATCATTGTATATTATTTTCTAATAGAATATCTTCGAGCTTGGATATGACGATTCTACCCATTTTAGAATGCCGGAATAACAGCACTAACCTCTTCCTTGCCGGTTCTTCTCTTACTTATACTACTCAGGTCTATTTAGACAGAAATCCATATATCATTTTGCCCTAATTGGGCATTCCGTAAGAGGACAATCTCGAATACGAGATCAACGAAATTCCTGGATATAACACGCATGCGTTCTCGAGGCTCGCGGGCTGATATTTTGGGTAAAATAAGAGCGAAGTGTATAGTTGTGTGATAAAGAGGCTGTGATTATATCCGTGTTCGACAAGGCAATATATAGAGTGAAGCAAACGTCTTTTGACAATTTGAAACAAAGCCATTTGGCCAAAAGATTCAGAATCGTTAGTTTTTGTTTGTACTTTTGTACAAGTTACTTTTGTCCCACCGTCTATAGTGTTAAGTAATTATCAGCTCTCAATGATCATTTGTGTGAAAAGAAACATATGCTAATCTTAAGTTATTCCTTCGTCTAGAGCCCGTCATAGTGATCACATGCAGACTTACATTCGTTTGTTCTCGAATACGACGCGGCAAGACACGGCAAGCGCCATGGCTTTTGGGTTTGCCCGCTAGGTCAACACCTCGTCTTCATTTCACCACTATACCGATCGGTCTATATAAGATGAACGGTCTGCTTTACCTGGTCTCTCAGTGCCTGCTAGCCAGCCTGACTGCTTTTCTGCCTTTGACGATCGAAGCTACCGCAACGAACTCAGTGTCCACAAGGCACTCGTTTGGTCTTCTGGCGCGGCGTAGGAAAAGACGCGCATTCACTGCTGATGCTTCATCACGCCAGTTGCTGCCTTCGAGTGTAATCCGTAAAGTGCATATACCCGCTTGGCAGCAGAGCAAGCAGTACTCGCACTAGTGGGAAGAGTCACTCGACGATATCAAGAGGAAACTCAGGTTGAGGGCCTACGTCTTCCGGGAAGTAAGAGACGCCGTTGTGCACGAGAACTGACAGTTCACTGGCTGCATGTGCACGTCATTAGGTTCGAGCTACATATGCATTGCACGATGCATATCCCACTACCGCACTATAGATGAGCATTCATCGCTGAATAACACTATCACACATCGGCCCGACGTCTCGACGAAGTACGGGGTACACTTAAATCGTTGCTAATGGTATTTTTCAGAACATTTAATAGGTCCGCCCCAGCGAAAAGGCATCTGTGACAGTTGGCGCTAAGGGATTAATTACGCTTATTAGGTGCCGAACGTTAGCATGTAGAGACGGTGAAAGCCGATCTGTACAGCACAACCGTACTTCACGATTAAAGTGTTGATGAAGTTTACGTATATCAAAATGTTGCCGTGCAGAACGGTGCCTTTCTCAGAAAGAGATGCCAACAATCTTACCCTTGTCAATGATTGTTTCTGGTCAATATTCACACCGACATGTCTGAAGACGGTTAGCGATCTCAGTCTTTCATGTTGCCGTTTTATTAATTGTTGTTTAATTAACGTGCTTTAGTGGTTAGACAATTTCTTTTTTGGCGCTTGCTTCGACTGATATTCAGATGCGGCTTGGATCAAGTTATTTATTTCACCTACTATTGCTTCAGTGAGTGTTTTCGATGTACGCCACCTTTACAACAGAGAATACAAAACAAATGGACTTTTTTAAGCAAAACAAGAAGTTCTATCCAGGCTAGGTTGCCTTGTGACTCGCTTGTCTATAGGTTATAGGCTGTGAGAATTCTTGACAGCCAACGACATCCAATACCAATCCTGAATATTTCAGCCACGAATTGCTAAGCCTCCTCGCCGCTCCGTGATGGGCGCCGATCGTCTTTCGCGATCTAAACTTCACTTTGACCTTTTGACTTCGTCAGCTTTCTGCGATGGGCAGAGGTCGCGCGCGAAACGTTAAAGTGACTGACATGATCGAGATGCGAACGGCGCTCGCGAAAGCGCCACAGGGCCGTCTGTTAAACTGACACTTCAGCTCTCGAAATAGTGCCTATACAGGCAGTTATACGGTTAACCAGTTTGATATTCGCTGCATTATTCAATAGCCTCGGGATACCCACCATCACTAGTCTTGATTTACGAAGTTCGAAAAAAGAAATCTGAAAGCTGGTTTGCGGTTGAAGCATGATGACATACCTAACTTTGCGACATCCACGACAAGCGATCGGGCTGAAGTACATGCGTAACGCTTCTATGAGTTGTCAGAAAACAACACCGACGTATCTGACTAGCGATGCTCTTTTTGGCGTGCCGTTCATTTTTATTAACGCTAACTAATTGGTAGCCCCAAGAGCCGCAGAGGGTGCGACAAATACATCTATTGAATGCATACATAATGCTTAAACGCGATATATTGCGCCACGTGCGTTTCCATGATATACGGAGAAAACATTTGATGAAGCTTCCAAAAAGGCAGAACACTAACAGTCAGGGTAGGAGTGCATCTAGCTAACCTTTGACGAGAAAATATAAAAAAAAAAGAACGAGAATCGCTCTATTCGATGGTCACCGAGAGTGTTATATGGCGCCAAACAGTAACGGAAATGGGGTATTCGAATTTCGTAAGGGATGCTAATGGTCAAGTGCTTCCAACTTACCAAGAAGATGCTATTGTCGAAAGAACATATTAACGAAAATAACGCGTTTCTGTCGAATTCAGATATACATGCTTCGATTTGTCGCCCACTTGAACCACTATCAGATAACAGATTAAAGCAATAAGAAGTTTCTTAGCTTTGGCCGACTCTATTGCAGCTTTGAGAAAAATGTCTAATGTGGGAAAACTTAACATATCTTAACATGTCCTAAAATTGACTGTCAACGGTTCGAGGCACCGAACGGACCAGTAATGTCAACTCTTTAGATAATAACGGGGGATTTCACATAAAGGCCACTGGTCGGTTAGACTGTTGTAAAAGGGTCCTCACGTAAAAGGACATAATGAGCTACGTTCTTCAATAGAGTTGGCCTTTCGTGTATATATTTTAGTCACGACTTTCGATATCTTTGCGTGTTGTTGGTCCTTCTTTTCATCTGCTCCTCACAACCCTTTTACTCAAATCAGCTTTTCAGGCCAATCAAGTATCCCTGTAAGGATAGCCTTATAGTCAATGAAGCTCCAATTCAAATAACTGCGCAGTGATATGTACATCCAGATTCAGGTTCTCAATATCCCTCTCTTCCACTATTGTGCCAAAGACAGCCGTTGAGACGAAAACCCGCAACACCGCACAACGTGGCCAAATTCAGAACAGACATAGCCATATGCGCTACTGGTAGACAGCCGATATAGCCAGCGAAGAAACGGCGGAGTGGCCGGCCTGTGCCTGCCCGTCGTCTAAACCCCGCATCCTTTCCTTATTCGCCATGCAGCCGTGTTTAAGATTTGCTCGCACCATGTATGTTGCCGCCATAGCGGTAGTGGCGTAAGTAAATTTGCCAGTCGCACCGAAAGAACAGAGAAAATAACACGACGGCGTTACTTCCGTCGCATCTATTTATGCGCCAGCAGCATATGAAGGAGCGGACCACATGTTCGCTTGCAATATACGTACAGCCTTGTATTGGTTGCGTAGAGGAGCAGTCTACAGATAACCTAGAGACAGGCATGCATGCAGACAGACTATGCGCATATACATATACAAGTCCTCGCACTATGCCTCACGACACGCTACTCACCACAGGCTTTTCCTTGCTTCCATCTGTCGCCTTTGTTCCCCTCTACCTATATTCCCACTCCGTTTTTCTTTCAGCAGATTGGCAAGAGTACGAAAAAAGCCAGCTGAACCGAAACCCGTTTCTTTCGTTGAAGCCCCCTCGGGAGGCGGGAGAGGCTACCCACGACGTAAACGAACGAACAAATTTTACCTGTAAAGCAACGAACGAAAAGCCCACCATCTTTGGTGGGGTCTTGGCTCCCTCGAATATAGCTGCTTTAACCCCTCCTCTTTCGTTCTACTCTCCTCACGCGTAACATACTGAACTCCTAAGCTTCTTCGTCCTGTCACTTCTTTTTTTCTCCTTTTTCCGGGTCGCAGTCAGTTGTCATGCCTGAGCTCGGTTGATTTTCGAGATGTTTTTGAATAGTGATGTTGTATCACTCGTGGTGGCAGCTAGTAGTGTTAGGGGCGACTTTTTTGCGGGTTCAACTTCCTGGAGCGAATGGATCTTGCCTTCCATCCGCCAGCAATTGAAGGAAGAAGCCTTACGAGGGTATCAGTGTGCGGCTCAGCGTCCGATGGGCTACGCAGCGTTCTGCCATGCACTCATGTTCAAGGTAGGTCGTGGCGTATTCAACGAACAGGCAGCCATACATAGACAACTAAATCATTTATTCGTTTGTATTGACGACGACTGCACCGTGCCCCGTGGATACAGTTTCAGAGATGTAAAGGTTGCTTTGTATACATGTGTTTGTATAACGCTGAATCTCGGTCAGAGAAGGCTGTAGAGGCGGTTCTAGAAAGCAGCGGCGTTACCACATGGAAGTGTAATGTCTGCGTGTTCCAATAAGCGCTCTTACATGCTCGTCTTCTTTCACGACCGGCATTTTCTCGCGCTTATTTTGAACGAAAACATTGATATTAAACTCTCTTCAATTCCTGTGCCGGCGACGGAGGCTAGCGACCCTGTCTGCAATAGGTTTATAGGGAAGCCATACTTTGCTTTAAAGGGAGCACGTTAGATATCGTCTAGTATGCGTTCATAAAGAATGCGAGTCGATTCCAGGATGGCTTCGAAGTTTTCTTCAACGCGTCGTTTCACTGAGTGGAATAGCAGCGGCTGAAAATGAGACGGTGAGGGGTCAGCCAGGATTCAGGGGTTACGTCGTTAAAATCATTCTATAATGGTCGCGATTCGGTGTCATCATGTTCGGTACGGCGAGCAGCGCTGTAGAGGCCGTCCCCATCGTACTCGTAGCCGTTAGGTTCATTTACATGTATATATTAGCGGTTGCTGTCTCCACTGGCGGTCCACTACAGCCGCACCACTGTGATGCTGAATGTCTACGGCTCAGTTTAGGGACATCTGTACAGATTTGTACGGGTTCCGCAATTTAAGTTATGGTTGATTAAAAGTAAAGGTCGAACGTGAGTAATAATACGCCATAACGACGACAGCTGCTGAACTCATCTCTATCGAATGCCCCTATGTGTCTACGTCATCTATTTTGATAGCTGCTTAGATGTAAAGTTTGCGTCTAGTCTAAAATTGAATTTGCTAGATTTCGAAGGTATCTAAACGTTTATTCAGCTTCATCTCCATTATGAAAACAATTTTGGGATGTCTGCGATCCCCATCGGGTTTGACGCTGTGAGATTATTGTTACAGTTAGACAGATCATGCTAGAAAAATTCCCTAGCAGTAAACAGAGTGCGGGCTTCGCGCGTCATCGGAGTAAAGCAGTCACCAATTAACGAAAAGAGTAACAAACAAATTATTTCCGTCTCGGCGAAAATACATTTGGCACATAGCAGAAATACGTGAGTTACAATATGACCAAGATGATGTTTTTTAATTCACAAATAATTGTTACAATGTCCGTTTATTAGCGCTTTTTTTTTTACCTTTGACTATGACATTCTACGGGTGTACGTGGTTGTGTTGTCAGCAGAGTTCTTGAAGGTTTTGGTGTCTGAGACCAGAAGAAAGTACTTCGAGCTAGAAAAACTGGGCCGGTTTGTTTTAATAGCAGCAATGAACCATTCCTTCCACGAAACGGTCCCCGAGCCAATTACCGTAGAATCATGGATTGGCAGAGTTTACAAGAATCAACTATATGTATATGGTGTGGCTTATTATAGGTTGCATGCGACACGCGGTACATTTGGTTGGTATGGCATACGGGCAGACACAACGCAACAGCTCGAAATAGACTTCGGCAAGCAAAAATGAGAAGCTATCAGGGCCTTTCCAGAAGGTGGCGTCATATAAGTAGCTAACACAGTTTTGTTATAGTGAGCTGTTTAGTGTCGAATTCGTCGTAGCAACGGCTGTAGCAGAAACAATAAGAGGCAAGCTTAGAGGGGGTTGTAGCGTGAATGTGGTTCGTGGGAGAAGATGCTTCTTTTTTGGTGCCGGAAGACAGAATGCTCTTTTACCTGGAAGACTATAATAGGAACAGACACATCCACTAAGGCTCGTATATACAGACATATATAAAGTCGAACGCTGAGATGCGCCAAGAACGAGTTATGCGATCACATCAAATATCCAATCCTTCTTATCGCTCAATCCTGTCGACCACCTCGAATTAGCCCGCTAACTGCGTATCTCTATGCCTGATGATTGAGGAAGCGCGTTGTAAGCGTCCGACTAGTCATTTTCTGTTATGTACCACACGGGTAGATTAGGTTTAGGTGCGATGCAGAAAAGAGTTGGAAAAAGGCTAATTTCTATAGAATTGTCTCTACTATAATTGTGACCAATTATGGTAAGAAAGTGTAATACGTTCAGCACACGACATCGGCTTACATCCGTTTAATCAGTAAAATATCCGTACAAGCTCTATTCTACTTCTATCAAACAATGAGTGCATTATATAGCAACTTTTGGTCAATTTAGGCTCGTTTTGTATCCAGCTGTTATTTGTAGCACTCAAAATCCCCTCTTTGGCCTCTCGTTGCTTTTCTGTTCTCCGTCCTTTCCAGTCCTTCCGTAGCTATGATTTTTTATTTACCTAGTTGCCTGTAGATAACGGAGGCAGGAACCCACCGCCGCTTTGCTTACCGCAACCTGAACAGAAGGTCCAGTTCCAACCTAAAACCCGCAAATCGAGCTTCTCTGTTCTGGATCTGCACCTATTCTTCAGCTAGTGGCCTTATGGCCGTTGTAAGGTTTGAAACGAGCGGGGACGCCTACATCGACCGTTAGGAGCGACGGAACCCCTGTGGCTGACGACTTCGGCTGTGATGTTCGCTAAGTGCTCATCTACGAACAAGGCTCAGAAGACAGATCGTAGATGAGTTGCGTTGAGCAAATGGGTGTTGCTAAGGGGCAAAGAACAACAGAGGTTGCCCAAGGCGTCTTCTGAAGCAAAACTATATACTCATACACATAGATGCGGCGCTGCACTCAAAAAAAAAGACGCTTGGTTGTATCAAAGACCCGGCCGAGTAGAATGAGAACATAAGAAACCAGACGGGTTAACCAACAGCATAAAGTCTGTAAAAGCATCGTCACGTAATCATTGTCTATAATGTACTAGAATAGCAACTTCAGTGATAGCCGAGAGGCTGAAGTGGCCAGCCATCTGTGAGAGCGTAATAATACGAGAGAGGTATAGCCAAAATGAAGAAAAAGAGGTAGAAGAAGGAACAGTGGCAGCGGCAAGTGAGAAACTTGAACTACAGCTACTAGTTAGAAATCTCTAGAGACTATAATATATTGTCCTAAAGCCTAAAAGTGATTGAGATAACCTTGCCTGTAACGCAACCGACCTCTGAAGAAAATAACCACAAAAAGGATGATGTAAGCTTAGCTGTTCGTTACGCCATTGGTCTATGCGTCCTGTTCTGATCAAGTTCCGTCGTGGTCTCACGTAGTTTCTTTCGCATAGTATTTGCTTCCAGCATTACTATCGGTCACCATAGAGCTTTGCACTGGTTCTTAAGCCTGCTTTGCTATTAAAGCCTGATTATCCGAGCGGATCGACAAGGAAGAAAGCTCGTCCGCTGAGCTTCGAGACGTCTATCTGTGCATCCGAGTGATTAAAAGATAGTATTGATGACCCTTTCGTTTGCTGTACTTTACCTGTGTAATATATTTAGTAATAATAAAATATAACACCCAGTATTCTCTCAGTATCTCTTCTGTTTCTCTTGAAAGCATAGTGTCAAAGCTCATTCTCGATTTCGCATATTCATTTCTTTGCTAGTTCAATCAAATACGTGAACGGCACAGTTGGCTTAAGCAGTAAATGTAGAAGTATGCCTTTGTGTCCAGTAATAATAATAATAATAATAATAGTAATATAATTAAGGCGTTCAAGGCACCTTGCTGAAGGTGATTAAGGACGTCTTCTTTGGACATCCGTTGACGCTTATGAATAGCAGTAAGAATTGATATTTATTTTGTAATACAGATTGCTTTTTGGGAATGGCGGAGTCTCCGCGATAAGCCGTTGCGCTCTCTTCGTGCTTCAGGTACAACGATATAGGATTTTGTTCAGGCTATTCGCTGACACGACCTATTATTTCAAGGCTCCTTAATAGTTGCTTGTTCATATCTGAAGCTCTATCGAATCAAATCATCTCGCTCATTGACGTTTTTGTCGACAGCCCGGTCGGCGCAATGGGCTAGGCCAAAAAGCGTTTGCTCACATCTACAACACGTATACGGATACGCAGGGACCATATAACTTGTTTAGGCTTATATTAATTGTTTCATCAGACCTGGCATTGTTTTTACTCGACCACTGCACAGATCGATATGACTGAATACGCATAAAATAATTAAGCGCCGATTTCTCGACAAACTCAGCAATAGGATCAGCCGGCAGGCCATGAGCCTCACAAGGTTGAGGCCAGATCCTCGCAGCTATCGCGTGTTTAAGCCAAACGACGATGACGCTAATAATTCTGCAAATAACAGCTAAGTTCGAAATAATATAAATCAATGATCGCACTGCAGTAGTTCTATGCTCACAACCATTTTTCCTTTGCGGTAAGCGACCTGAGCAGTTTATTAACATCTAATAACGCGCATATAAAGGAACAGACATCCCGTATTCAACAGAAGCACCAGCTGGAGCTCAGAGTAAGATTTTAATTGAAAACTGTTTGGGGGACGCTGCGCTCCTATGACTTAAGTCATAGGAGGAACAAGTGCAGTATCTAAAAAGTGTTTGCCAAACGTATAGGGCATGATGCATGCATCTGCAGCAGATCAATATTGAATGCTCATACCTAATACTAGGCCAGTCCAACATTTTTAAGGTATGGATACATTTGATATGATATAGCAGCTACTCGAAACACCTGAAAACGTCTCAGTCGTAAACTGCAACTGAAACTATTGCGTAATACAGTTCGTAGACTAGGGAATGTGAAGCATATCAGACATACGCAGTTGTAAATACACAACTCTAAGCTATATATTTAGAAAGAAAAGAGGAAACCTGAGGTGATCGGACCCGTCGCGGTATGACAGGGATTCAGAATTTGTTTAATATCAAATTTTTAAAGGATATAGCATTTCGAAGTATTTGTAACGTCGTCTTAGCTGATCCACTGGCAAGTGATTGGGACGATGTCGGTATTACGGAACTCGCTGATGCAGCGAAAAAACGGGTAGGGTTGAAGTTAGATTGAAGGCAAATTTTCAGCTAGAAAAAAAGTTTCTTTCCTATTGGTAAAATGGATTTTTTTCTCACTGTGGATTCATGTTTTATTTAATTATAAGCCTCTCTTTGCCCCCATTTTCTGCACATCAGTGTTTAAATGTGACCGATTGTGCTGTTATATATAGTCAGACGCAATGATGATTTTTGGCTCTTCTGTAGACAGTTTTTTTTTGCCTGATTGCCTAGTTTGCTTTAAAACCACAAAGCACGTTTAATGGCATAACCCTGTTTCAATTTTGCCCTTACCAAAAATTAACCCTTTTCTTCCAGACGCTATTGGTTGGACGTATCGTCAATTCAATTTGCAAAAAAATCATTATCTCGATTTGAACCTAACCTAAAAACTCAATGAGAAAGAACCTACTTTTAGTCACAATTTACGAGTTGATAGCAATTAATACCTTAGAAAAAAGCCCGGCGCGTCTCACTGACCTTAGGTCAATATCATTGGCAAATGAGCGGTACATGGGCGATGTCTTTGTCTATAGTAATTGCTGCTGCTACTACTACTACTATCACTAATGTTGACCGTGATTCCTACAGGCGATATATTAAAAAGATATATATTGAATGCAGCTAGTGAACAAGTGAAAAGTGTCTCTTTGATTCCAATTATACAGGTTTTTGATTAATTTCTATTGGGTACTGCTTCTCGGAAAGCGCCAGATACTGACACTGGCTGATCAATACATCCTGCATAAATTTTCTCCTGCTCATTTGACGTTTTTGCGTTAAGGAAACACCGAACGACACGTACACTTACTATCGCGTAAAGCATACCTCACTGGGGTGGCAAACTATTCGATCATATTAATTTTTGAAAGATTCTTTATGTTATAGGTGAAAATTTGAAGCAGTGAGTCGCTGTTTTTTTCCTGTAGTCATCGAATTCGCTACCGGAAGCAATACAGTACGACGCCCACCGATTATTTCGAATATTCACAAATGGTCAGGAGGGGCTATGCTTATACTAGGTCGATTTGTTGTCTCAGGCATTTGTGCTTCGTAGCTAATTAATGAACATTACTTTATACGTGCTATCTACTAGTTTTTCGACATACCTCAACTGATACTTAATGTAATATTTTTTTTTTGTAGCTTTTAGCATGAGGATGCTCTAAAATATATTTTAGTTTGTTGGGCAAACTGACACATAATTGCCCTCAGTGGCAAAGTAGTAACGAGTCTGCTTTCTAAACCTAGAGACGCGTGAGGTAGCTTAAACTTGAAACCAGTCGTAGATACTATTCATTTTATTCTGGAATTTAACGGCATTAGCAAGCGTAGAACTGTTGTTACACTGCCATATATTAAAGGCCTCTATGTATGCAACTGCAGGAAAGGATGTTTGACCATTGTACGGTGCGTTCTATATGAAATGCTGTTGAACCGTACTGTCGTATCATATCTTCTTACCATTTGTAATTCAAACCAGCTATATCATTTAGAGGCGTACGCGGCCAAGCGCATTCATCCCTCTAGTTCTGGCTTAACGTCCTTTGGCTTTCTGCTCTATCCTTGGTTGCCATTTCCTGAAAAGTTACTCCTGACCCATTACCACCTACCGGCGCACGTTGCCAGCAGTGTAAGGCATGGAGCCTTGGACTTGGGCCTGCAGTTCCTCTGCACCGACTCGGGCCGGCAGGTGGAAATGGGAGCTGGTACACTGCTTTGGTTAGCTCGTTGCAACGGCCTCTGTCTAACCTTTTATCTGCTTCGCCCGGTAACAGCTCTCGACACATACATTAACCAAAATAATAACTATAAGCCTTCTCCCTTGCTTGCAGTGCTACCATTGCACGCCCCTGAAACCCCCACCTCGCCAAGCTGCCCCCAACCATCCCTATAAGCGTCCTTTCCCTGTTGTGGGGTCCCACCAATGTCTGCAAATTCTGTACTTGGTTCGTGGTGATGCGGAAAAGCGAGTAACATGCAGCGGCCAGCGACCACGCGCGACGGCATCGCCGATGGTGGTAACAGCTAGAGAGTTCCCAGCTGTCGCGGCCGTGTCCGGCACCTAACTAAGGACGTCCAGTTAATTAGACTTCCTCTCACCGGCAAGGATCACCGTTCGGGTTCGGCTTGTGGTGGCTTCTTCGCGTTTTAATATGTAATACGAATCGCCTACGTGTTGTCGGTAGAGCTTTCTCCCAGGAAGAGCAGCTCCCAGGAAATTTACCAATCTTCTTTTTTCGTATCCAATGGGACATCCAGAACGAGTTAATGAATTCCAACGACGAAGAAAACCGGTACTATTACTAATAGCAAAGTACTAACGCAGTAATTTTAATGAGCTCATATGTTGAAACGTATAAATTGGTATTGCAGTGACATGCCAATGTATTACCGTTCTACTTCTCTCGTTAGTCGCTGCATTTGCATAGATACTGAACCCACGAGTCAGACAGTAACAAATCCAACTATGCCATATATGAAGACGCGAAAAGCTTCTGGATTTTTGCTCATTTGAAACAATGATACGCTTTGAAATAAATTTGTTGCTCTATTTACTATTTTTCCCAAGTCAAGTTAAATAGGTTGGTAAAACAAGACACTGTGAATTCTAACGTTTAGCATCCAAGTGAGATTACTAGTAGGATTGTAGCTGTTAAGTCTAATCTGGTACTACGTTATCTTAGTTGATTCACAAAACTTCTGTATAAGGATAGGGGCGCGGCGAGCCTAAACGGAACGACCCATTGGACTCAGCAACCCCCAGCCTTTCCCATCATTCCGAGCTTATCGGCTTAACCGGCAAACTTTCCGAAGCTCACGAGCCCAACTTATATCGCATGTCTCTAACCAGTAAAATAAATGATATAAAAAAAAAATCAGCGGTTTACAATAACCGTTCTAGAAGTGCTCGCTGTCCATGTATTCCTATCCATAAACAATCATGGGTACTGAAATATACAGTGAGAATATGCTAAATCCAATATACAACAGAGTGGCAAACTGAAGGCTGTTTGAAAAGTCATGATAGTTTTTGTTCAGCGCTTCCCTTGTTCTCATTCCATTTTTGGACAACCGCGTGTCACGTATCGAATTAGAGAGGCCCCTCTTTGTTTTTCTAGCTTGTTACTATCGTTTTCTCTAGGTCACAAAATTCTGTCTTTGTTTCATACGGATAGAGATCAATATGCCCGATGCTGAAAAAAAACAGCGTCCGTAAAAGTCACCACTCGGTTTTCACTGAAATAATAACCAGCCTAAGTAATAATACAATGTAAGCGAACAATAGGGACCCCATAGCCAAGGACGTGACCCGAAAATGGCCTAATGTAGGCTTCAATGAAACGATTTTTCGAAATTGCGGATCGTCTTTAGCCACCTTTAGCGAAAGATAGTTATTAGATTTAACGATAAAGTTCGATTCACGATATACGGAGCACTCTGTTGTTCTACACGGGACATCATATGAATCAAAATAGGTGTCGAAAATGCTGTTTGTCATTCTACGTATCGATCCTAGGAGTTTGAAACCAACCCAAAGATTTTGTAATGTGGAAAAGACCAGAAAAATGCTCTTGAACGGCAACAAAAAAAAACTTTTCCAGTGAAGACCTGACTTTGAACGAACAAAAGATCAAAAGGAAGACAAAACACAAAAGCCGCTATTACTCTCTGGACGACCAAATACAAGCTGATTAAAAACTAAAAAAAATGTTAATTACGGTCCCTGATGATAAAGGAAAATTATGTACCGTACAATCAGCATGCATTAACGAGAGATATTAAGCCGGCTTTCAAACGCAGTTCTACGAGAGTGCTTCCTCAATCATCTCTCTAATCCGTCTTTGATTCAAATCATTAAGTAAATATGTACCACTCGTGTTCCTTTTGTTTCACTAACCAGTGACACGATAATGACGTAGTTCAAATGCTGTTGCTTAAACCATACCCCACCGTCTTCCTGTACTGTCTGTCTGTTTCGTATGCTCTAAATGCGCGGTAGTGGTTCTTTTTCCAATATGCATGCATGCCTGCCTGCCTTTTTCGCTAAATAAGTGGTTCTATAAAAAAAAAAAACAAATGGCAAATAATCTCCGGAGCGAACAAATCTGTACAAATCAAGTGCCCGGACACACGTACGGCTAGTCTTCGCCCGCCATGCCGCACACAGTAGAACGGCTTCCCTCAGCAATTTCTTTACCTATCTACCTAGTTTCTCTTATGGGTTCGTTCCAAAAGCTTCCACTGTTTTCTCATTGTTATTTTCGAGGCTTTCGATGATCTCGTTGGACTAACTGTTCTCGTTGTATTTCTGTCGACCTCCTTCCATCCCTCCCTGCCCCGCACCAGCCTTGCCACGCCGCTTATTTCGACTTTGCCCTGCAAGTGGAGAAAACGATTTGCGTTTTCCAGCTCAAAGAGGTTCCTTGAGTTTCTTCGTTTTCCCGGTTTGCTTTTACCCTCTTCTAAAATGACGTCTTACATTATCGATATTTTTGCGTTTTCGTTTTCCACCTTCTCGTGGCTTACGAGGCATGGCAAATAGCTCCAAGGGGCACCCACTTTTCTGCTGTCCAGGCTGTTCCTACCACTTAGAGACGACGGAGGCGGAGGCGAAGGAGGGCTAAAGCCAAATCGTCGCTGCCTGTTAAATTTTGGGCAGAAGAGAGCGGTAGCGGACAGGGAATCTTCGAAGTGCTCAAACGCCGTACGGAAAGCAAGTGAGAGTCAAAAGAATGTATGTCTTTGGAATCGAACGAAAAAGGCACCTTGCCAGAAGGCCACTATGGGTGGGTGTGATGGCGATAGTGAAGCCGGTGAAGCAGGACCGAAGACGATTGTGATGGTCGAAACCTGAATGGTCAGCGGCGCAACACAGTTGCTATCTTTTTGGTGAAAATTTTCGAAAATTGATTTTTGCTACCGATTTCGATTTGAAAACGAACGCTTGAAGCCTGACACGTCCTCGAATCTATCCTTTGTGCGATAGGTTTTGTTTTCCTTGTTTTCCGTATGTTCGACGTCAGACCTTCACAATACGTAATAACAATAATAATAATAATAGTAATAATAAAAACAATCACAACTCGTTAAAACTATACTACATGCCACTGCGGCCGCTCTACGATGATGGCTGAACTCTGGCGTTCAACACGAATAAATTCTAAAGAATTCGTTAGAGCATTGGTTCGAAAAAAAAAAAAAAAAAGAAGAGAAGGGAAATGAATTGCTTGGAAAGTGCCACTAGAAGTATTTTCCATTAGTTGGTAGTGAAATTTAACATGTGGAAATCAGTTCCGAATACCAAATGGCCCAAATGTTTCATTTTATATATTGTAATAATCAAAAAGCGAACTTTTAGGCTGACGGCTAGCACACTATCTGTGATTGTACCAATCGAGCCATACCTGTTTACAAATTAATTTCTACTGGCTTTTATTCACAGCAATAACAATTATAATTAGAATAAGTTATGTATATAAGTCCTGATTTTGGTTTTTCAAGTAGAAGTTAACTCTTGTATATAATCGGTAAATCGCTTTATGTGTGATATACGTGTTTACATGGGTCCCTTGAAGATCTTTGCCGAATCTCTCTAAAGCTAGTTTCTATTTTACTTAGTACTGAAGCCTCTAAGCTCGAAAAAGCTGAATAAGAATTGTTTTCATAACGGTATAATAATTCGTTAAGAGTATCAATTTTAAGATATATGATAAATGATATTTGTACTGCGCCCTAGAAGTATAAGGATAGAATGGTGTTCAAAAATTCAAAATTAGACCCCTTGATTGCTTCCTTGGTGGCATGCATTTCTTTAATGCGCTCCCCTCAGTTTTTCTCGTCCTATCAGTAGCGAGCAGGCCAATCAGTAAATGCACATATTCAGCTGTTGGTTGTAATGGTATCTGACGTTCGTGGCAAGTCCTGTTTGTGCATTTGGGATCCTGTTTACTTTGCTACTATTCCACTCTCTCTAATAAAATCTGGGCTGGGTTTTGTCTTTTGCGCGCGGATGTTTGTGTCTGTATGTCTCCATATGTGCGCATGTAGATAGGTGCACGTGGCGCATTTCTTTGCGCTCTCTTTAGCGTAAATTGTTTTAAGCTATTTTTGTAAAAGTTGAATTTAGATCTGCTTGACGTCAGGACGCTTGTCAGGCCCAATTTCTCGAGGCAGTTCGTTATTCAAAGCCGTCTGCACACGCTTTCTATTCGTTATGTCCTGCTTAGGTACTCCTTCGCCTTCGAAGTTCCAGATAGCGCTTCCAGTGTATATAAGAGCATATATAAAGTTGGAAAATCATACGTACGCCTTTGCCTCTTTATGGACTCTGTTGCTTTTGAGTAGTAGTACCAATCTGCTTCACCTCGTTAGGTAAAAGAAAGATATATTTTATTTATCGTTGGATTGGGTGCTTTTGGTCTTGCTAGGAATCCGGCAAATAGCGAAGGCGACAATGGAAGCTTACTTTCTAATTTCAAATTTCTCAATCTGTGAATTTAAGTAAACCAAATAATAAAAGAAGGATGCATATTTTACAATGAGTCGAGCAGTCGCTATTGAATTGTAATTGCTAACAAGTATTTGAGTCAGATTAGTCTTCCTTAGAATTAGGCGTCGGCCAGATTCTTTCGATCGATCGTACCGATTTAGTTTAATAAATGCAGGGACCTTCTTTATATCGTAAGGTCTTCTCCAAAGAGAGCGAGGTTGCCCTTAAAGAAGGCGAACTTCGTGAAGCAGATTCTAGGAGTATTGACGACTGAAGAACCAGCTACAGTACGCGATTCCTTGAATCACTACAGTCGCTTACAATCGCGGACCTTCAGCGAGACCGGACCTTGAGGAGACACTAGGAATAACAGAATGGAATGAGAAAGCCGCAACTCTGACGCTTTTCTCCCCCGACGCCTTAGAGAGTATAAACATCTTCGTGCTAATGAAAACCTTAGAAACTAGCTTATTTAACACACCGTGTTTTTGTTTTGTGCGCTGTATTGAAACGAGTAGCAACGGACCGGGCCGTCCCAGCGACGGCACTTTTATTTTCTACAGTCATAGAACAGGCAGCCCCATGTTAAGCCTTGTGAGAAATAACACCCTTGGCTGATTCATGGTCAACATACATTGCGGTGGAGAAGCTCGTCTGCGGACTAGAAGAGCTGTCTTCCTCGCTCTGCCTTTTCTTAGGCCATTGCTAGCGGCATCAGCATCCACCTCGACCAGCTGAACTCACGCCGCACCACGGCCTCCCAAAGCATGCTTGCAGACGATAATTGCTAAAATCGTCAATTCTACCTCAACGCTACATGCAGGAAATTTGCTTATCAATATGTTTCTGACATACGCAACATTTACTGTCAAAAGAAGCACGCATTCATGCTCACATGCTAGTAGCGATAGATCTCACCGTCCAAATTGCACCCGCACTGACTGTCAAATGCCAAGCTCTGTCGCGATACCTACAAGCTCGTGAAACACGCCCACGGAGCTCTCCCTGTATTGGACGTGCAGAATGCCGCAACCTCTGTGTAGTATCTGGTAGACATTTTTGAGTCTATAGGATAGCCTCTCGGCCCTTGGGTTCTGGAGGTGCAGGCCCTGTACGAAGGGTCCAGATGGCCTTCAGCCGTGTGGCCAAGATGCAGGCCGAGTTTTTTTAGTCTCCGTTTTTAACGCGATTTGTCAAAAAGGCAACAAAAGCTTGAACGGCTGGTGACTCGTTTGATCGCCGATGCAGAATGTCAACCACACAAGTGACTATAACACTATTTCGGCTGCTCGGCGACCTGACCGATTAACTCGTCGACGCTCATAAATCACATCCCGAGATGTCTTGCATCAAACGATGCGGTACCACGCGCAGTGCCCTTCTTCGTCGCAGCGTAATAAAAAAAGATCTCTTTACAATGCGATTATCTTCAAGAAGACCGCATCGTGCGGGAATTTATGTAATAAAAAAGCCGCCAGTTCGAAGAGGGTCCGCAACGAGCATCTCAACTGTACCATCGTTATGGCGCCGCGCTGGATGGCACTTTTTAGTAAATCTTTATGTACTGGTACACTTCCAGCGCAGTGGAGAGAGCACGATATAATAATCACTGGAAATAGACAAATCAACAATGCTACCGTCATGACAGGCAATAACGAGCAAAAGCGTTTGTTATAAGTTGCTTTCCGGCTTACAGGTTAAGAAACTGGGTAGCTACTTAAAAAACGTATACATTGTCGCAACAGGGCAACATGGGTTCCGGAACGAACGCTTCACAGAAACGGCATGCAGGAGCCTGATGACTGACATCGGGCACGTTATGCAATTGTATTCGTCGACTTTATCGCGACAGCTTTCGACTTAACGCTCAGAGACAAAGTTATGCTCACGCTGGTCGGGGTGGATCTTTTATAAAAAAAAAAAATGTGCTCAACCTTCTCGCTACGATTTTACGAAGGACCAGAGTAGTCATTGGCGAAGTGGCCGAACTCCCATCCTTCGTATAGACGGACTCAGGGCTCAGGAAGACAAGAACTAAGAACACTTTTATTGTCTATTTTGCTCAAAGATCTACTTCATTAAAAAAAGCCTGGAAAATCAATCGCAGTTGTTTTATATGCAGACGGCTTAATGATGTACGGATCGAACAGGTTCCAAGTGTAATACGCTCTATGCGACAGTCACAGATTTAGGATTGATCGTAAACCTAACTAAGATGGCAGCAATGAAGTTAAAAAGAAGAAGCACGACAGCGACCACTGACACCTTACACCTCGCGAGGTCACCTGTTGCCTGCGAAAAGCGGCTTCCGTACCTGAGGTTGCTCTTCTCCGCGAATGGAAGAAAGTCCACTGCACATGTCACCGAAGGTACAGGAAGGCAATGTTGGCTGCATGGGCGTCAACTGGAGAGTCTTAGCAGTGGAAAACCTCGAACAGTTAAATCGCGTAGAAATTCGCTTCTTTAGAAAAGCAGTACGACTAGACATGATAACCCCCATATCTCTTAGCCGACTGGTCACTGCTGTTCGAAAACCTACGCCGTCGCTTTGAGGTCCCAGCAACGGTAGCCCTCAAAACCAACCTTAGAAACTGAGAACGAAAAGCGCGCCGATTGATGGGGATTTCTTTGCTTTCGATGCGATAAGGAACAATGAGTGGAAAGAAACGAACCACTCGCTTTGCCGTACATCGGCTCCACCATATACTCTGCAGGAAATTAGGTTTCCACAAGCCTGCCGATACATCTAGATGCACTAAATACAACAAAAATTGTAATAGGTATTATGCTGCTTGTTACTTTCTAGTATCATATCTAGAAATCTTTCAAATAAATTTAATAAACTTAACAAAACCCTATACTAGGCGGTGTTTTAATTGGTTCTGTATACTCTATTTGATATTGGGATATTATACTGAACCTGTATATATAAACCTTTCAGGAAACGTGCAGTGAACTCTGAATGCGTTTCCTTTGAGAACAATATATGTATATATATATATATAGATGATTGTAGGAGATATTTATGTGTGTGTAATAATTCCGTTAATAAATCCATAATGTTAGTTAGACTTCTGCCAATAATCCAAAAAATCGAGAGCAGTAGCAACAATCCCAGCCTGATTCCGAAAAAATGGCAGCAGAGTGATCGAGCATATGATCGAACGTACATAATGTTCTTATGGATGGCTGCGACTGCGGCGATAAATTGGACAGAGAACATTCGAGGTCGCATAAAACCTTGTGCCCTTGTTCGTGTTGGGCACTTATGGTTTACGATGCGATACGAAGAACGAAATCGGAAACAAGCGTGCAAAAACTATTGCAGGGTAACACTGCTCCGAGGTGAACAGATATCGAGGTATTCACCCCACAGGTAGCACGGAAACTGACGCTGGCCCTCAACGTGTGTTCATGCAAGCAGCAAACAAGTTATCGGTTCTCTATTGTACGGATTTAGAAAGTAGGACAATGCTGCTACTTCCTGTAAAAGTCACAAAAGTCTGCCGAGCCAGGCCAATTGAAAGGAGTACGAACCCTTGCAAGTAAGTTGATGCTTTGCTTTTTGTTTCCGCATGTGCGGATCTACTGCTCACGCTCAAGAAAAGCAAGAACACGCCTTAAAACAGGAAAAAAGGGAAGGAATATGAGGAAAAAGGGGCGGCAATTGCTTCATAATAGTGGCAACTGCCAACAACAGTAACGCAATTTTCGCAATTTCAAAGTAACTTTACTTAGCCTTTATGACAACTCTGCGATAATTAATTGGGTACGTGCAGCGACAGGTGCACGTATCGACTGTGTTCGCGCTAATTTCAAATAGCTAGCATTGGGTTCAGTTGATAACATTCATTATCTTTGCAAATAAATAAATTCATAAATAAACAATTCATATAGAATAGGCTAGCTTTTCCATTTTCATCGATTGGTACAGGCAATGAGATCGTGGCTTGCGAAAATTCAACGTTCGACTATTTAAATGTTTCAAGTGTTAGTAGTACATGTGTATGAGAAACATAATAGGAGATAAAAAAATTACCATTGTGCTCTATTTTAATGTTTCAGTCTTTTTCTTAAGATAAAGTTCTCAATTTAGGTACATTACGAAGCAACGCTGGTAATGCGTACGCATGTTTGCAGGCAAAATTGACCAGATCGAATTTTAAAAAATCCTGAAATTGCAGATGGATTCCCGAACCATGGTATCAAGTCATATCATCATGGTCAATAATGCTCCAATCGCCCTCTTACAATCAAGAATGGTTTAAATTTAATCTCTAGGAAAAAGGTACAGTATTCTAAGGCAACTTTTCTCTTAGAATATTCTGATTTTTACGAAAACTTTCTGTGAAACTGTTACCTTCAGCAACCAAGTGCATAACCATATCTATACTATATGTGTTTAGAGGCAAATGGGCATGGGTCGTTCGTAGCCCGGCTAATTAAGTTACCTACATTTGGAGGCAGATGCCGTTTGCGTAGCCAGAGTACCGGAATAAAATGATCCCACAAAACAACCAAAAATGTGCAACGTTTTGATCTATATGGATTGATATATATTTTCTTGGAATATACATATATATTTTCGAGAAGGCTTTATAAAGTCGTTTATTCTACTGATAATATGTTTTGAAAAAAATGTCAGCAATATCGATTAAAAGTATAAATCGCTACATAAACTAGTATGTAGGTGTCATCTAGCTGGTTCACGCTATCGTTTGCTACAGGAAGCAATCTAGATAGGTATCCGCACGCCAGAGATGTTCAAGTGACAGACAGAGAGAGGAAAGAACTAAAAGGATATAAAGAAAGTGTACATCTAAATTAAAAGTGGAACGCTTGTTTTGTCGTCTAGCTGATCTCCGATTCGAAACTCGTTAGTAGCGACAATTATGCCTTTCCCCGAAAATATCTTCTCTTCCATGCCATTGTTGTCGAACGCGAGACACTGGCAACTTAAGCTACGCCAGCTCTCACCGCTCACATTGGTCTCGTCATGTCAGCGTCGAACGCCCTTGCCAAATCATCTTTGGCCATACGAGGGTGTAGTGGTCGTTTCGCGCCAGCTGTTCCAGGAACTGCTGCTGGCAACTACTGCCGTGACGAGAGTGACGACGATGATTTCTACCGCCGCTGTCGTGTTCTGCTCTGAAACGCTGCTGGCAACAGCGATAAGCAGGACGACATGGGTTTACACACATATATATAGTTACTCATATACAACATGTGTACGTATATATACACGCCCTCTGAGGGAGCCCGGAAAGTTGAGAAGGTGAGCTGACGAGAAGAATATATCATAAGACAAATATACGTTTCGCAGCATGAATATTTCATCCACTATCTATAAGGCACGATATAGTCCGGAACAGTGCCTATTCTCGAGGGTTGGCTCCGAAGGCGCTGTCGTACTCTAACCCACATCTGCACCGCCCGCGATCTGGACTCGGTAGCGCCTGGGTTACCGTTCTTCGGTGGGAGGAATGAACTATGGCGCTTTATTTGGGGAGGAGAGAGAGAAACGCATTGTCCGTGGAGTCCCAAGCGTATCGGGGGGAGGGTAGTTGTTCCTGGTAGTCCTTCCAACAGTTCAATACAGGAAATGGCGATCTTGGTGCCTCAATTTAAGCGATCAACGACACTTAGCATGTTCACCCTCGTTTTTGTCTTCATCCTCTTACGCTATGCCTCCTACTGTGCAGGGAAGACGAAACTGCGTAATAGACAGGCATACCCTAGCCAACAAGCAGAATTACAGAAAGGCTGCACAGCAGATTGAAAAGAATCGTTTCTTCGTTCAATACGAGTCAAACTAGAGTCCTGACTCGTTAGACGTCGGGAGGTGCGATAACCTTGTCGTGCAGCTTGGACAACGTATATGCATGCGGCATCGAAATACTTATCTTGACAGCTTGGGCTCTGTATCTTCTCCACGCTTAAGATGCTCATCATTCGAGCTAGCTAGTTAGCTCGAGCGAATTGTCAATATGTGTGTCAGGTTTTCAATATTTTAGTCCTCAATTACAGAAAACACGTGGTGTGCGAGCATTTTCAGTCCGCATCAGTCATATTTTTTTTTGTTGTTATTTGAAAGTGGTTCTCAAAGCAAAGCTTGCGCCGATGCCATTTGACGCCGTCACGCTCCGTGATTTGGGTGGATCTGTATGTGGTTTGGGCAGGTAGCGTTTGGCCGTCAGTTGACACTCTCGTTCCCTGATTCTCGCTCTCCACCTTCTGAGAGAGCGCAACAACAGAACAGCGTCGTGGAATCGCTTGGATCAGGCAAACAAGCAATGAATTGCCTAGTAGTCGGCCAGCACTAATCGGCAATATATGATCTGTAAGACAGGAGCTGCTAAGCGATGTGCCGAGCATGCTTCTGCTAATGGTACTTCTGTATCGCTTGTCATTGTTACCGCCGCCGGGTCACTGACTGGCGGCAAGTCGCGACTAAGATGATGATGTGCAGGAGATGGTATGCCGAGGTTTGATGGGCCCGAGGTTCCTCCCGCCGCCAATACTCATTCGCCCCGCCTCCACACGCTACCCCGTGGTGTCGCTGTACCAAGATGCCGTAAGTAAAGCAGAGAACGCAGCGCCTAGTTCCTGGAAGTGCGCCCTGCCCGGCAAGCGCGATTCGTTCCTTCGACGAATGGGGTACCCCTAACCGGTCAGGCACCAACGAAGCAAGCAGGCACCCCGTCCTGTCTCGTTTCGACTAAAATATGGCAGGAAAACAGCTCGGCGGATCCCGAACCAATATAATAGTGTTCTGCAAAATCATCTTCAGCTTCTGTCGAAGCCGATGATGTTACTGGATGCTTGCGCCCGCTTGTTGTACATACAGTTGTGTATTATCAATAAACGGTGTTCATTCAATGATAGATATTATAAAAAGGTGTGGTATTTAATTATTTTTTGGGACGCTTCAAGTTTACGGGAATTTCTAACAGCGCCACAAGCTTAACTTTCATTCAACATTGATTATATGAGCTACGGTAAATATGTAAATTGAATGTGACGGTTCGATGGCCAAGCTATTGGTCGCGTACACTTCGCGTCGTCCTCGCCGAGCCCAAGTGGATCACTGGGTCTAGTCACACAGCAATTTGCAGTTGTTCTTCTTTTGAGGTGGAAATGGTGGGGGTACTGCCACTGCTGCTGCTGCTGCTGCTAGTGAGGAAACGGAAAGGAGGGAAATTCCGTCCCACATTCGGTAGGATCTACGCGACAATAAGAGCCTTCGAGAAGAAAACTGGCTGCTGCTACTGGGGCTGGTCCCCTCGTAATTTGCCGCTGCCTCTTTTTTCTCGCTGAATTGCTCTCTGTCTGACTGACTGTCCACGGTCCTGTTGTCTGGTCCGGTCTGGGTGGGGTGGTAGACACGTTTCTTAGAAGCCAACCCGGAAAGGGAAGTGGCTTGCGGATCTGACAAGCAGACAGACTTAACGTTTGCCTGCCACCGACGTGGCGGCAGCGGCAAGGATCTGCGATGAGGCGACCCAGCCTGAGCTAGCAAGCGACTGACCGGGATCCTCATGCAGCAGTTGAAGCTGCTATAACTATACTAGGAGACACTGCTTGAGCTTTGGCAACCAAGCCCGTTGGCGTCGGCAGCTGTCGAAGAGCTATGTGCCTGAGTGTGGCAAGGATATAGCAGGGTCGTGGCGCTGAGCCTAGCCGCAGTCGACGACTAAGTAGCGACCGACGAGGCCGACGCAGCCGAGGCTGAAGGGAAATCGGGGTAGTTTGTTTTCTCGAGTTCGCTTAAGAGGGATTTATTCCTTTGGTATTTTAAGGAAGAGATATATAGGGAGAGTGTTATTAAGGATCTCGTTCTTCTCGTCTAGGATCTGGTCGATACACTTATCAAGGAATCAGGGCCGGCAGGCTGGGGCTGTTTCGGCTGAAGAGCGGCAAAAGCTGTAGCTGGTAGAGAAAAACCTCAATATAACGGAATCATGCGAAATGCCTGCTACTGCACCGATCTACAATATTCGAACCTGAAGAAATCGGGTACGGTTAATGTGTTCTGATGAGCTGAGTAAATTCATCGTAACAAAAATATGATAACACAATAGATAGAACAATTGTTCGTCTCGATAAGCATTCCTTAAAATATTTTTTCTCTATAAAACGTTACATAGAGGACTTGCACTGGCACCATATGCAAGCGAACTTAGACATTAAACATGATGGATATATATACGTACAGCAAACAAAAGCCTTATATATAAACGCGTCAAATGCTTGCATGGAAAAAAACATACAAGTCTACATAGTAATGTAATTAGAATTTTTAACAAAATAAACAGGTGAGTGTGTTTGTTCTGCCACAGCATGTTCGTCGATTTGCTGGCAGAGGTTGCACCGAGCTGGATATCAGGGCCCGCTTAGTGCGTATAGCCTCAGCTATAAAATACGATAGGCAATTATGATGTGATGGTTTATAACAAAAATGTATTATTTAAAATTGCAGAAATTGAAGGTTGCTACATGAAATATCTGACGAAAAATTGTCTTGGCAACAAACGACTTGCGCTCGTGTGCCAATTGATACACAGCGTTCAAAAACGATGCCGATTTTCGATGACCATTACTATCAATAATGGTAGCCTTCAATCTAGATATATTGAAAATGTACTAGCATAATTTTCTCACGGCCTGTGCAATGTGCGTGTTGCTTTAGTACTTCCACGTTTTGGCACCGTCGGCAATAGAGACGTTTGGCGGAACTTTAAAACATGAAAATTATCGGAAAATAAAATTATCATGTAGGCTGAAGTTATCGGCCTTGATATTTTTAGCTGACAGAACCTTGAAATGTCTTCAAAAAATCATTATACGAAGTTAGTTTACAGCATAATCGATGCTAAATATTCGAGGAAAACATCGCAGTCCACAAATTGGATGAGCAAAAATTCCGCTAAAACAGCGTGCGCAAGTTTACATCGTGTTTTTTTCGATTGCTTTTCTCCGCTTCATCAAACTCTGTGCGCTTGGGTTAATAATGAGTTTTTGCATGCATTGTTTTTTTAGAATAAAAACAATACAATCAGATTAGTACGTGCATTTATATAAAACTCGCCCAGATACTAGACGTAAACTACGAATTATTGTTCCTGTTATAAGCTTAATAATTGCTGTTGCTCTAGGCAGTAAAGCTAACTTGGGACAGAAATTACGCATGATCTTATTAATTCAGAACATCCTACAACATCTGAACTCGTAAACAAGACAAAGCAATATGTTTGTTTCTGTTACTTTTAACAGAATAACAAACTGGCTAGTTTCGCCTTGAATATTTAAAGAAAAAGGCAAGCTGATATTTAATGGCTACACGGTAAGTAACGTCTGCAGAGCGAAATAAGTTATTTGTTACTTGCGCTGGATAATTGTTTGACAAAAAAATTTAGTTCGATCAGAGTTCTTCTGTTATTCTTGATGGGATTCTTATCCGCTCTCTGAAATTTTTCTATCCAAAAACAGCTTTCTACCCAGAGCTTCTCAAGTTTGTTGCCTCGATTGTTCTTTCCAGTGTTTGTTTGCAATTAACAAGTGCACGTCCCTACAGAATCCATATCCGATAGCACCTGAAATCTACTCTGCGTTCTGGAAACACTTGGCCATCTATTTCCCTATAAATCTTTTAGACAAGTACCTTCATCATATAAAAAAACCATAGACCGATTCCTTAAACTTATATTCTTGTCATGGCAATCGATGAATCATATTTTACTCTTCTAGACGTCTTACTCTCTGTATACCAATATTTTAGCCGGATTTTCTATGTGTTACCGTCATCGCAAGTATTTATCCATAATTAGTATTTTGCGAAAACTATGAACCATTTAGAGATATATGATGGCTTGTCTGCTGATATTAATCTGCGTCTTATTGTAACGGGGCTTTCGACCCGGCGCGTACCGACAACCAACCTTACTCTCACTCATAAAGATATCGGAATCGCCTATTGGATGGTTTTCTTCTGTCTTTTTGCCAATACGGCATGTCCCATCATCCACGTAGCATTGGATGTATCTGTTTCGGATAACCCTGATTAAAGAAAAAGAAAGCGATCTTCGCCGTGAATACTGAAAATTATTACAATGGGATCGTACGGATGTCAAATGATGCTTATTACAATGCGAGCCCCACCCTAGGCTTTGAAACCAGATAGCAAGCCAACTAAGGGTAGGGAAGAGAAATGCTGAATTACCCAAATGGAACGCACGGAATTCAACTGTCAAGCTCGTTTTCTTCAAGGCACTGCTAACCCACAAGCTCCTTTGAGACGCCTTGGGCCACGTGGTGTCTACTGAGGGCTAACGGTTTCGCTGGATACATATTACACGAGTCGTCTAAGGTTTTAAATGTAACGTGTTACAGAATTGTAACCCAAATGCTGAAAATTCGAAAAAATGGGTCCTCCGTAAATTCATGCCTCACTAACGACTTGTGAGACTTTAATCTATAGACAACCCGCCTGAAGGATACGGTCGCCGTAGATGAAGCATGGTTCAATCTGTACAGTCAATCAGACAGGAAGAAGGCGTGAGCATGGCGTCGTCGTGGAGAGAAATTGAATTCTGTAATAGTATGGACTAGGTTCATATGTAAGCCGGTGGCAGTACTTCAAATGGACATCAAGGACACCTGGCCTTACGGGATACTTACCGAAAATGAAACTATAAATGCTACATATCACAAATTTCTCAAGAGACTCATGGACAATAGCGCGGCGTTCGAAAACATGCAGTCTGTTGGTCCAACAACAACGCCAGACCTCATCGCCATACCGCAATTACTTCCTAGGTTAAGCAAAGGAATAGTAGGCGTTGGCTTTAAACCGCTTATTTCTTCGATTGAATTCCGTGAAATTACGGGGCTCTCGATGCCGTAAGAAGAACAACTGTTGGGCAAACATATCGCAGTGTCAAGTAGCCATAGATAAAGAAATTACATATGGGAACGCGAATGAGAGGTATATTGGCTGTCCGGAAGCTGCCAAAGTGCTGGGTTAAGTGTGTAAATAATAAAGGAAAGTAATTCTTATACACGAAAAAAAAAATTCTATCTCAAAATCTTATCAATTTTAAAGTTCGCCGGATTCATTTGTAACTGAACATATAAGGCGGACAATTTGGTGAGTTCAAGCCATCGGTGATTAAGCGGCCCTATGTTGAATCTCTGCATTAATGCACGTTACTTAACTATTATACTGTTAACTAATGTATGTTAGTTAGTCTGTGTTCTCGTAAATACTTTATAACACCAGTAAAACAATATGCAAATATATATGCATAGTCAGCAGGTGTTCAACTGCTCGGAACTATTTTGTAAACAAATGAACAAGAACCTTATACACGTAACCAATCAGCGAATTGTCTGGCAACAACTAGGCGCTCAAACGAGACTCTGTCCACCCCTTTCTTTCCCTCTATCCCTTTCCATCTTTTTCTCGCTGTTTCTCTTTACTGTTTTTCAATTCCCGACGTAAACTAGTGTGTGTGCGCATTTCTACAACTAACAATTCGGAAGCGCCATACAATGAAAGAAAAGGTCGACACTGTACAAAGAAGATCGATTAATTAAACTATATTGTATCCAATTCACTCATTCTGAATTGGGAAAGAAAAAATCCAGATAATATTATGTGAGCCATTAGAAAAACCTGTGGAGGTATGGGGTTGTGCACACTCGCGTATCGAGAAGGCAAACACAGCAAAAACGACAGCACTCAGACATCAGCCGTACCAGGAGACTGCACTGTGAAGTTGGGATATCTTTAATGGTGATGAATTGAGACACCAGATAGCATTTCGTATAGCATAGAACGGAGGCGGCAGGGAGATGGAGCGGGAAAATGAATGGAGGAATTGCTGACATGGGCCAGCTTTTGCCGTTGTTGCGGGCGTTTTCGCTACTTGCACTATTGATAATACGCGTGATTTGAACGATCATGAGCGCCGTCGTGTCCTGTCAACTGATTTTGCTTGCTGTTTCGATATAGGTAGCGTAGGAGGCCGCCAGGTATTGTCCTATGCTATCTAGAACCTTGCCAACAACACTCTGAATGAGGAAATTAGCAGCGCGACAGAACACGAGGTGGCGTCAGTTGTAGGACCCGCAACTAGTGACTCCGATGGTTGAAACGAAGATAACTATTTAAAATTCGCTGTTTTGCAGAACCACAACTACTAAGTTGCTAACTCAGCCCTGACTAAGCCAATGAATCGTGTTGTCTAACCCAGTACCAAAACTGGCTTTCTTCACTGAACGGCTCAGAATACCAGTTACTGACCACCTTCATTTTGTAGATCCAGTGAGCATGAATGCAGTTCTAGGACAGCAAATAAATATCTTCGTGCAGATTATATGTCCCGGAGCTATAAATGTCAATTAGACAGAACATACCCAAGGATTCGTTGTAGAAAGTATAGGTTTGAACTAGCGTAACAGCGTAAAAACACAACAATATCGACGGGACCCAAAAAACTACGTCGCACATGGTTTTTTTTTTAGTGGTCAATGTTGAACGCGCCAAAATAAATAAATTTGAAAATGGAAGTTTGCGATAAACGTCCCCTTAGATTGCCTTAAAATGTTTTTGTTAAAATATAATAAATAATGGCTAATGACCCATATTCATCAGGTAGAAGTCAGATATGGCAGCGCAGATATCTAGGGAATGGTTTTGTGAATAAGGTAGACCTCGCGTTAAGGTCTGCGTTTTCTAGTAAAACCTTAGGATATTTTTTTTATTTAATTTAATTTTAGAGAACCTTTAAACCTTGAAGTTCCTGATAGTCAAGTGTCCCTTGCATAGTAGCATGCCTCTTGCTTTCCGGTTGTTACCAAGCGACTTTTTTTTACTTAAATTCCATATTTGTGAACACAAACGCCGTTTGCTACTTATTTGATTTAGATTTCTTTATATGGACATTATTATTTCCGATTAAATGATAATACAGCAAGCAAGTAAAAAGCCCGTTGCACTCGCTAAGATCGCTGCTCAAACGGCTCCGATCGCTAAAGCAATGGGCACTGTAGCCGACTGCATGATGGCTCATACCAATAACCGGAAAACTGCCTTTGGTCTTATCCCTGCTACTAATCCTCGCCTTAATAGCGATCGCCTTTGATAGCCCTAGCTACATCTGATGAACTTTTCGTTCAAGCCGCATTAGGTCACCATTAGACCATCCACGGCCGCACACGTACGCAATCTAAATAGACTACCCCCGGCTGGAATAATAGGGTCTTGCTCTAGTGCTACTCTTAGCTTAATTGAGTGACATAGTATTATAATGCGAAGTGATTTTACACAAATTTACACAGAAAGTAAAGATTGGAGAGGTTGGAAGCATCACGTTTATGATGATAAGGGCGGAACTCGACCTGGGACGTAAGTGATAGTCATATCTGGTTTGTAGTATACAAATGCGAATATACCTATCGCTTCCAGGAGCGACATAAATATTCTGTATAAAAGTAAAGATTGAAGGTGAAAACATCTCAAATCTTCTGAAAAGACGGAGCTTCTACTCGGCTAGAAATATATGTCGTATTGCATCTAAATTGCATATGGTCGTCCTAAAAATCACTAGACAGTACAGCGTATGTTGATCGTCATGGTGTCACAATGACTGAAGTAATGTATATCATACGTTTTCTTCAAAAGGATCAGAAATACTACATGGATTTATCCGTTACGTCCATGCAGCTGTTAAAAGAGCTATTAGGTGTGCTATAAGGTATTTTTTGCCGAATAAAATTTTTCTCACGTTATGGATGAAACAAATGTCGGTAAAATCAACTGGTCTTTGTCGGCTAATGCTCGACCCATAGTAGACCGCTTTTCGATATATCCAAAGACAACAATGGCGGATAATTCGAGTGTGTATTTCGTGTTGTCTTTTAGACGCTTAAAGGTGAAAAACTTCCAGTCGATCTTTGTAAACCGAAGAGAGATAGAGCACCAAAGGTTTGACATCATGTTCCGTGTTCACGACGAAGCCAAGAATTCACGAGAGGCTCCCTGCAACGTTGCAGGGAGCTTTTCGAGATTAATGTCTACGAGTAAGTAACGAGTGCTACTGTAGGCTCGGTAATTGACGAGAGCGCTTTGAAGGCAACCTTAGATCGGCGTCCGCCAAAATTGGTCGAAACTCTTAAATGGCAGGTTGTGGGTAGTAGATCAACCTAAATGTCGCTGTTTGTAACACGTTTTTTACAGTTAACTTCGTTATTCACCAGATTTTCAGATCACGAGACGTTCTTTTTCAGAAGCATGCCCGATGAAAAGCTTTGGCACGACTGAGCAACTATAAGGACAACAAAAATAGGCCTAAATGTGCGAATAAGTTCGCGAATTAGAGAAAACGGTACTACACGTACGTTAAACCCGATGCAAAGTCATTTGAGGGACGATTCGGATATGTGTAGTTAGCATAAAAGCGAATTTTTCACTTTTTTTTTTTTTTTTTTTTTTTTGACGTAGTAGTATAATGGCTCTTACCGAACAGAACCCAAAAACGTCCTTAGTTCAAATCCAATGGTAAATGATAAAAGGTCAGATAAGTTCTTTTGCTTCAGTTTTGCGCAGACTAAAGATCAACATTAAGATTGATCCGTAGCGTTTCTGTAGGTTTCGAAGGTGCAGATATCAACGTACGTACTATTCTATATAGATGACTAGCTAAGAATGGAGCGAACCACTGTGAAAGCGCAAGTACATGTTGAGGGATTACTATACGTAATCCACAAGGATTTTACGGGTCTTATTAGTTTTTGGCTGCAATAGACTAGAACACAGTTAGTATTTTCTCTGTCAGGTTATTGCTTACTTTGCATTTTTGCTACCTACTCGTTGCCATTGAATCTACGTCTACTACTCTGGCGCTCGCTTACGTTATATACGTTGACTTCGTTCGCGTACCAGGCGGTAAGACAGCAACTAGAGATGAATGGCAAGACAGAACAACGTGTTTTTGTTGTTTTTCTTTTGAGTGAAAATCGTTCGCATCGCTCCCGATTTTGACCTCCTCTACGAATTAACCTGATTTCGTTGTCCGACTACCCCACAACGGGGAGAGGTTCAGCCGAGTAAGCATCTTTAGGTGCTCAGAGTAGGCCACGCCAGCAGGAAGGGGATACCATATTGCGCTTCATGTCCTGCATCCTGAACCTGCGCAGGTGTTTCGACGTCTAAATGAGCCAATGGAACTGGCGGCGAGTCGACGCGACTGAACAGGCAGCTAAAACGGAACAAGTGAAAGACGAGAAAAATCTATATTGACGTCATCTGCGTGTCTGAAGAGTGAAACTCGAAGGACCCGAAAAAGAGTCTGCGGAGAGGAAAGAGAACCTACCATAGCTTTCTTCAGTACCTGTCTACCTTTCCACTTCTTGTTCAACTACTACTATAATCAAAATCTACAAATATTCGAGGAGCGCAATGTAACTGCTGCAAAAAAGCCGACGGGGGATAAATCACGTAGGCAGTAACCCCAGCCACTGTAAACTTTCCGTTTCGACTTGCTCCTCTTATTCGTGGCCCCCGGGTGGGTATGCTCTCTGCAAGCCAAGTGTATCCCCTAGACTCGCAGGGCCCCAAGACAAATTCAATAACAATAGCCACGCAGGTTCATAACGGTATAAGGAGAAGGCTCAAAATTTAGCGAAAGCTATAAACAAAATCAAATAAATTTAAGCCTCTACTTTATTGAAAACGGAGCACCAGGAGAAAACACTTCGTGGATAGAGCGTATGACCGCTTCTCTATCTAGCACTCAAGGAAAGGCATAACGTTAATTTAGAACAACAATATTAAGAAATGTCGTTTGAGAAAACGTGTTAATATTTTTATCCTAAAGATCCGGTAAACTTTTGATGAAAATTAAACTATTGGTTATGATAATAGAGCTAGTTTATTATAATGTCCAAATAAAGTAGCTCTATCTATTTTTCGTTGATTCTTAGCTATATTGGCTGAAAAAGCAGATCCATATGACAGCATTCCTCTCGAACACAATAAAAGTATCATGGGGAAATTTTTGAAGCTCCCGGTAAGACACTTTGTTCATTCTGCCCCTTTCTACCGTCTATCGATATGCCGTTGCGTAATATCTGAATATTGACTAATACTGTAATTATCTCGTTCGAGTTTCGGGCTTCGAGCGGATTATGCCCTACTACACTATAGTACGCTATATGAATAGATCACTATTATCTATTAAAATCTGAATACTTTTGAAAAACCATTTGACATTGATTTCAAATCATTCGTCAAGTTGATGATGTCACTCTCGGACTTTTCAAATGTGTGATGCGATCCGGCGCGAGACACGGCACGGCAGAGGCGTGTGACGACCTTTAAAAATGTTGAAGCGTAGGTAAGCTTGATGACGTTTTTAAAGCAGCCCGACATGTCCTAGTCTCTTACCATGATGGAGGCCATTGTGTACACTCAGCTCCAATGCAACAGGCAAACACGAACTGTGGAAATACAGGAAAGCACTAAAGAACAATGGGCCAAAAACAATTTTCGATACTTTTCGATTTTGCCTCAACTTTAAAACGATAAAGAATGGTCCGTACAAATATATAGACTTATAGAACATCAAGATAGACTTGAATCAGACCGTAGTCTGAACGCTGCCTTTCCTAAGAGGGTGGCTTCCCGATATACACACATTCAGACGTGACAGACCGTTCAGTCCGGTGTAAAAATAAGACAGAAGAGAGAAAAAGATTTCCTTTTTGACCATGGTCTTGATATAAACACTGGGAATAAATGGAAACCATTGCTCCTGTAGTGGGCCCCTATGTTTCGACTTCTTCGGCGTTATTTTCGGCGTTTACGTCCGGTACCGCTGCGGCCACACGGATGGCTCCCAGCACGAAATGCACGAGTGCGTGCCCGAACTCGAAGCTAGACTATAACGTGTCCTCAAAATTCGGAGGCGGATGCGTTACCCACTATACTGTCATGGGGACTTCTTTGATTAGCCCGCGGCGAACGAACGTAGCCATATTTTCGATTGAAAGTTGCGTTACAGCGTGCATTGAATCAATACCAAATAGCTTGCCTTACGGTAGCTATTATGATTAGCATACATTAATGCTGGCGCTCACACATCTTTTTTTCAATGATGTAGTCATCATAGGCCTATTGAAGCTCCAATGGACTTCTTCCCAGGCCACTGAAACAGCCTTACTGTGAGATAATTGCGCGTAAATGTGAACGGCACTGTACTAGTTTGTGATAGGCAACCAGCTTTACTAATTCAACAGTATCAAAGGAGGATTTCGTAAGCAAAGCATGTGGCGCTATTGCACAGGCCAGCATTAGGCGTTGACCAGGGCAAGCGCCAAATATTCCTAAATAGCGTCACTTGCTTTTGCCAATACTGGCGCTGCTACCTATCCACCGAAAGCTGCATAGGTTCGGGCCAGTCGGGTTGCTATCAGCATCAACATGCTGGTATAAACACAAAGTTAATTAAGCGCATGTAAACGCCTGATGAATGGCCTGCACTCAATGATTAGCTTTCGTTTAAAAATCAACTCAGGAAAAAATCTAGAAATGTAGTATTTACTCTTCATCATAACCTTACCTATTGCCTGACGTATGCTTGACATTTCTCATTAGTTTATTGCGTCCTGTATATTTAATACGCTGTACCAGCAGCGCTTGGTGACCGTCTTTAACCACCGTGTACATGTCCAGCTTGAAATCACCTGAACATTTTGCCCTTTTTTTTTTACAATGAGAATAATACTTGACAGGCGCACTCCGTTCTTTCCTGGCTGTCCGCTGAAATATCCGTGGCCGTGAGCTAGTAACTTCTCGACCCCTTACGACGTCGCTTGATTTCTGACGCGCTTCATAGTGGTATATGTTTAAGCAACATTTCATCAAGGACGTCTCGTGTGCAGCTTTCAACACTGGAATGTCGTAGGGACGAACGGGGCTGAGCTAACTCGATCCACAAGCTTTAAACCTAACAATAGACTGTAGCATTTGGAATGAAGGGAACGATATTCTACATAGTAGAATAGCGCGAATAACCTAACTACGGAACCCACTTAAAACAGTAGTACAATGCCCGTACTAATGAGCTTCAAACCTTCAGCACGTAACGTATTGTAAAGCGCGTGGTAATTACTTAGTTTTTTTAATGAATGACTAACTTCTGTAGTTTGCCTCAGTAAAAGCTACCAGCAACGACAGCTAACAGGTTTGCCATTCAGTAGGTACATATGTGTGCTATCGTGCGAAGTTCCTTAACCGCAAAATTTAAAAGGTTATCTAGCCCAATTTGCTTCTATAATATTTGCATGTTTATTCATTATCTGTGTGTGTGTAAGAATACAAAGAAGAACATTGACTTCACGATACGTCTTAGTTTGATATCTTAAAGACAATTGTTTTGGGTCTACCGCTGTAGAAAATATTTACTACGGAAGGATGTTTAGGACAAGAATCGTAGTTGCCTGCTGATGTCCTTTTATCGGTCTCGATGTGTGCCCATAGTAATTTTATTGGATATTCATTCATGGCGGTTTGGTATGAAACTTACACCAATCTAACTAAAAAGCTTGAAAGCGTTTCACATGATGCAGTTCAAGCTAAACTTAGTTTTCGCCGATCTGATCCGCTTTCGAAAGCTCAAGTTCCGCATAAAATTCTAAGCATGCACTATCTATCGACGCCTTCAAATTGTCCTCTGCAAAGTTACAGTCGGTTCCCCCAGCCTTGTACGTAGTACAAACCTTAGATATTGTAAAACATGACATCTTGTTTTTTGTCGAGTATAAACTGTACATTTCTCTGGGATGTCCCAAAAGAAGTAGTTGTTTAGCGCAATAGAACACCTCACTGTCAAAGTAGAGGTCTAAACAATTTTGCTTAGTCAAAACTTAAGGGCCAGGGCTTAATCTGTACACCAATGATACCTAGCGAAGGTGTCACAGGAACGCCTTTCATGCGTTTTTCTGTACTTTATAACAAACAAAGCTTTAGATTTCAAGCCAGTCTATCGGTCCATCGTAAATGGACCATGTCCAGACGGAACACTTCTATCGTCTTAAGTGTATTTGTAAGAAGAGTTTGTAAATAAATAACGGCTACAATGACATTCAAAATATTACAAAAATACAACAATACTATTATTCCGTATATTTTCCACTCATTAATAGAGATACACAAAATGTATTTCACCCGTAAATAAAAAGGCAAATTCTTCCTGTAAATGAACGAGTCAGTTTTGAAGAAGCCATTCATGCCCGTTATTGTGACTTAGCTTTGCAAAGTACAACTCGTATTAACTGGAGAACGCACTTTTCAAAATCATGCTAAAGCCCAGCCAGATCATACGGAACGAGTTAGTAGTAACTTAACAAGTTTAAATTACGACAACAGAAAACACTGTGAAAAATAGTGTTTTGCAGAGAGCTAGCTCATCGAGAGGAGCAGGCACATAAAATTATAAAACGCGTTCACGTGACCAGCACATGGCAACGTGAAGAACTTTGACGATACCATAGACTACACGTGATGCACAGTGATAGAAGAAATCCGCTTTCAAATCAATCTGTTTCGAATTTTTTTCGGATGCCGCCGAAAAAGCTGCGATCGGCGATGGCATTAGAATGTGAAAACGGGGTGGTAGAGATCGACAAGAGGAACACAGGTCTAAAGATCTAGAAAAGGTAAAAAAGGACGATGCCATTGTACCTCAGACACTTGAGGTTTAAAGCAGAGAGTCGCGATGGGAATATGGCATTGGAATCCCGTAGAACTCCTCTAGTGCAGCAGACAGATGGCGGAGGCGCTGGCAGCAATGAGCACTCACAAATTGCGAATATTGTCAGGGGTTGGCTAGAATACGTACAGGAAGGAGATGAACAAAGAGTCCTCGATGATCTAATTGCAAAGGTTTCGAGTAGGGCCTTTCCATAGATTCCAGATCGAATCCTTCCTAGTTCTTCCATTACGAATAGGTAAATCGACCTATATGACACCAGCGGGAAGGAACACAATGCTGATTTCGCGCAGAACCTATCCAAGATTCTATTATGCCTTCGCTTCAACCGCTGGCTGGCTGGTTAGTACGGCTGTAATCCCTCACTCTATACGAGAGCATCGTGGAAGCACTTGGCGTGATGGATTGTAAGATGCGTTCGCCGCCCTAACCGATCCGTCAGTCCGTCCTGATATAGTCAACATCTGTAGCAGTCCCACTGCCTCAGCTATGTCTCATATGCATTAATGTTCCACAATAAACCGTCGATTCTTATTAGGACCGCCGGCGTTTTCAAGCGACGACACCGCTCAGCTTCGCATAAGGGTCCGCTCCGTTCATTCTTGGTAAAAACGCTACAAGGATAGAAGGCAAGAGAGCACCTTGTATCTAGACAATTCCTTAAAGCTCCGCTGTTCTGAAGAAAATTGCTCAAACTGATAAGTGACCCCTTCCTAGTCCTCCAGTCATGAGGAGCTGTGAAGTGTGTGAGTTACTGCTGTGAAGGCTGTACATCGTTGAGCATATCTACCTGTATTGTATTGCATTGTTTTGTCATTATTTTCGCACTTCAGCTGTTCCTATACCTCCACTCACACATTCTCTGATGTGCCTTACAATTCTGTTTCAATTAGTTATTCATAAGGGATTCGCAGTTTTAAAAGTTTAGCAGTTGGCGGCGAGCAGGAAGGTGACGGATCTCTACTTAGTCTGACGGGTGGGCGAATGTCATTGTTTGTACGACAAGTACCTCTAAAACACTTTTTAATTTATAGATCGAAACTGAATAAGCTATAGATTTTAAAATACGAAAGTGGATCAATGAAATTCGTATCATCTACATCGATACTGGGCGCTAACCAATCGCGCGTCCCATTATGCTATAAAGACGTAACACATCTATTTTGATTTCCGCCTGCTTCTAAGCCAAACGTAAGGGCCCATTACAGAACGCATTTCATGTACCGGTTTCGGGTCTTCCTGGGGAACGAAAGAAAGAAAACGTTTCCTGACGCTAGTTGGAAATGCAAAAAAAAAACTTGTAACAAGGCGGACAAGTAGATAACGAGCCAACAATGGTAACTGTATGCCCGCAACTGCTAAAGGAGAGAAAGTTGCAGATGCAGTTAGTCTGTCAGACAGACTCTCGTCCAGTTTCAGTCCATCGCGGACGTATACTAGCCGCCGTCCCCCACGTCTGTCTGCACTATTTACCTGGACAGGAGTGCCTTCTCAGGTCAGATCGGCTGCCGGCTTTCCTGGCCCACTCAAGTACAAAACTGAACAAGTTGTCAGTTCAAACGCTTGGATTAAATCGGGCAATAATATAGAGCTTGCGTTCTAACATTGCTTTAGATAAAATAGAGCCAGAAACAATTGGTGGCCAACTTGGAATTGAATTAACGTCGAAGGCTGCTTACCGTCTGTTGCTGTTGTTATTATTATTATGGTCATCAACCAAATAAACGTGTCTATACATAGACGCATTTGTACATAAGGTACATATTTAGAAACAAAACAAAGTTAGCACCTTTATTAGTAATTAATGAAAGTCTTGTGCCGGCAAATATTTAGCAGCACCAAAAACTTTTTTGCATAAAATTACCTTCTAGCTGGATAATGGCCCATTAATGGACTCTGCTCTCGATTACACCAAGAACCAATTTTTTATAAAAAAAAAAAAAACTGTTTTCGAATACTATGACTTATCGTTCTTTTTTTACCGTTACCGAATTATCATTTGATCATGGTTTAAGGTAAATGCATATAGCTTTTATACGCTCAGACGATAAGTATAACAATAAAATCTATCAACACCTCTACAAAACCCATAAAATATTCTTCCATTATAACCTCCTTGATAAAGAAGAAACAGAAAGACTCATCCGTATAATTGACAGCGATCCTCATTCAACCTGGTGGCATTTATTAGGTAGCATAAAGAGAATGAGAACCATGATGCTGGCTTGATCCTAATAACAAGCATCTAGAATAAGGACTAGAACATGCAAAACAGGCACGGTATCTAGACGACTGAGTATGACCATCAGGGTTCCGATTAAACCGTCGTCCTCGCATTACATATGCATTATTGATGACGTGTAACACAGTATCAACAGCAAGAGCGCACACAGATCAGGCTCGACTTTTGTCCGCTGACTAACACGCTGATGTCCTTATTACGGTCTAAACAATCCCTGACACGTTTATTCAAGGGCGAGTTACGATACAACATACTGGACACATGGCAATCAAAGTTAAATTTAAGTCGCCAATGCAATAACAGATGACGATGCTCTTTTATTATGGGCCCATCATAAGTTTAATGCTGTTAGGCGATCTTCAACTTATTCTGTCGCCGTCACTTCAAAGAATTGTTTTGATAGGGCAATTCCGCACCACCGTAAACTAAATGTTGTATTTCTTGAAGGTGGTGTTGTCCGAGGAATGCTGTGATCGGAGTTCGCAAGCTTACAACGCTGGGCGCTTCCTTACCGCTATGCAGACGTCGTTCCGGTGAAAGCGCCAATAATTCTCCCCTGAAAATGCCGAAGACAGCATACCGCGATCTCCTTCTCGGAAGAAACGTCCTTACCGAATATCGAGGGACATTCTAGACTGTTCAGATTTAGAAACTATCTTTTCTTCGTATCAATCGGTTAATATTTGAACATGTACAGCAGCAGCGTTGTCTGCCGAAAGTACGTCGAAAGGAGTTCGTGGTATCTGTCGTACGCGCGTTTTAAGAAGCTTGAACGTCACTCCGATGCTGTCTACAGGAGCAGAGGAAAAACTTACGCCAGTGGCACATGGTTTGAACATGTAGCTACGCATCTACCCCACCCTTCGCAGCCCCTTCTTTTTACATGCGACCCACAAGTCAGTATAGGAGCTATATATGGATGTTCTACACATGCGTAGATCTCAGCCTGTCTCCCCTGTGTCCTCTTCTCCCACTGGTCGAGATAGTCTTCGTTCCCCTCATAGTCTAGTGGATCTGTTAAAGATAACTCTCTCGCGTTTCCTGCGGCTGGCGTGTACTGGAAGTTCCTAGTAGTCAATCCACAATAGTGCGAAGTGCACAGTATGGGTTTCTGTTTACAGTATAATGAAACAGAGGCTGAAATTAAAAAATCTCCCTGCGCTTTTCCATAAAGTCAGTGTATGGATCCCACGTTCAGTTATAATGGTTCATATCCAGGAAGTGAAGGAATGGGAGATAGGAGGATTTTTCCACTAGCATCGTCGAACGAAAACTGTTATCTGTGTTGTGTTGCGTTTAGGGATTCAAGCCGCTCAACATCATGAACGGGTTGCATTCACTTGTACATTGCGCGGCCGCCATTTTAGCTTTGACATATGGTTATTGTCGGTTTTGGTTAAGAAACCACGAATATATTTGCTTGTCTGTCTGGATTTTAGTTGTAGATCCAAGCTCATAATGTACCACATCGTAAGCTCCTTGGAACCGACTCTGTCCGACAATATCTCATAGAAATTTCGTTTCAGCGTTACAGAGTAAATTTTTGGTTTTCGACTAATTTGGCCGTCTGCTCGGTTTAAGGAGTTTGCTGAAATGGTGAAGAGCACGTACTCCAACGTCTTCTTTAGACAACGAGATTACACCAGACGATCTCGGCCGATGATGCGAGCTGATTTTGCACAATCTGTCGTCCTTCATATGGCTATAACTTTTCTCATGACATGTTTTATAATGTATTGATTTGATTTGGTCATACCAGGAAAAGATGTACCCACTCGTGCTATGAAATCGAAGCTGCCGTGTCCTTTCAACATGTTTTCTACACGTTTATGTGGAAAGCTGTACTATCAATAGAAGAGATACTAACAAAATAACATTGCTACGTCTAATTTCATTTAGACAATTTACCAAAACTATTTACATTACAATGAGTTTCCTGTATAAAAGACATTCAGATGAGAAGGCGAGCTTGATAAACATTTATTTCATTGATGTAAACTCAAATTGAGGGTAGGTTCCAAACTATTTATGAAAAAAAAAAAAAAAAAAAAACGTTTGCATCGTCTCCCGATATGTCAGTCAATACACTATTTATCTGGCTCCACTTTAATATTAGTAAATCAGTGATTTTTGCATCCAGTTTAGAATACCCTAAACTTTCAATTATATCATCTAGAACGAATTTTCTGTTGAAGTAACTAATGCAATTTCTGATCAGGGAACAAGTATTTTAGGATCGACCTCGTCTCGGCTACTTCGCAGTTTGAATTTATTAACACATACAGCATATAACTTTAAAAAAAAAAACACTTAATTGCCTGACTCCAACGGCATAACAATGGGCTATAATAACAGTTAAGATAACTATATTATAACAAAATATTAGCCCTTTATACTAGAAACGTCTATAATAAATAAACGAAGGTGATTACTTAGACAAGGTTAGTGATCCCACAAGATTACAAACACGACAAAAAAGCAAGATGCACAGACATTGACGTGATCGGCATCTTGTTATTCGCTCTATAAATTCATACAGCTCTCAGGTACTGTGGAAAAGCTTGTTGACAAACGGATAGCGTCTGCTACACATTCGTATTTCGCGCCCAATGTAATCGCCGGCCGTACGATCGCCCGTTGTCTTCAAGTTCTGTCCACTAACTTGGTTAATCTACTCTCGTGTCAATTTATTGCATTTGAAAATCTGTTTGATGACTGATTGACTGGCTGAGTGAAACACAACGGCGATTCTAACAAGAAGACAGTGTGCTCCCTCAAGTAACAGTAGCAGGATAATTCGGCTAGTTATCAACAACAACACAGTTGTGCACAACTTGTCTTGATAATTTTCTGAACGTTTAATTAAAAGCAGAACAAAGCTCTAAAGCCAATGTTTGATTGGTAATTTGAATAGTCGCCGTGGCAGCTGCGGGTCCTTCTGTGGCTTTGTTCCCGGCAATAGAAGCGGCCAAAGTTTCTCTATATTTATAGAACGCTCCAGATACCTATCGATGTCTGTTAAAGAATTCGAGGCACCAAAAGGACAGCACGGTAACTTCTTCTGGTAGAAACTTTAACTAGAATTAGTCAGTTAACTTATCGAGGGTGAAGCTGCGACATGGGCGAAACAACATAAGAGATATTTGGAGGATCGACCGGTTGTAATATCCAATCTCTGTCAGACCGCACAGGAGCAAAACAATTTCGAGAAAAGTAATTCAATAGCCATTGAGCGTATTCTGAAGCTGCGAGGGCTATCTTCAGAATTTGATAAGCTAAATATCGCTGACTATTTTTAGACTGTATCGCCTGGTCACGTGAACTTAACAACTAGGAGGTATATATAACTCGTTTAATGAAATTGCATTTTAATTTAAATTTAATAAAATCTTATTTATAACAATTTAATGCAATATGAATTTTATTGTCGGAACTGAAGTTTACAATTTTTGGCAACGTCTACGTTTGCACACAAAAATGTACATGGAAAAATATCATCGCCTCATAACGTATTCTATCAGTACCTTCAATGAAAGACGATAGTATTCACTATTTTACATTCGTAACCCACTAATACGTTCCGCTGAGATGAATGTCGCAGGACAAAAGGCCTGTACAGGAACGGTAACAGGCAAGTAGGAATACGTACACTAGAATTGATGTTTAGCGGAAAAAGACCCTGAAGAATATCACACATTTAAAATCTTATGTAAAACGCAATTAAAACTAACGCGCATATTCATATGTTGTGCTCACGAAGAAGAACTGGCCCGAAGTGCATAGATAATTATAAGAAACTCAATAACTCTTGACGCTTAGAGTAGATAATTGAACGACGCTCTATTATAGAAGTGGAATATATTTTAATAGAAACAGCAATCTTCTTCAATCATTTTTGCGTCGAGGTAATTATTATACAGCTCTTGACGTTTGCCGTGAAAGTATTGAAACATAGGTAAAATGTTTAGTGGTCATTTAGTCAGAGACACAGTCAGAAATGGCCGATTGAGTCGTAATTAATTATAGTTTTAAAATGCTATCTTCTTTTCCAAGTAACTTATGTAACGGTAAAATCAAGTCACGTCTCTACATATGGCAGCGGCTAGGCAGTTACGTATTGCAGAAGTTTGGCGCATGTCACCATATAGATGCAAATTAGACAGTCGCTCCTGGTCACTTACAGTTAGCTGACACAAGTTCACGTTTTTATTCCCACTGAACCATGCATCGACATACTCTACAGTACTATAAGTGTAATAAATCATGCAGCTAAATAAGCTAAAATATGCTACATGATACACTCGCTAGTCACGCTGCATATAAGTACTCCGTTTGTTCATGTTTTTGCCCCTGGATTCTTGTATGTACGTTTCCTTTCACGGTTGAAACCAAAAATACAGCTAATTACTACAATAAAGTTGAGTTTCATAGTCATTATCTCAAGTGATAATGCAACAGTAAGGCTTTAATTCAATAACATGATTCTACAATGATTCCGACGTGTATACCTTTCACCGAAGGGTGATCCAAACAAAGGAACGGAATGCGCCAAAGTCAGGGTGATCAGGAGCTGTTGCGTGAGCGGCAGAAGGCCTTCGTTCTCCTTTGGGATGCGGGGTGACTGGGCTGTGGCTTCGAGGGTACCACTACGTGAAGCCCCCCCCTCTAACCCGTTTTATCAATTAGATGAAAGCAACCGCGACGTGGTAATAGTGCGCTTGGGGATTGGGGAAGTTTAGTTCCACTCGCACGACCCCGATAGACTCGCCCAATGATACACCCTTGGTCCCCTCCAACTCCCTGTCATGCTCAGAAGTTCCTGGAAGACATCAGCTTTCGCGGCCGCGGCCACCGCTACAACTCTTATTTGATTTGTAGCACTACATCCTAGTTTGGCCGGTTCTGTCCCTTGATTTTTATGGAAGTCCCCAAATAGCCCGTCCTTTCAACGACACCACACATAGCCTGAAGTACGAATCCACAGACCAGCGCATCCACAGCCATCCACAGACTAGCGCTATAGCTTGCGCTGCATACGCCTGCGACCCCCAAGTATGCTGTCTATGATCGTCGACCTGACCGATGTGACCTTGACTGTAACAGCGTCTTTATTGTAACCAGGGCGACGATCTATTAGCAGAAAGCGTTATGAGGAGGAAGAAGTCGATAGGTTTATGTACTGACGCGCTAGCGCTGTTTCAGCTAGATCGCTTGTTGTCATACGCTGATCCCAGCTAGTTTTGAAAAGCCACAAACGGACTGATGCTTCCCGATACTATTTTATGTGGGCCCCTGTAATGTGCTAGTGGTGATTGAGGGTTGAGGTTTGCAAATAAAAGTGAAAATAAGAGAGAGCCGAAGAAGAATTTCTCCTTTCTTGACAATTCTATTGTCATAGTACTCAACGTGCCTTGGTTGGTCGTGGTCACAGAAACAAGCGTACACCGAAATTTAAGGAGCCCTATCTTCCATAAGCTCGATAGTATAGAAATGACGCCTTGGCGTCAAAATATTTTTGTTGGAAGAAAACGCAGCGTGGAATAATGTGATAGAATGATGACAGGCGTACTACGAAAAAAAGTTGCAATATTATATTGGTTTCTTCATGAAATCTCGAGAAAGCTTTCTTATATGCCGCATAGTGGGTCCATCAATAAGCCAGGCCACAGGAACAAATTAGCGAGGAAAGGAGCGTACAAATGACGTTATACGTTCACAGAGAATACACTATTATGCAACTGTTGAATTAAAAGAACCTGTTTTGGTGATAACACCTAATGCGTGTTTTTGTCGTCTTCATATCGTTAGCTTTGTAGTAGCAGTTTATAAACAAACAAGTTTTACAAAAAAAAAATACATACAAAAGTATTGTATCAATATCGCTCTAAACTCCAATACAAGACACACGAACTTATTTGACAGAATCAAGGATTCACCTGAATCCTATCCGGATATCCCAAACCAGGATTATATGCAGCCAACTCAACGAACACGAACACCGTGCAAAGTGAACGTCATGCCTCTTTGCTACAGATCTGGTTCAGCGCCTCTGTTTCAATGTCCCCATACAACGAACTTCACTTTTTCTCTGTTCCTTGCTCCCTGTCCCGTAGCCTATTTCTTCCACTAAATGTACTAAGCAGGTCTGCATCGCCTGCCTTCGGGCTGTCGCTTCTTCTGGATCAGTTCTTGGAAGCACATTGTTCTTTATCTTTCTCCCTGCTATCTGCAGCTAGTACTGAGTGTCTTTTGTTTGCTCACCCACACCTTTATCCTGCTATAATGGTGAGTGACGTGCACGAGATGTCGTAACAAAGACTAGTCTGTGTGTATTCGTATGTATATCCGTCTGCCTGTCTGCACATCGTAGATCTGAGGTCGATGTTGAATCTGACTTGATCAGGGTGGATATAAAATGCTTTCCGAGGTCTATACGCAGTATCATTGTCTGAAAGATTTCTTTTGATACATACTTTTAGCAATGATTTCACGTTAAAACAAAGTTTAGTTCTATAGAAGTCTGCTGTTACTATAGCTATATGCGTTTGTAAAAATTAGTAATCAATTAACACTGTGACTAGGTCAGTTGCGGTGAAATACTATTTTTCTTTTTTCATTTAATAATCATAACGGTGGCGTTTCTGTCTATGGAGATCTACGTCGCAAATCCAATACGGTTGGAAATATATAATTTACTTATGCATTAAACAGGTTTTAATCCGTTCTGAATGGTTGTAGTGATGGAAGTCATTCTATGGTGGCCAAACAGAGCTAATTCTGTTCCTTATACATCTGTCTATAATCGCTGTTGAACCTTTCACCTAAAACTGGTCGAGTCATTTTCACTGGGGAACGATTGAAGCTCTTTCTCGTTAGCACCAGGATGCTTCAAATCTGTAGAAACGTACTCCAGATAGTAGCTGTTTTTAAACAGCTAATACGATCACTGCAAATTAAGATTCCTTCCGTAGACAATTAGTTTGAAGTATTAAAATGGGCTGCTATAAAGATTGGGTACCCCTCCTATAGTGGAACGTGAACAAACACAAACATTCTGGTTCTATCAATAGTTTTGGCAATCTGTTCATTAACAGAATACTTTAACATTTTTTGTAGAACAGATATTTTCGAGTTTTTATTTTAACATTCAAAGTCGATACCTTTCCCTTACTTCCCTTAGCCTAATGAATAAATAGTAGCGGGCTTATTGCATAATTTATTGCACAAAGCTTTAAAGCAATTTAATAAGACCCTACGTGCCCTTAACCTTTGATTTCTACCCATATTGTGACGTTCGGGCACTATCGATCACTTTTTTTTTTGGGAATATTTGCTGCATGCAAGCATGCTGTTGTTTGTTAAAACACCTGCATGCGACAGTCGAAATAAGCTTGCACTGAGCAATGTGTCAAATTTGATGATAGTTAGTTTCGGTACGGATTCGGATGCACATCTTTCTTACGTTTCCACGGTTTAAAAATCTGTTACCTTTTCCTGACGCTACTTTTAGCGAAATGTTTTTAAAGCTAGCTTAAGAGAGTAGGCACGTGTTCCTGTGTCCGTGCTTGTACTCGAAATCTAACACTCTTTTAACCTGATTGAATCATCATTATGTCCTCAGCAAGTACTTGGTAAACGACCAGATTTGCAGGCATCTGATGTCAACACTGCCGTTCAAAGCCTGCTGTTGCTATGGACAAATTATCTTCGTGACGCTGAGGAACGTGACGGGCCGTTGCCTATACGCAGTATCAATGCGCTAGAGAAGTTAGTATCGGTTCGGCATCCTATAATCGCTAAGAGTTGCGGCGAAAGTGAGTATGGTGATAACGTCCGATTGGTAAAGCACTGCGCAACAGCGGGCGTAGTTTTTGCCGTTACCGTCACCCACCAAATGTCATTGCTGCACAAAGTCTTAAAATATATGATAAAGAGCTGGTATATGACAAGGGTCGGCGAGACCCGTCAGTAGTTTTCAGTCCCCTTTCTGTCGTTTATCTGGTTTTCTTGCAAGAAGCCAGCCACCGACAAGCCAATTGAGTCGTTTCAAGGAGCACTTGCCATCCACAGCTCCAAGGTAGTAGCAGAATCACCAGCAGAGGCTCTGCCCCAAGCTTCGCCAGTAATTCATCGACATTGTCCATGGGCACACATGGACGACCTACATGTTAGTTAGAGTGTGATATTTGCTTTCCTGCGGAACAGAAACGATTCTATGCACACAGAGAAGGACGGCTGTGAATAGACCGACGAAGGCCCTGTTCGAGATCAGAAAACGTCGCTGTGTCGGAACTAAATTTGTGTCAGCATCCCTGCGTTCCCATAGAATGCGTGTCCCCTGATACAACCCTCACACAATCCTATCTTGTCACCAAAGTCGAGGCTTAGTCAGAATGTGGCAATAGGCGATTCAGGTCCGAGTGGACGTTTGCACTTACTGCACAATACACAATAGTGCCGGGAAGTTTTATATGTAGCTTGTATAGGTAGGTTTTTAAAAACCGTGACCTTTTTTCAGGTACGGGTGATTTGCGAGAAAGCTACGATAGCCCCGATATTGATTTTCACGACGAAACAAATGTATATACAAAACCTTTGTAACGTCTTCGCAGGGAGAAGGAAAATAAAAATGATTAGGTTAAGGTACTTGTAACTGCTACTTTTCTATCAAGCTTATTCTAATAAAGATTAGAACACAGGTAAATATTTTAAGGTTGGGTCGCACATAACGCACGTCACCCTTCGATAGTGACCGGTTTCGGCTAAATGAATTTGTTATTATGCGTACTTTAACGGGTTATTGTTGTTATTGGCTTTTTTAGGTTACAGGTCGTCGTGTCGATTATAGTCTTTGAACGGTATGGCTAAATATCCTCGTGGTGATGCCTACTGTGTCCTTTCAACAGAGTACAGCGAAACTAAATACATTTTCGTCTCAGAATACAAAGGATTGTAATACGGGCAAAAATACTGACATTTGCTACATAACAAAATGGAGAAGTGTATAACTACATATGAACCCTGGTCATATGGTCCAAGCCATGGTCAGCCACAAAAAAAGCAGACTGATCAACGAACTGCATGCTTTTACCGGCATTATGTGCTATACGCTCACTGTTACTTAAAGGCCTGACTCCTAGGCTCCACAAAACGCGCTATTGCAATGAGTCATTAGTGAAAATTGGCTGGTGCGAAAGGACACCCTTCTGCTATTGACAGCTTTTTACTCGAATATGCCCGTTAGCTTATCGTAGGCAACAATTGCGCCAGTTGCCTTCTCCTTCCCGGGTTCTCGTCTCTTGTTTCAGAATTACACAACTCTTTTGGATTTAGACGATATGCGACGCGTTTGCTGCAGGGTTTGTCCACTGTTCTAGGCTACGTTCCCTTAAGTTTGCCTTCGACGATTTAGGGGTGACAAAGGCCTGTTTATGCTTGCCATCGCCACTAACAATTTTGAAATGGCCTCATCTTGATGTCCTATACACGACTGCCCGGTGCCAACTGCGAATCTTGCATTAAAGCAGGGAACGCGTCAACAACCGAATGGCCATTCGTTCGTTCGTATAGGTCCTCCTCATGTTTATGAATATGATTAGTCTATACGAGTGCTTGAGACACGACGATAGTCAGTCAGAAAGGATCAATAAGCGGCTGTGGTACTGAGGGCATAGACAAGTAAGGGGATTAAAGTGGCCAGTACGATGTTCAGCTTTCGGGTGGAGATGAGGCAACGCCGATCCAACAGGGCTTTTCCTTCGCTGGAGAAGTGGAATGCCACCGGGCTCGCTGGACTTCTTACTAATGACGAAGAAGTCTCGAACGCGTACACTCAGCGCATGGCTGTCCCGGATGCTCTTTCCATGTATCCGATGGGGGGTGATAATAAACGTGGGTGTCTAATATGGGTTAGGTGGACGTTGTACTTCAGCGCTTGCAGAGCACTCTTTAAGGCACCGCATGCAGTGGTACCCAGCTTCGGACCCTTTCACCTCGTCAGTGGGGTTGCTTCCGCCTGATAGCCAGTCACTACGACGATCGCTCTAACTCGACCACGTTTATAGAGACGCATGCACAGTCTCTTCCTTGTTAAAATACTGTCAGCCTACAATCTCCTAGTTTCCTCTATTCACTCTTTGGTCGTCATCTTTCCTAGCTGCTACTAGCCTAGACAGCACACTTGCATCTACAAGTTGGCATGTAGAACACAGTTGTTTGCACAAACAGGCACACGCGCATACACAGAGTCGTATCCATGCATCTCCCCTATACATCTAGCCCTCAAGCGTCGCGATAAGCAGTGGATTTGATGCATGAACCGACAGGTCGACCGGCCGGACGGCCAGATGGAAGGGTCGTCGTGCGCAACTTCGAGTAATGCAAGCCATAGTTAGTTGTAGCAGTGGAACGCTGTCTATATTACAGCTTGCCTAGGTAGGCAGCTAGCTACTCTGTCCAATAGCCCCCCAACTCGGTTAGGGCAAAGTCTTCTAGTTGTTGCCTCCACTTCCTGCGCCATCGCTACCAAGCCCCTGCCTTCTTTGCTGACGAATATACATAACCACTCAGAATCGCGTGACATAACAACGGTACGCAGTCGACAGCAGCTAACGACGCCCACAAGAACACGTGTAGCTTGCGGAAAGCAAGCGCATGTCTTTGGTTGAAACGATATCAGCTACCCACAAGCCCCCCCCCCCTCGGTATAAAATTCACCCTTTAGTCGTCAAGCCGCTCTACCTTCCCGGATTTCTCCCGTAGCATCGCGTATCCCATCGAAAGTAAGCCGATGGAGACGGATCACACGACAACTCGCCATATCTAGTTGAGCCAAGTTGGTTGGCTTAATGGCAATGATATATATCATACGACAACATTTATATATATATATATATATATAATATTAGTGTCACGCCTCATGATATACTTCAAAACGCGAGGAAAATTTGAATAATTTCTTCGGAAACAGGGTCGAAATGAGAGCTATATCCAGAATCTCATGATTAAGAAAAAGTATTTGTTCTATGTTACAAATTTACCAGCTATTGTGAAGTTCTGTAGTACCTTTCCGACGCGGCTTGCGCCATATTATGGGACTCGATCTGCTTTGTAAACATTCTTGGCAGAGGTCATAAACACCGTTATCATTGTCACATAAGCTGAGCGGTAAAGCAGTCTCTATGTTTTGAATTACATGTTCGGTATCGGCATTAGACTATACATCAGTTGGCTGACTCCCACCACGAAACCAAGTGTGTCTACAGGCAGGTTTGAACATGGATAAGAGCGTGCTAAAATAAGCAGGCAAACACGTTACTTGTTAATTTATCACGAGGACGCGGTAAACCAGTCTTTAGCAATTGTATTGAAAAAAAAGACGTCCTTGGATTACCTATGCATACGCACAGAAATACGGGCACACTTTACATTAATTCGCCCTTGAGATAAATTAGCATTTGAGCGTGATGCACAGCTAAAGAGTGTAAGGTACATATTACAAATGAAGGTCAGCTGGTGATACTTATCGTGAAACTTATGACTCTCGGGAAGCCAAAATAAGCTATACCTGTTCTCATGAAGCGCAGTTTTCTCTGTGCGGATCGCTAGTTCCACAAAGACTTCCAAGAAAATGAAGATAGAGGCCTTTTCGACAAGGAACTCTCGGATTACGTTCTTCGTTGTGATGGTGCAGGTTGAGTTTGTCGAGCCCTGATAACGCCTGCTGCCATTGAGGTAATAGCTGTTACGTTAAATAGTGGTCACGCCGGCAGCGCAATGAACGTTCTGGATGCGGCCAACAAAGCTGTCGACTTACCAGGGACGTGGCTATCCAAGCCTCATTTCTCTTGCATACGCTACTTTGTATCAAACCTCGAAAATCAATCCCTTTCACAGATTTACTGTCATATAGTTGCCAGTCTAAACGGCAATTATAAACTGTATACGAAACACGTACTGTAGATGCACCGACAAGGGAATTTAAAGTTTAGATGCCCGCCGCCGCTGAACACTACTGTGGGTGCTATACGGTTGGACATTTATCTGCTCCTATTTGTATTGTACTGCAGTGAAAATGTGCAATACGAGCCCGACTTCCGTGCTCGTTGATTCGCGCTATATGTACATCGAAGTCAGGGGCAGAGAAAGTCGAATTATTAAACAAATCCTGCCTAAGCCAGTTTCTGTGCCCACATCGAAAGAGACGGCGGAGGGACGAATCAATGCTGACTATCCCGATAGCCACAAGTACATCAAACTGATCCCCTGCCAAAGTCATGAAGCGCGGTATAGGATGCTTGGTTGTCTGGGGTCAGAGGTTTGAGGTGGGTGACGAAATCATTAACCTAAACCTCAACTCAGCTTTTCTCTGTAACCACCCCGAATCCCTTTTTATCCCATTGGCCGGTCGTCAATAGCATAGCAGTTAATCTTATGATACTTGGACATCTGGATGTGAGTATCATATAGCTGTTCTTATACCATGTCGTTTTCAATTCTCGCCGTCGCGCTAATTAGAGCTCTTCATGACAAGTTACTTACATATACAAATTGCTGCTTTGAGTTCCAATGAAAACTTATTTTCGCTAGAAGTGCACTTCCCCTTCTCATATAGTTATTGGAAAGAGTAGATTGTTAAATAAAAAAAAAAAACTCAATCCAACACGGGTTTTCCAGCTGCATTCATTTCGTGGCTATTAACATACGATACACGTTCAGACACTGAGCACCGAGGGCGCTAGAAATTTCTCACCGGTTTTTAGCAATGCTAAAAATGCATAATTTTCATTAAGTGGCGCGTTCAGCATTAAATTTCGTTCGTGCCCACTTTACCTAAGCGTAATGTGCTGTCAACTCATTGCGAAACATGGTATTTGCCGCTCTCACTATTGTTTCCCCCTTCTAATTTGCAGGTAAGTGACATTTCACTATGCAATGTGTTCCTGTAAGGTGTTACAAGTTTCACCAAGGGCGGGCCAGGGCAAATTTTAGGGGGCATTGACGCCATTGTATACATGATCCGTTCCTGACGACTTAAGCCATCCTATAATTTTAGACTCATTAGTCCCTGTTGTTTAGTCGACTCGTCACCGGCTGCTGTTGTAAGGTGGTGTTAACGTGTATCGTATACATGTCGGTCAACGCAGCACTAAACATTTCGCATGCCCCATTTGCGTATTGGGGTGTTACGACTGGGGTTTGAGTCTTTGCCAGTTGGGTTAGTGAAATGATAGCTAGTGACACTTTACATTCTCAACACAGCCTGCGGAAAACTGCCTGCAAAATATATGTACTCAGAATACTACCCTTGCTCAGTTGACCCTGAAATCTTCTTATGGCCAGCTAACTAAGGCTTATACTTTCTCTCAAATCGTTTTTGGTTGCATAAATTCACGCACAAAGTATCCTTGAAACGGTCGTCGTAACCCGAATACGCTTCCTGTTGGTTTCAACAGTCATAGAATACGTGAGTCTATCTAAACTGGGCTACTATTGGTCAATAAAGCATAGATTCACCCTGGTAGATCCACGCATTGAAATACATAGACGTAACGTCATGCGAAACGACGTTTTTCCGGGAATGGCACATAAATTGTATTCATTATTTTCAAGTGTTACTGTATGTGGTCATAAACGAAATAATAGTAAAGCCTCGCACGTCGACAATAAAAGAGATATTAGTTTCAGATTTTTACAAATGATTCTTGATACGCGGCAATTCCACGAGCGAACCGCATCTTTCAAAAGGTTATTTCTCGGCCTAATTTTTACCAATGTTATACTTCAGTTTATTGATGCCCCGGTAGGCTTCGATTAAACAGACAAGGTTGTACAATCAGCGTCGCATGCAGCCAGAAGATTTAGAACAGCGACGTACCAATGCAAACGTGCATCAGTTTAGAAAGTGCGATCCAGGGATGATCAATAAGGTATCTCTCGCTTTTTGTCGACGGTGGTAGAATCTTCTGCGCACACATACAGCATGAGCACTCAACACGGTTGGGCGGGTAATTTTTGGGGAAGACGCTTTAATTAAGATCCAGCTTGTAATAATCTAACTAGTAGTAATAAAAGTGACCATTACCTTTTAAAACGAGGAAATTTAGTCCTGCTAAGAGGGGTACAACGGGGAATATTGCATAACGTTATTCAGGATTGACCGCGCTAGTCACTAAATAGCGGGCATTTTGGTCCAGTATTTTTTCGAGGTACGCTCTAATGAACCATCTGGCACCAAAGATGAGTCGGCTATTCGTTCCTATAAACTGCTTTCAAAGCATATGTTTGGCCTGTTTCTGCTAACACCTTCAGTCTTCACGTACGTAAGACAAATCGCAATCCGTGTGTACGCCGCCGATAGAGAGGCTAACAAGCTATTAGAGCGTGAATGAATTTTACGAGGAATTACCCTGAGTCGAGGAAAATCGTAAGGAAGAAATCGAGGAAAGTGTAAGCTAGAACTTTTTCAAACCTAAGGATACGGTTCAGTTTGGGAAGCACGCGGAGGTTTTTTTTCTCACTAACATATCTCAAACATATATTGATGAGCATTTTTGTCGTCATTGAATTTACCGGTATTGCAACACCGAGAAGTCAGAGAGAGAAAGCACACATACAGAAGGCCGAGCAGATACTGTTGTACGGTTTGGACCAACTCCAAGTTGCTTTTACAGTTTTGGGAAACGCCTTTCACGGTCGTTTGGGCAAAACCCGGAATCGTTTGCCGTCTTGAGGCTAGGAGACGGCTATACGCAGCTGTACTCACCGGTAGACAGCTGACGTTACTATAAGTTGGCTTGCCAGTCTGTCATAAAAACGTACACTTTCTCGTACATTCAAACTGCATAAATACAGTCAGGGACTTTACGCACAAAACAGAACCACCACGTTTCCATGTACGTAAAATAGTTCAAATGCTGCAGTGCGTTCCGAAAACATATCTGACACATTTAAGATCTAAGAATAGGCTTTTACTTCTGAAGTGTATCTGAGACAAAACCATTCTTAAAAAACCAATACTTGATCGGGTAACTCTTTTTGCTGGCAAATTGTTCGCAAAATATGGGTCGCAGTTCTTTGTTTGTCTGCGGCTCACATATATGGAACTCTAATTTCACACGTTGGCACCCGCCAATCATTATTTGCCGAAACACCACCACCAGTAATGAAAATAACATTAAAGAGAAATGAAGACTATCAACCCTCCTATTGTAATGAATATCTGCTATAGACATTCAACGATAAGCGTTTCAACGCCGAGCGGTTTGGGACCTACAGTTCTCACTTTTCCACTATTTCAATATTAAAATAAACGGCCATTATCCATGTATTATACTATCTGGCTAATCTTGTAGTGCGTTTGGATTCTATCTTATACCTGGGAGTTTTCCTCTAGTTTATGGGCAGTGACTACACCCTTGTTACATGCAGGTACAACTTGTTGAAACCGAGAACACGATGAATCCGTGTTGCCGCTTCTCAATTTTTTTTTTATCTATTTCCACCGTACGAGGTCTACACAGGCGGTCCGTTCCAAACACACCCGATTCGATAATCCCGCAATCTTTGAGAAAAGTCTGATCCGACCATTAAATACCAGGGAAAAGCCGCTTCATCCTCCTCCTCCTCTATCGAGGTAGATAGTGAGCAGTTACGGTGCGGAACCCCTTCGTAAAGATGTATGGCTTACACAGCCGTCTTAGCAAAAGAGAGCGACAAGAAGCTATTTTCTACTCTGCTGGCTGGCCTAATACCCTCATCGTCGAAAAAAGAAAAACCGCATAGAAGACATAGGCTCTCCACCGTGGTGCAGTGCCCGTATCAAAGAGCGTGCAGTTCGTCACCCCACCTGACGTTCTTGAACGTTGCGTTCTTGCCCTTCCCTCCTCTCTAACTTACCAAACTACATGTCAATAGAAACATTTTATCTTAACTTCGAACCTAAAAGGGATTCAAGTGTTATTATCTAATGGGCCAGTATGTAAATGATCGAGTTAATCGACAACAGTATGAGAAGTCGATCAGTGGTCTTTTGACTAGGACCTATACATAATGAAACGTCTTTTTGTGACAAACATGCATGTGTAACAGGTTGTACATGATGTGCTTACAAATCGTACTACTTATTTGATCCGGAGGTTACTCGATATGATCAATTTGACATTTATCCGATAGAGTTAGCGCTGGCTTAAGCTGACCCGAGTACCTCTATGGTTCGAGTTAAGCATTCTACCAGACGGCTGGCTTCGACACAAAGTCTGTCTATGCTTAGATTCGAACCCAAACCACAACACCCCCTGAGGTTAGTAGGCAAATACATTATCCACTAAGATATCATGCGAATAGATCGCGTACCTATAGTACTCCTAGAAAAGTAACCGTTTGTATTAGCGGGCTGAGAGATTTTCGACGAAAGCAGATTAATATTTGCACAACATAGTTACTATAGTTATACACATGGTTATTCATAACATTCTTATAATCATATGTTTAAAAATGATCATGACTGAATTCTGTTATTAATGCATCCTTCGCTTGAAAAACCTTCATTTAAATTTCTGATGCTTTTTGTCCTTTTCCTTTGTTTGTCGTGTAGTTCTGAGAATTTTCTAGCTGGTTAACTACTCGTTAAATCGTCACTTATTCGTGACACATAATTGGCCCAACCTGTCGTTCCATACCTGTGTGCGACTCTGCCATCGCTTTAGATAGTTAGACGCAATCCGAGTGTAATCCGAAAAGCTGAATTTTGATACTTCATTGTGAATTTTTTTAAATAGACGCTGCTCACTCGTAGTCACCATACGCCTGAGGGCAGAGCCCACCAAGTTCTTCTGTTGACGGGTTAAGGTATCCGTTGGTACTAGTCCCGTAACGTGTCAGCCGCATCGTTCGGATTTGATGGGGTGAACACCTCATGGGAAGAATGTATTGACACGTGGACGACGAATAGAGGCGCAATTATGTACCTCATCAGGAATCAAGATGGCAGCAGGGACCAAGCGCATCTCGCACAACATAATGAGGGGCCTACGATGATTTCGCTCCTTAATACATTCCGTAGCACGCAAGCATAGTTGCCCTCCCTGCAGCCCATCGGTCCTGTCTACCTCTACCAACTTAGTTTCGAAGTGGATGGCGTTTCGGCACAAGCGGAGAAGTTATCAATGCCTCAACATTTCTATATTCCAACTTATTTGACTTCTGGTGGCTAAATGAGCACACTACGTACCCCTTCGGTGGGCATCCCTCGTGGATATGTCGAATTCCCTGTCTTAGCCGTATTCTGCTTTTTCTTTACCGCTACCTTACTTTTGCCTCCTGTCGGCACTCTGATGCCTGGGTTTTCCTTTGCGGATTCTCCTTTTGCCACTTTTCTCTCGCTTTTCTGACTTACTATGCCTTCCGGTGGCCCGGGATGTTCAAGAACGAATTGGTTGCTGCTTAGGCTTCGAGGTTTGACCTGATAGGGTTTCAGCAGACGGACCAACCTTCGATCGGCTGACATTGGATGGAAGTTGGTGGATGACTACATCTGCTATGAAGTTATGTCATTAAAAAGCAAAATCAGAAAAATCTTCGTTCACTTTACCATTGCGGTTCCCTGGTTCGTGCGCCGACCTGCCCGTACTAATCAGAGGTTGCTCTTTGCAGCTTCAGCTTCTGGTGTTACTGCTGGGTTCGTATATCGGAACTCAGATCAGACCAGAGTAACCCACACAAAAGTGACTTGCATGGCGTCTTACGGTGTCGCTCTTTAATCAAATCGGAGCGCTCAAACTCCCTCCGGGCAGGTAGCTGCTACCTCCGGGCTAGCTGATCTCGGATAAAATATTTTCTTCACCCTCGTTCCTACCAAGGTCTGATTGGCAAACGTCAATGATAACGCTCGGAAAGGTACATCAAGGTAAGATATCACTTTTTTTCCATTTATATAACGCGCTTTAAAAAGCAACATATTTTGAGTGTACGAATTTATTAACAATGACATTATATTTTTCAATTATTTATGTCTATATGCAGTATATAGAACTATTATACATATTGTCATATGTGTATCCACTTTGCAAATACATGGTCTCTGCTAAATTCTGCATACGTATTCACGTTATTCTCAATACTCAAATGGTTCCATTGGCACAAGGACACATTTATAGAGAGGCAAGAAGCCAGCCCTGCCTCTGTCTGCCCGTTGGAAAATAACATAGTGCCAACCTATACCCTCCGTGTATGTGTTTATGTCTACACTGACTTGAGGAGCTCATGGCGGAACTAACATAGATAGGGACCTGAGATGGCGCGGCAGGAAATACTAGATTCCCATGAATGACAGATAAATCTATCTGGAAGAAGACAGTATGACCATGTGTGGCGGCCAACGTCGATACCTTCGAGCGCGTATGCCGTTGATCGGCTGAAGAGTTCGCTGGCGAAGCTGTCGTTACTACTGCCTAACCAGCTCCTGATCATTCGTTTATTGTGTCGCAAGGCTATTGCTTAATGAAAATTCATTGGTCGGAACGAACTTTCAAAGCAGCTATAGCAGAAAGGCGATCATTAAGCAGGCGTCCACAAAAATAGCTAGTATTTACGTCAAATGCTCTAAGACGGTCTAGAATATATAGAGTATAGCTGCCTCGCGCCATCGAATTCATACTGTACTAATAAGATCGTTTTAAGTAGGCTATCGGCTGATAGATTATAGGATAACACTGCGACTTCTCAACAATTTTTAACGGTCATTTGGAAAGTGATTTTTTACAATATTTTTTTATATATAGGTAAAGAATATAAGAGGGAAAAAAAATTATATATAATGTAACACCCGTAAAAGGAGAAGCACCATTTTAAATGGTCAATTAAATCTCGTTAATTGATTAAAAAATTAGCACCCTGCAGTATAAAAACGGGCACGGGAATATCCTCTGTGTCTAGTTATAGACTCCGCCTGAGTGCGCCGCATAAAAACCTAGAAAGAGGAACTAACGGGAAAAGGAACATATTTGGACTTCTCCGTATACCAGCCTCATAGCAGAACACGATCGTACCTGATCAACCGACTGTCTGTTCCATAGCTTTTAGTGTACAACAATGAATTTCGGATGCTTCGGATACAGTTCAGCCGGCCCAGTTGCTAGGACCGCTGGCCTGATCTAATGACGGACAAAAGGGAGAATGAAAGAAATGAAAGACAAAAAAGTATCTCTTTAAATCATGAAGAGGATCGTTTCCGGTCAGCCAAAGAAGATCCGATGTTGATTCCCAGTCGTGTAAAGATAAATAGGGGGAGGGAGTAAAGTATTCGTATGGAGCATTAGCAGCATGAGTCAAACGGATTTGCGTCGATTACTTTTTGTTATAGAGTCACAGATACGCAAGTGAAAGGACATGTAGCTTTGCCAAAATTAGGTATAATTTTTCTTCACACGAGGCGGAACGAGAACACCTATGACAACTCGGATTTGACGCGGCGACTACAACCTCTTCTACCTGAACATTTTTTTACCTCCCAATGTTGAAACATCTTTAATAGCCTGCGGAAGGCAACATTACATTTATGGAACTACGAGACTTTTCACTCAGCTACTCGAATATCGGTTGCCTCAATCTCAATCGATCTATTCACGGGCAGACATATTTTATTCCCACCGTTAGTTCGCTTCCCTAATATAAGTTCTATAACAGTGATTTCGAGAGCTCTCTATAGAGCGCACTGTGGTTTTCCTTTTTCCGTGTTATATTTCCCTTTATTCCTCATGTAGAAGTTTCACAATAGATATATTCTACCGCTCAAATCGTGTTCCCGCGTACCTCTTACTAACTCGCTTTGCCACTTATCCACTCATCTGCCTGGGTTTCCGTAAAGCTGTGAACCGAAATCGATTTGATTCTGTGTGACGATTTGTGTTAAACGTTTCTTATTCTGGCTATGATAGAGGAACATGACGCTGAATGTATTGAAAGACGCACACCATGCTTAGATCACAACCTGGCTAGCAAGCAAGTGTGAAGTGGTAGTGTCCTGATGGGGACACGGAAAAAACGCAGGAATGAGAGTAAGGAGTGATGCGTGTGTCGTAAATTTAAGTCAACCTCAGTGATGATATCTTTTCATTTGAAATCAATAATTTATCTTGAGCTTACTGCTAGCATAACCACGATGTTGCTGGTATAAATACAAGTCTTGAGATATGTAGCAAGAAAATTAATATATTTGCTTTTTGCCTAAGGCGCGATGATGATTTAAATTGAATATATTTATATATTTATTTGGATTGTCGTTCTGACGATTTTCGTAATAAGGGGTCCAGTGACAAGAAAAGATCAAGGAAATAGTAGCGGCGCCCCCAATGTTATACGGTTGAAGAGCTCATCGGGTTCAGTTTTCAAAACCCAAATTAATTTAGACTTATAGTAGCAAGCTTTGTATTAATTACAATGACATTTATTACGAATATAGTGATTTATTTTTTACTAAAGATCATCTGTAAGAACGAAAAGTAACAGACTGAGGGATTAAGATCAGAAAAATGATTTATTCTTACAAGCTATTTACAATCCAAGTACACACAGTTCGCAATGCGTCATCAAACAGCGTATTTAAACAGCCTGGCAAAGAAAAATCTCAATGAACCCATGCTGTAATTATTTCATGTCCTGTTTCAGCGACAGTTGTGTGACCTACCTGGCAACGTATTTACCTTGTTCTTATGGGTTAATTAACAATTCGGACATACCCAATTATCACATCACAATGCATTCAAGTATTAAGTTATCACTATGGTGCTCTATTTCTTCATTCATTCACGCTAAGCGTTGTTGATTGCCGAGAATCAGTTGGCATCTGCCTCACTGGTATATATGCATCACGTTGCTCGTCAGAGCTCTTTTGTCTTCGTAAGGTCGCATGCCAGCGGGCATGGAACGCAGCGGCAAGACAGAAAAGAACAGAGTCAACAGCGCAGGCCGACCTTGGCACACCGGCGGCCGCCGCCACCCGCTCCGGTTTGCTTCGTCGCTGATTCATCTGCTTCCGCAGCCGCTGCTGGCGCCGCTGCTGTTGAATCTAAATCGTTTTCCGAGGGCTCATTAAGCTGAAATTATCTACAAGGTTCTGCCGTTCACCTTCCGGGCAAGCTTCTGTCCATGAGTGTAGTATTTCTGGTCAGTGGGTCATCGATGTCAGCCCAGAACAATCTCCATCGATTCAGTTTTGTCCACCATAGCGAGTTCGAACTGGCAGGCAGACTGGGAAGTACTACACACACAACGCCACCTCAATAGGTGGTTGACAGGCACCGAAACGAGGCCTTGTCGGCCTGTATGCTGTTCACTACAAATCCACCCAATCGGCACTTGTAGGCCGTCCCGTTCGCTTCAGTTGCGCACGCTGTTGTTACCGACGGTCATTCAAACCTGTTTCTGGTCCTGAGTAGGATCCTGCTTTTGGCCTAGCTTCTTCGGCTTCCGAAAGCTCTGTCTCACTCATTCCCTTTAGTTTTCCAATCAGCCAGGAACGGATTAGGACAATTAATATAACAACCAGCGGCCAATGGCCCGGCCGACTTGACTGAACCAGCTGGATTGTACTAAAGACGCTAAAATCCAACAACGACGCCGTAGCAACCTTACAGCGCTCGAACAACATAGGATTGTACAATTGTACGCTCGAAGGCCGAGCTGAGGCGGTAGGAGTGATGCCGCCCACCGCTTAGTTAGCCCAGGGAAACTGGCAGGCGATAACATCCGCCCGCCTGTCTGTCTATATAACCCACTAGCCGCTGGTAAAGGACATGGATCAGCACGAAATATAAATGCCTATGAAAAAAGTAAAGTGAAGTTTGAGACTTGATTGAACTCGATAAGTCTAGACGGATCGTTTCCTTATACAATCAGAAATAGGACACGTTACGGAATCAGCACACAGTCGCATAGACCTTGTTTACATCGCAGTGTTTGCACATAGGTTTTTCCTTGAAGGACATTTGTGCTCTCCAAATGTGCCCTTCATCATGAAAATGGGTTTCAGTCTACTAGTAACCAAGACCCCGCTGTTAGTCCGTTGCCGACTGAGGAGTCAACATAGCTAGAAACACGTATTGATGAATTAATAAAATATAAGTAAATAAGACACCACTTGATAAAGTGTCTTTAAGTGTGCACTTGGTTTATTTTGCAATATATTCTACTTACGTTTATCCTGTAGAGATAGTTCTATTGCTTATTCCTATATTACAGGACTTGATTACTCGAAAGGGTTATTTATAGCAGTTGTTATTATTGTTTGCTTTTTTTGTTATAAATTTAATGGAAAAGTGCGGCATAGAGAACCGCATGGAGAAATATTCCAACCGAGATTTGGTATTATTCCGATTTTGCGTGCACAACTATATGTATACCATAAATTTTCTCCGGAATACGGATCCAGTAAGCAAGTTCTACTCTCCTATGGTCGCCAAGGATAGTATCTGTTTTTTAGCTTTATTTAAGACGTTTGATTTGAAGCAGTGGACTAAATACTATATTTTCTCTGGTAAAATTGCTAATCAAGGTTCTAGCAGTACATCTTTTAGGCTTGAAAACCCCAAATAGCTGACCGCAATCCTACAGCCTTCGCTTAGGCCAAATATTCTATCAAGCTTGCGGTATGGCCCATAGTATCACTGTGCAACTCATGATCGCAAGCAAATAGTTTATCCCGATATTTCGTAGTAGAACCTAACAAGCTGTGTGAACGTGCCTTTCCATACACAAGAAAAACTAGCAATTTGCGTGTAGGTAGGCAGTGTCAGATAGGTGTGTGTGACTGAACGTCAAATAGTGACAGAAGAATGAATGGACGCTTCCGTGCAGGAGATCCCCTTCCAGTTCAAACTCTATTTTATATTAAAGACAGAATTTTTGTACCGCCCGACCCCGGTCTACTTTCGCTGGCATTGATGATTTCATTGTTGTAATCGCTCAACTTTTTCCATGTGAACTACCTATCCAGGTCAGTATTGCTAAATGCTGCAAAGCCGCTCGCTCTAACCTAAGTTCGAACTCAAGGTTACAAACAGCTGAGTAGTAGACACTCTCAAAACATGTTTTAACGTTTTCACGTATTTCCTATGACGGCAAACGGCACAAAACGCCGTGGTGAATATTCTAATATTCGCACAATGACTAGTCCTTGCATGAATTAGTGCTTGTATGGACTATCTTTGCGACGTCCCGTTTCCATGCTTCCCAAGTAACAGTTTGAAATAGACAATCAATTTAATCAATGTTTTCAATTCATTTTGATAAGAATTGGTAACTTCTTATCAAACATGCTTAAGTACTTTTTTGATAGTGTGCTGTCCTGTTGTTGGCTATTTCGAAAATATGTGAAATCTGTACATTGCTCACTAATAAATCACAAAGCGTATATACCTTTCAATCTACTTGCCATTATACTATTTAATGGAATACATTTTGTTCATTCCTTTTTACGAAATAAGCACAGAGCACTTTCTCTTATATAAGCGCAGCTTCTTCCCAGTCCCTAGACCCCACAAAGACTTACCCTTTCTCTCTCTACATGTTGTGCCAGCGTTTGTGAGCCCCCGCAAGCAACGTCTGCTGGGTGTCATGATAAAAAAGCACCACCTGCAACGACGATGCTGGTGGCCTGACTAGACAAAGTTCTACTGAACGAAAAGGGGTTCCACGTAATGGTGGATGTATCGCAGAGGGGTGGGTGACATTTGGAAAAGTGCGCTCGTTACTGGGACGTATTGGCTGGTAGTCAGGGGACGGTTCAGTGTGAGCGCCAGAGGTCGTATTAGTTCTGGATAGAAGGAGAGCCAACAGTACTAGTAAGGCTGCTTCCGTATTCGTGTTGTGGCAGGAGCTGGAACACCGACTCCAGTCGTCGTCACCATACTCTGAAGGCAGCATCCGAGCACAGGGGTAATAAGGGCAAGTTCCATCTGCACAACTCAAATTGGATTAGACCCTGTGACCATCCCACAGTGGACACCGGAATACAACACACACACACACACAAACCCCGCAGACCTCCGCCGACATGGAGGCATGCAACTAGCAGAAGAAAAGCAGAAAAGACAGGCGACAGCGACGCGACGGCCATTGCCACAAGGCACAACAAGGGCAGTGTAACGGACGCTTCTTCAATTTTTCTCGTTCCTTGTTCAACTGGCCCAAAGGCCATAAGGCGTAGTGGGTTAGGACATCCGGGACGAAGCCGACGGGCAACAGAGTGTAGGGAAAATGGCACTCGGAGAGCGAAACGAGGCACTAAAGACAGACTAGAAAGGCAAAATTGGCTGCAGCTATAATTCTGCAGCGCTTCCTTTAGATACGAGTCATGACGGCAACAAAAAACGACATCTTAGAGATAATAAGAGGATGGTGACGAGCCTATGACGTACCTAGAAGAAAGTATCTAACGCTGTTTTTTTGTTACGTTAAAGCGCACTGCTACTTTTTCTTTTCAAGGAGCGCTAGCTGCATTTGTGCTTCTTACGAAACGGTTTAGGCAAACTCGGAAATAAAGCGTTTGGTAATGTTCGACTCTACATACGATAGGACAAAGTAGAGAGCTTAAATGTCCCTGCAGATCGCACTTTACTTTCAAATTTCCTTACCCTGGACACGTATGCACATACGTATTCGAGACGCTACGCGGAACGTGAAGTGTTACGTCAGCAAAAGGTAACCAAGCGAACAGTCTGCACTGATGCCAGGGTATGGTCCATCGAGGAGATCGAAGCGGGTTTGCGCACGTAACTAACACCGGGATGATCTACTTGCAGGATTCTGGGCCATTCCACGGTTAGCCTACTAAGCAGAATATTTCATAGAGATCTTTCTCTCGCTGTCGTTTTTCTTTTTTTGTTTCTATGCCGCGTTCTATCAGATAGTAATCACAAGTGTTGCTTCCACTACTGTTACTACAACCACTAAGGTTATTTTGCAGATGAAAAATCTGGATGATTGGCCATCAACTCTGGCAGGTGCATAGGAGCGCAGAAAAATGTTTCCCATCGCAGCTCATCTACCATTGCTTTTTCTTCATGGGCCTTCGAAGACCTTTAGCTGCTTTGACTGATCGAAGTAAGGCTCGGAAAGGCTCCCTGCTCCCCTTGAGTTTCGCGAGCCTTTACTGTGTCCCACCACTTACCCCTTCTCTGTCCTACTTTGCCTTTCCCACTTAGCCATTTTCTGAGTTACTGCGTGGTCCACTGAGACCAGGAAGCAACCTCACGTTTCAAGTCGTTTCACCAGACAGGTATTCTCCAAAGTTATACGGACGAGAACCCTTAGGTTAAACTACCTAGGCGAGGTGAGATATTGACTACGTCTTGCTTCCCCGTGCCGCCCACGCTTCTTGTTTAGCCGTGGCAATATGCTGTATGAGCATGTTACCAGCGGCGCTGTCGTTGCATTGGTATGGCTCTTTGTGTAATGCCACGGGTGCTTAATGTTTATCATTAAAGCTGAAGTGTTTCCTCTTGGTTTGTGAGTCCTTAGCGTGCAGAC
>NW_019211456.1:39282031-39299998 GCF_002443255.2 Varroa destructor | reverse complement strand
CTATAGCAAAAAGTAACCGACGCAAATCTCGTTTGACTCGTGCTGCCAATGTTCCATACGAATACTTTACTCCCTCTACCTATTTATCTTTACACAACTGATAATCAACATCGGATCTTCTTTGGCTGACCAGAGAAAAATCCTCTTCATGATTTAAACAGATACTTTTTTTGTCTTTTCTTTCTTTCATTCTCCCTTATGTTCGTCATTAAATCAAGCCAGCGGTCCTAGCAATTGGGTTGGCTGAACTGTATTCGAAGCATGCGAAATTCGTTGTAGTACACTAAAAGCCATGGAACAGGTAGTCGGTTGATCAGAGACGATCGTGTTCTGCTATTAGACTGGTATACGTAAAAGTCCAAATATGTTCCTTTGCCCATTGGTTCCTTTTTGTAGATTTTTATGCGACACACTCAGGCGGACTCGATAACTAGACACAGAGTATATTCCCGTGGCCTTTTTTTATACTGCAGGATGCTAATTTTTAATCAATTAACGATATTTAATTGACCATTTAAAATGATGCTTCTCCTTTTACGGGTGTTACATTATATATAATTTTTTTTTTCCTCTTATATTCTTTACCTATATATAAAAAAAATATTGTAAAAAATCACTTTCTAAATGACCGTTAAAAATTGCTGAGAAGTCGCAGTGTTATCCTATAATCTATCAGCCGATAGCCTACTTAAAACGATCTTATTAGTACAGTATGAATTCGATGGCGCGAGGCAGCTATACTCTATATATTCTAGACCGTCTTAGAGCATTTGACGTAAATACTAGATACTTTTGTGGACGCCTGCTTAATGATCGCCTTTCTGCTATAGCTGCTTTGAAAGTTCGTTCCGACCAATGAATTTTCATTAAGCAATAGCCTTGCGACACAATAAACGAGTGATCAGGAGCTGGTTAGGCAGTAGCAACGACAGCGTCACCAGCGAACTCTTCAGCCGAGCAACGGCATACGCGCTTGAAGGTATCGACGTTGGCCGCTACACATGGTCATGCTGTCTTCTTCCAGATAGATTTATCTGTCATTCATGGGAATCCAGTATTCCCTGCCGCGTCATCTCAGGTCCCTATATATGTTAGTTCCGCCGTCAGATCCTCAAGTCAGTGTAGCCATCAACGCATACACGGAGGGTATAAGTTGGCACTATGTTACTTTCCAACGGGATGACAAAGGCAGGGCAATATAAATGTGTTCTTGTGCCGATGGAACCATTTGAGTATTGAGAAAAACGTGAATACGTATGTAGACTTCAGCAGAGACCATGTATTTGCAAAGTGGGTACACATATGACAATACGTATAACAGTTCTATATGCTGCATATAGACACAAATAATTGAAAAATATCGTCTCACTGTTAATAAATTCGTACACTCAAAGTATGTTGATTTTTATAAGCGCACTATATAAATGGAAAAAAAGTGACATCTTACCTTGATGTACCCTTCCGAGCGTTGCTGGAGGACGCACGGATAAGTGGTAACCAATGGCAGTACTTTATTTAGTTAGTAAGGCCAATGTTTTTCAGCAGTAGCAACTCTTTGCGCAGTAAAGCCGGATCCCTTGGAACGACTTTTCCACGTTCATTTTTGTTCATTGCTACGTTATTAAGTTCTGTTCGCTCTGTTTGATGATCTCGCAACACTCACATTCAATCGGACTGTTCCTACGCTAGGTCATGCGGTTTTTGCTTTTGTGACACAGTTCGCAGAACATAGAACATATCACTAATTATTTACTATTAGTTATTAATGCTGATTTTTATTCACTTTTTTCATACTTATTTCGTCAGATACTTTATTGGTATCAGTCATCAGTGAGTAGCTATTATAATGACTATATATTTACAATAACAAGCTAATAATAATAATCATTATCATCACACGAATGATATCAGCTAATTGTGGTGATGTTTGTGCTGATAATGATAGAGGAGATATGGTGACAAGGGTTTCGACGATGACGACAAAAATGAAAGCACCAGCTGTATCGTTGACGTTTGCCAATCAGACATTGGTAGGCCAATCAGACAGAAACGAGGGTGAAGAAAATATTTTATCCGAGGTCAGTTAGCCCGGAGGTAGCAGCTACCTGTCCGGAGGGAGTTTGAGCGCTCCAATTTGACCAAAGAGTGACACCGTAAGACGCCGTGCAAGCCACTTTTATGTATGTTGCTTTGGCCTGATCTGAGTTCCGACATACGAACCCAGCAGTAACATCAGAAGCTTAAGCTGCGAAGAGCAACCTCTGATTAGTACGGGCGAGTCGGCGCGCGAACCAGGGGGCCGCAATGGTAAAGTGAACGAAGATTTTTCTGATTTTGCTTTTTAATGACATAACTTCATAGCAGATGTAGTCATCCACCAGCTTCCATCCAATGTCAACCGATCGAATGCTGGTCTGTCTGCTGAAACCCCATCAGGTCAAATTTCGAAGGCTAAGCGGCAGCCACAATACTAGTGGCAGCCGATTCGTTCTTGGGCATCCCGGGCCACCAAAAGGCAGAGTCAATAGGAAAAGCGAGAGAAAAGTGGCAAAAGGAGAATCCGCAAAGGAAAACCTGGGCATGAGAGCACTGACAGGAGGAAAAAGCAAGATTGCGCTTAAGAAAAAGCAGAATATGGCTGAGAGAGGGGATTCGAAATATCCACGAAGGACGCCCACCGGAAGAGTACGTAACGCGCCCATGCAGCCACCAGAAGTCAAATAAGTTGAAATGTAGAAATGTTGAGGGAACACTGATGCCTTTTCCGCACCATATGACAATATGTACCGCTCGTATCGAGACCCCATCGGCTTCAAAACTGGGCTGGTAGAGATAGACAGGACCAAAGGGCTGCAGAGAGGGCAACCATGATGTTTGGTGCTTAGAAATGTATTAGAGAGCGAAATCATCGAAAGCTCCTCATTAGGTCGTGCGATTTATTTTTGACCCCTGCTGCCATCTTGATTCCTGCTGAGGTACATCATTGCGCGTGTATTCGTCGTCCACATGTCAATACGTTCTTTCCATAACGTGTTCATCCCATCAAACCCGAACGATGGGGCTGACACATTACGAAATTAGTACTAACGGACACCTTAACCAGTCAACAGGAAACCTTGGCGAGGTCTGCCCTCAGGCGTATAGTGATTATAAGTTGCAGAGTTAAGTATCAAAATTAAGTCCTTCGGATTACACTCGCATTGCGTGTAACTATCTAAAACGATGGCAGAATCGTCACGAACAAATGACGACGTCTTCAATTTAACGAGTAGTTAATGAACTAGAAAATTTGCAGAACTACGCAACAAACAAAAGAAAAGGACAAAAAGTATCAAAAACCAAGATCAAGGTATTAGGTGACGAAAGATTTGAAATTGACAGAACGCGCTACCAATCAAGCTCTTCCGCTCGGCACAATGATGCGCTTCATTTCTCAGTTGTTAAGCTTCTTTAAGTGACTATAGGCGCGAGCAAGGGTTCCCGTGATCCAGCTCTTGATGTTTTTCCTAAAATAAAATTTGCACAGTCATACGTTTTATCAGCAAGACCGAAACCGTATCATACTAGCTGTATGTAGAAATTAATAACACTGGTAACAAGAAGACATTTCGCGCACTCTTATTCTATGCCCTAATCAAATTAACGAGTTGATCGTTGTCGAGGTACTCACATCCGATCGACTTGACGACCAATACGCCATGCTAATCCGGGTAGTTACCAAACTCTGCCTACGATCGTAGGTATTCCACCAACTTAATAAAAATATAGCCTATCGTTGATATTCACGTCCGTCTAATAGAGACCTCAGCCTTGATATATCTGTACAGCGTTGTTTTAAGCCCGGATGCTAATACCTGAGCTTAAAAAACAGAAATTGATTTTAGTGTAACATCTCGCAGATACTGATTTGTCAAAAGGCACAGTACTGCCTAAGTACCTATGTAATCTATGAATGCGCAATCTTAATTCCTGGTCCTAAAATACCTGCTCTTGCCTTCGGTTCTATGGCTATAGGTAAGGCTGTAAACAAAAGCTATATTGTGTTGTTTTTAACAGAAATTCTTGCCTTTATAGCTTATTTCTCGTTGATTTTTATGCTTTACATCGGTTGCTACAATAATCTTGTTAAGAGTAACATAAAATAGCATTTTTACTACTGCTAATCAACGAATGGACTGCTGATTTACTGATCCATCTCTGCTTTTGACAGCTCTTGTACTATGATCCTCTATCGTATTTGGTAATGTGTGTCTAATAGTACTGATCAATTAATCCAGTGGACCATTTCACAACACACATAGTTAAGTAGACGACGTATGATAGGAACAGAGTTCAGCGTAAGTGCTCACAATTTCCTTGACACTCGTTACTTTACAGCAGGAAAATTTTGGTATAGTTTGGCAAACATATTGTGTTATCGTCGCCGGACCCCTACAGTCGACTAATCGATTGCAGCTTTAGGTCGTTATGGTGGAGCGTAAGAACGCCTTTTTCAGTACCGAAACACTTCAGCACGGTCAAGAAACGAATGTTATAGTGAACACAGCAATCATAAGTCATTCATCAACCATCAGTTCGTCGATCATTGAGGTCACTTGAGGAAGGCACTACTCCAAAGCTGGTTTGTCTAGTGGGCATTGTAGCTTTCTTATTAAAGAGATTGACTAGAGGACTAGATTAAAAGACTACCGAAATATATCCTGCGCCGTTTGCCTGTTCCAAAACATTGCATTCAAGTTCTCTGCATGCTAAGGACTCACAACCCAAGAGGGAACACTTCAGCGGCTATTACGACATATATCAGCTTTTATGATAAAATTTGATGATAGGCGCTCGTGACATTACACAAAGAGCCATACCAATGCAACGACAGCGCCGTTGGTAACATGCTCGTACAGCATATTGCTACAACTTAACAAGAAGCGTGGGCGGCACGGGGAAACAAGCCATGGCCAATATCCCACCTTGCCTAAATAGTTTAACGTAAGGTTCTTGTCCGTACAACTTTGGAGAATACCTGTCTGGTGAAACGACTTGAAGCCTGAGGTTGCTTCCTGGTCTCAGTGGACTACGCAGGGCTCAGAAAGTGGCTGAGTGGGAAAGGCAAAGCAAGACAGACAAGCGGGTGAGTGGCGGCACACAGTAAAGGCTCGCGAAACTCAAGGGGCGCAGGGAGCCTTTCCGAGCCTCACCTCGATCAGTCTAAGGGGCTAAAGGTCTTCGAAGGGTCAATGAAGAAAAGCAATGGTAGATGAGCTGCGATGGGAAACATTTTTCCTGCCATAGCTGCCAGAGGCGACGGCCAATCATCCGGATTTTTCATCTGCAAAATAACCTTAGTGGTTGTAGTAACAGCAGTAGAAGCAACATTTGTAATTACTATCTGATAGAACGCGGTATAGAAACAGAGAAAGAAAAACGACAGAAAGATTGCTATGAAATATGCTGCTTAGTAGGCTAACTGTGGAATGGCCCAAAATCCTGCAAGTAGATCACCCCGGCGTTAGTTACGTGCTCAAACTCGCTTCGGTATCCTCGATCGATCAGATCCTGGCATAAGTGCAGACTGTTCGCTTGGTCACCTTTTCCTGACGTAACACTTTACGTTCCGCGTAGCGTCTTGGACACGTATGCACATACGTATTCAAGACTAGTTACAAGACCAGGATAAGGAAATTTAAAAGTAAAGTGTGATCTGCAAGGACATTTAAGCTCCCTACTTACATTACCAAACCCTTTATGTTCGAATCTGCCCAGACGCACACGTGCAGCTAGCGCTCCTGGGAAAGAAAAAGTAGCAGTGCGCTTTAACGTAACAAAAGAAAAGCGTTAGATACTTTCTTCCAGGTGTGTCATAGGCTCGTCACTCTCCTTTTATTATCTCTAAGATGTCGTTTTTTGTTGCCGTCATGACTCGTATCTAAAGGAAGCGCTGCAGAATTATAGCTGCAGCCAATTTTCCCTTTCTAGTCTGTCTTTAGTGCCTCGTTTCGCTCTCCCGGTGCCATTTTCCCTATACTCTGTTGCCCGTCGGCTTCGTCCCGGATGTCCTAACTCACTATGCCTCACGGCCTTTGGGTGAGTTGAACAAGGAACGAGAAAAATTGAAGAAGCGTCCGTTACATTGCCCTTGTTGTGCCTTGTGGCAATGGCCGTCGCGTCGCTGTCGCCTGTCTTTTCTGTTTTTCTTCTGCTAGTTGCATGCCTCCATGTCGGCGGAGGTCTGCGGGGTTTGTGTGTGTGTGTGTGTATTATATTCCGGTGTCCACTGTGGGATGGTCACAGGGTCTAATCCAATTTGAGTTTTGCAGATGGAACTTGCCCTTATTACCCCTGTGCTCGGGTACAGCCTCCAGAGTATGGTGACGACGACTGGAGCCGGTGTTCCAGCTCCTGCCACAATACGAATACGGAAGCAGCCTTACTAGTACTGTTGGCTCTCCTTCTATCCGGAACTAATACGACCTCTGGCGCTTACATTGAACCGTCCCCTGACTACCAGCCGATACGTCCCAGTAACTAGCGTACTTTTCCAAATGTCACCCACCCCTCTGCGATACATCCACCATTACGTGGAACCCCTTTTCGTTCAGCAGAACTTTGTCGAGTCAGGCCACCTGCAACGAAGATGCTTTTTGATCATGACACCCAGCAGACGTTGCTCGCGGAGGCTCACGAACGCTGGCACAACATGTAGAGAAAGAAAGGGTAAGTCTTTGTGGGGTTTAGGGGCTGGGAAGAAGCTGCGCTTATATAAGAGAAGGTGTTCTGTGCTTACTTCGTAAAAAGGAATAAACAAAATGTATTCCATTAAATAGTATAATGGCAAGTAGATTGAAAACTATATACGTTTTGTGATTTGTTAGTGAGCAACGTACAGATTTTACATATTTCCGAAACAGCCAATAACAGAACAGCGCACTGTCAAAAAGGTAGTTAAGCATGTTTGATAAGAAGTTACCAATTCTTATCAAAATAAATCGAAAACATTGATAAAATTTATTGTCTATTTCAAACTGTTACTTGGGAAGCATGGAAACGGGACGTCGCAAAGATAGTCCATACAAGCACTAATTCATGCAAGGACTAGTCATTGTGCGAATATTAGAAAATTCACCACGGCGTTTTGTGCCGTTTGCCGTCATAGGAAATACGTGAAAATGTTAAAATATGTTTTGAGAGTATCTATTGCTCAGCTGTTGGTAACATTGGGTTCGAACTTAGGTTGGAGCGAGCGGCTTTGCAGCATTTAGCAATACTGACCTGGATAAGTAGTTCACATGGAAAAAGTTGAGCGATTACAACAATGAAACCATCAGTGTCAGCGAAAGTAGATCGGAGTCGGGCGGTACAAAAATTCTGTCTTTAATATAAAATAGAGTTTGAACTGGAAGGAAATATCCTGCACGGAAGCGTCCATTCATTCTTCTGTCATTATTTTACGTTCAATCACACACACCTATCTGACACTGCCTATCTACACACAAATTGCTAGTTTTTCTTGTGCATGGAAAGGCACGTTCACACAGCTTGTTAGGTTCTACTACGAAATATCGGGATAAATTATTTGCTTGCGATCATGAGTTGCACAGTGATACTATGGGCCATACCGAAAGTAACTTGATAGACTATTTGGCCTAAGCGAAGGCTGTAGGATTGCGGTCAGCTATTTGGGATTATCAAGCTTAAAAGATATACTGCTAGGACCTTGATTAGCAATTTTACCAGAGAAAATATATTATTTAGTTCACTGCCTCAAATCATACGTCTTAAATAAAGCTAAAAAACAGCTACTATCCTTGGCGACCATAGGACAGTAGAGATTGCTTACTGGATCTGTATTCCGGAGGAAATTTATGGTATACATATAATTGTGCATGCAAAATCGGAATAATACCATAATAATCTCGGCTGGAATATTTCTCTATGCGGTTTCTCTATGCCGCACCTTTCCAATAAATTTATAACAAAAAAAGCAAACAATAATAACAACTGCTATAAATAACCCTTTCGAGTAATCAAGTCCTGTAATATAGGAATAAGCAATAGAACTATCTCTACAGGATAAACGTAAATAGAATATATTGCAAAATAAACCAAGTGCACACTTAAAGACACTTTATCAAGTGGTGTCTTATTTACTTATATTTTATTAATTCATCAATACGTGTTTCTAGCTATGTTGACTCCTCAGTCGGCAACGGACTAACAGCGGGGTCTTGGTTACTAGTGGACTGAAACCCATTTTCATGATGAAGGGCACATTTGGGGAGCACAAATGTCCTTCAAGGAAAAACCTATGTGCAAACACTGCGATGTAAACAAGGTCTATGCGGCTGTGTGCTGATTCCGTAACGTGTCCTATTTCTGATTGTATAAGGAAACGATCCGTCTAGACTTATAGAGTTCAATCAAGTCTCAAACTTCATTTTACTTTTTTCGTAGGCATTTATATTTCGTGCTGATCCATGTCCTTTACCAGCGGCTAGTGGGTTATATAGACAGACAGGCGGGCGGATGTTATCGCCTGCCAGTTTCCCTGGGCTAACTAGGCGGTGGGCGGCATCACTACTACCGCCTCAGCTCGGCCTACAAGCGTACACTTGTACAATCCTATTTTGTTTGAGCGCTGTAAGGTTGCTACGGCGTCGTTGCTGGATTTTAGCGTCTTTGGTACAATCCAGCTGGCTCAGTCAAGTCGACCGGGCCATTGGCCGCTGGTTGTTATATTAATTGTCCTAATCCGTTCCTGGCTGATTGGAAAGCTAGAGGGAATGAGTGAGACATGGCTTTCGGAAGCCGAAGAAGCTAGGCCAAAAGCAGGATCCTACTCAGGACAAGAAACAGGCTTGAATGGCCGTCGGCAACAACAGCGTGCGCAACTGAAGCGAATGGGACGGCCTACAAGTGCCGATTGGGTGGATTTGTAGTGAACAGTATACAGGCCGACAAGGCCTTGTTTCGGTGCCCATCAACCACTTATTGAGGTGGCGCTGTCTGTGTAGTACTTCTCTGTTTGCCTGCTAGTTCGACCTCGCTATGATCGACAAAACCGAAACGGCGGATACTGCTCTGGGCTGACGTCGGTGACCCACTGACCAGAAATACTACACTCACGGATAGAAGCTTGCCCGGAAGGTGAACGGCAGAAGCTTGTAGATAATTTCAGTTTAATGAGCCCTCAGAGAACGATTTAGATTCAACAGCAGCGGCGCCAGCGACAGCTGGGGAAGCAAATGACGCAGTTGAAAGCGACGAAGCAAACGAGCGGCTGGCGGCGGCCGTCGGTGTGCCAAGGTCGGCCTGCGCTATTGATTCCGTTCTTTTCCGTCTTGCCGCTACGTTGCCTTATGTACTGCTGCATTTCCGGTGAACCTACGTATAGAAACTGTATGTAAGGAAGCGAACTCTTTTTAATTTGTGCGTGCTATGCCCGCTGGCATGCGACCTTACGGACGTAAAGGAGCTCTGACGAGCAACGTGATGCATATATACCAGTGAGGTGGATGCCAACTGATTCTCGGCAATCAACAACGCTTAGCGTGAATGAATGAAGAAATAGAGCACCATAGTGATAACTTAATACTTGAATGCATTGTGATGCGATAATTGGGTATGTCCGAATTGTTAACTAACCCATAAGAACAAGGTAAATACGTTGCCAGGTAGGTCATACAACTGTCGCTGAAACAGGACATGAAATAATTACAGCATGGGTTCATTGAGATTTTTCTTTGCCGGGCTGTTTAAATACGCTGTTTGATGACGCATTGCGAACTGTGTGTACTTGGATTGTAAATAGCTTGTAAGAATAAATCATTTTTCTGATCTTAATCCCTCAGTCTGTTACTTTTCGTTCTTACAGATGATCTTTAGTAAAAAATAAATCACTATATTCGTAATAAATGTCATTGTAATTAATACAAAGCTTGCTACTATAAGTCTAAATTAATTTGGGTTTTGAAAACTGAACCCGTTTTGAGCTCTTCAACCGTATAACATTGGGGGCGCCGCTACTATTTCCTTGATCTTTTCTTGTCACTGGACCCCTTATTACGAAAATCGTCAGAACGACAATCCAAATAAATATATAAATATACTCAATTTAAATCGGCGGGGTCTGGCCTCAGGCGTATAGTGATTATAAGTGAGCAGAGTCTATTTAAAGCATTACAGAATGAAGTATCAAAATTAAGTCCTTCGGATTACACTCGCATTGCGTGTAACTGTCCAAAACGATGGCAGAATCGTCACGAACAAATGACGACGTCTTCAATTTAACGAGTAGTTAATGAACTAGAAAATTTGCAGAACTACGCAACAAACAAAAGAAAAGGACAAAAAGTATCAAAAAGCAAGATCAAGGTATTAGGTGACGAAAGATTTGAAATTGACAGGCTCTTCCGCTCGGCACAATGATGCGCTTCATTTCTCAGTTGTTAAGCTTCTTTAAGTGACTATAGACGCGAGCAAGGGTTCCCGTGATCCAGCTCTTGATGTTTTTCCTAAAATAAAATTTGCACAGTCATACGTTTTATCAGCAAGACCGAAACCGTATCATACTAGCTGTATGTAGAAATTAATAACACTGGTAACAAGAAGACATTTCGCGCACTCTTATTCTATGCCCTAATCAAATTAACGAGTTGATCGTTGTCGAGGTACTCACATCCGATCGACTTGACGACCAATACGCCATGCTAATCCGGGTAGTTACCAAACTCTATTCCACCAACTTAATAAAAATATAGCCTATCGTTGATATTCACGTCCGTCTAATAGAGACCTCAGCCTTGATATATCTGTACAGCGTTGTTTTAAGCCCGGATGCTAATACCTGAGCTTAAAAAACAGAAATTGATTTTAGTGTAACATCTCGCAGATACTGATTTGTCAAAAGGCACAGTACTGCCTAAGTACCTATGTAATCTATGAATGCGCAATCCTAGTTCCTGGTCCTAAAATACCTGCTCTTGCCTTCGGTTCTATGGCTATAGGTAGGGCTGTAAACAAAAGCTATATTGTGTTGTTTTTAACAGAAATTCTTGCCTTTATAGCTTATTTCTCGTTGATTTTTATGCTTTACATCGGTTGCTACAATAATCTTGTTAAGAGTAACATAAAATAGCATTTTTACTACTGTTAATCAACGAATGGACTGCTGATTTACTGATCCATCTCTGCTTTTGACAGCTCTTGTACTATGATCCTCTATCGTATTTGGTAATGTGTGTCTAATAGTACTGATCAATTAATCCAGTGGACCATTTCACAACACGCATAGTTAAGTAGACGACGTATGATAGGAACAGAGTTCAGCGTAAGTGCTCACAATTTCCTTGACACTCGTTACTTTACAGCAGGAAAATTTTGGTATAGTTTGGCAAACATATTGTGTTATCGTCGCCGGACCCCTACAGTCGACTAATCGATTGCAGCTTTAGGTCGTTATGGTGGAGCGTAAGAACGCCTTTTTCAGTACCGAAACACTTCAGCACGGTCAAGAAACGAATGTTATAGTGAACACAGCAATCATAAGTCATTCATCAACCATCAGTTCGTCGATCATTGAGGTCACTTGAGGAAGGCACTACTCCAAAGCTGGTTTGTCTAGTGGGCATTGTAGCTTTCTTATTAAAGAGATTGACTAGAGGACTAGATTAAAAGACTACCGAAATATATCCTGCGCCGTTTGCCTGTTCCAAAACATTGCATTCAAGTTCTCTGCATGCTAAGGACTCACAACCCAAGAGGGAACACTTCAGCGGCTATTACGACATATATCAGCTTTTATGATAAAATTTGATGATAGGCGCTCGTGACATTACACAAAGAGCCATACCAATGCAACGACAGCGCCGTTGGTAACATGCTCGTACAGCATATTGCTACAACTTAACAAGAAGCGTGGGCGGCACGGGGAAACAAGCCATGGCCAATATCCCACCTTGCCTAAATAGTTTAACGTAAGGTTCTTGTCCGTACAACTTTGGAGAATACCTGTCTGGTGAAACGACTTGAAGCCTGAGGTTGCTTCCTGGTCTCAGTGGACTACGCAGGGCTCAGAAAGTGGCTGAGTGGGAAAGGCAAAGCAAGACAGACAAGCGGGTGAGTGGCGGCACACAGTAAAGGCTCGCGAAACTCAAGGGGCGCAGGGAGCCTTTCCGAGCCTCACCTCGATCAGTCTAAGGGGCTAAAGGTCTTCGAAGGGTCAATGAAGAAAAGCAATGGTAGATGAGCTGCGATGGGAAACATTTTTCCTGCCATAGCTGCCAGAGGCGACGGCCAATCATCCGGATTTTTCATCTGCAAAATAACCTTAGTGGTTGTAGTAACAGCAGTAGAAGCAACATTTGTAATTACTATCTGATAGAACGCGGTATAGAAACAGAGAAAGAAAAACGACAGAAAGATTGCTATGAAATATGCTGCTTAGTAGGCTAACTGTGGAATGGCCCAAAATCCTGCAAGTAGATCACCCCGGCGTTAGTTACGTGCTCAAACTCGCTTCGGTATCCTCGATCGATCAGATCCTGGCATAAGTGCAGACTGTTCGCTTGGTCACCTTTTCCTGACGTAACACTTTACGTTCCGCGTAGCGTCTTGGACACGTATGCACATACGTATTCAAGACTAGTTACAAGACCAGGATAAGGAAATTTAAAAGTAAAGTGTGATCTGCAAGGACATTTAAGCTCCCTACTTACATTACCAAACCCTTTATGTTCGAATCTGCCCAGACGCACACGTGCAGCTAGCGCTCCTGGGAAAGAAAAAGTAGCAGTGCGCTTTAACGTAACAAAAGAAAAGCGTTAGATACTTTCTTCCAGGTGTGTCATAGGCTCGTCACTCTCCTTTTATTATCTCTAAGATGTCGTTTTTTGTTGCCGTCATGACTCGTATCTAAAGGAAGCGCTGCAGAATTATAGCTGCAGCCAATTTTCCCTTTCTAGTCTGTCTTTAGTGCCTCGTTTCGCTCTCCCGGTGCCATTTTCCCTATACTCTGTTGCCCGTCGGCTTCGTCCCGGATGTCCTAACTCACTATGCCTCACGGCCTTTGGGTGAGTTGAACAAGGAACGAGAAAAATTGAAGAAGCGTCCGTTACATTGCCCTTGTTGTGCCTTGTGGCAATGGCCGTCGCGTCGCTGTCGCCTGTCTTTTCTGTTTTTCTTCTGCTAGTTGCATGCCTCCATGTCGGCGGAGGTCTGCGGGGTTTGTGTGTGTGTGTGTGTATTATATTCCGGTGTCCACTGTGGGATGGTCACAGGGTCTAATCCAATTTGAGTTTTGCAGATGGAACTTGCCCTTATTACCCCTGTGCTCGGGTACAGCCTCCAGAGTATGGTGACGACGACTGGAGCCGGTGTTCCAGCTCCTGCCACAATACGAATACGGAAGCAGCCTTACTAGTACTGTTGGCTCTCCTTCTATCCGGAACTAATACGACCTCTGGCGCTTACATTGAACCGTCCCCTGACTACCAGCCGATACGTCCCAGTAACTAGCGTACTTTTCCAAATGTCACCCACCCCTCTGCGATACATCCACCATTACGTGGAACCCCTTTTCGTTCAGCAGAACTTTGTCGAGTCAGGCCACCTGCAACGAAGATGCTTTTTGATCATGACACCCAGCAGACGTTGCTCGCGGAGGCTCACGAACGCTGGCACAACATGTAGAGAAAGAAAGGGTAAGTCTTTGTGGGGTTTAGGGGCTGGGAAGAAGCTGCGCTTATATAAGAGAAGGTGTTCTGTGCTTACTTCGTAAAAAGGAATAAACAAAATGTATTCCATTAAATAGTATAATGGCAAGTAGATTGAAAACTATATACGTTTTGTGATTTGTTAGTGAGCAACGTACAGATTTTACATATTTCCGAAACAGCCAATAACAGAACAGCGCACTGTCAAAAAGGTAGTTAAGCATGTTTGATAAGAAGTTACCAATTCTTATCAAAATAAATCGAAAACATTGATAAAATTTATTGTCTATTTCAAACTGTTACTTGGGAAGCATGGAAACGGGACGTCGCAAAGATAGTCCATACAAGCACTAATTCATGCAAGGACTAGTCATTGTGCGAATATTAGAAAATTCACCACGGCGTTTTGTGCCGTTTGCCGTCATAGGAAATACGTGAAAATGTTAAAATATGTTTTGAGAGTATCTATTGCTCAGCTGTTGGTAACATTGGGTTCGAACTTAGGTTGGAGCGAGCGGCTTTGCAGCATTTAGCAATACTGACCTGGATAAGTAGTTCACATGGAAAAAGTTGAGCGATTACAACAATGAAACCATCAGTGTCAGCGAAAGTAGATCGGAGTCGGGCGGTACAAAAATTCTGTCTTTAATATAAAATAGAGTTTGAACTGGAAGGAAATATCCTGCACGGAAGCGTCCATTCATTCTTCTGTCATTATTTTACGTTCAATCACACACACCTATCTGACACTGCCTATCTACACACAAATTGCTAGTTTTTCTTGTGCATGGAAAGGCACGTTCACACAGCTTGTTAGGTTCTACTACGAAATATCGGGATAAATTATTTGCTTGCGATCATGAGTTGCACAGTGATACTATGGGCCATACCGTTATAGCAAAAAGTAACCGACGCAAATCTCGTTTGACTCGTGCTGCCAATGTTCCATACGAATACTTTACTCCCTCTACCTATTTATCTTTACACAACTGATAATCAACATCGGATCTTCTTTGGCTGACCAGAGAAAAATCCTCTTCATGATTTAAACAGATACTTTTTTTGTCTTTTATTTCTTTCATTCTCCCTTATGTTCGTCATTAAACTAAGCCAGCGGTCCTAGCAATTGGGTTGGCTGAACTGTATTCGAAGCATGCGAAATTCGTTGTAGTACACTAAAAGCCATGGAACAGGTAGTCGGTTGATCAGAGACGATCGTGTTCTGCTATTAGACTGGTATACGTAAAAGTCCAAATATGTTCCTTTGCCCATTGGTTCCTTTTCGTAGATTTTTATGCGACACACTCAGGCGGACTCGATAACTAGACACAGAGTATATCCCCGTGGCCTTCTTTTATACTGCAGGGTGCTAATTTTTAATCAATTAACGATATTTAATTGACCATTTAAAATGATGCTTCTCCTTTTACGGGTGTTACATTATATATAATTTTTTTTTCCCTCTTATATTCTTTACCTATATATAAAAAATATTGTAAAAAATCACTTTCCAAATGACGGTTAAAAATTGCTGAGAAGTCGCAGTGTTATCCTATAATCTACCAGCCGATAGCCTACTTAAAACGATCTTATTAGTACTCTATATATTCTAGACCGTCTTAGAGCATTTGACGTAAATACTAGATACTTTTGTGGACGCCTGCTTAATGATCGCCTTTCTGCTATAGCTGCTTTGAAAGTTCGTTCCGACCAATGAATTTTCATTAAGCAATAGCCTTGCGACACAATAAACGAATGATCAGGAGCTGGTTAGGCAGTAGTAACGACAGCTTCGCCAGCGAACTCTTCAGCCGATCAACGGCATACGCGCTCGAAGGTATCGACGTTGGCCGCCACACATGGTCATACTGTCTTCTTCCAGATAGATTTATCTGTCATTCATGGGAATCTAGTATTTCCTGCCGCGCCATCTCAGGTCCCTATCTATGTTAGTTCCGCCATGAGCTCCTCAAGTCAGTGTAGACATAAACACATACACGGAGGGTATAGGTTGGCACTATGTTACTTTCCAACGGGATGACAAAGACAGGGCCATATAAATGTGTCCTTGTGCCGATGGAATCATTTGAGTATTGAGAATAACGTGAATACGTATGTAGACTTCAGCAGAGACCATGTATTTGCAAAGTGGGTACACATATGACAATATGTATAATAGTTCTATATACTGCATATAGACATAAATAATTGAAAAATATAATGTCATTGTTAATAAATTCGTACACTCAAAGTATGTCGCTTTTTAAAGCGCGTTATATAAATGGAAAAAAAGTGACATCTTACCTGACGTTTGCCAATCAGACATTGGTCGGAACGAGGGTGACGCAGATATTTTATCCGAGATCAGTTAGCCCGGAGGTAGCAGCTACCTGCCCGGAGGGAGTTTGAGCGCTCCGATTTGACCAAAGAGCGACACCGTAAGACGCCGTGCAACTCACTTTTGAGTGGGTTGCTCTGGTCTGATCTGAGTTCCAACATACAAACCCAGCAGCAACACCAGAAGCTCAAGCTGCAAAGAATAACTTCTGATTAGTACGGGCGGGTCGGCGCGCGAATCAGGGGGCCGCAATGGTAAAGTGAACGAAGATTTTTTGCTTTTTAATGACATAACTTCATAGCAGATGTAGTCATCCACCAGCTTCCATCCAATGTCAACCGATCGAAGGCTGGTCTGTCTGCTGAAACCCCATCAGGTCAAATTTCGAAGGCTAAGCGGCAGCCAAAATAGTAGTGGCAGCCGATTCGTTCTTGGACATCCCGGGCCACCAAAAGGCAGAGTCAATAGGAAAAGCGAGAGAAAAGAGGCAAAAGGGAATCCGCAAAGGAAAACCCGGGCATCAGAGCACTAACGGGAGGAAAAAGCAAGATCGCGCTTAAGAAAAAGCAGAATATGGCTGAGATAGGGGATTCGAAATATCCACGAAGGACGCCCACCGGAAGGGTACGTAACGCGCCCATGCAGCCACCAGAAGTCAAATAAGTTGGAATATAGAAATGTTGGGGGAACACTGATGCCTTCTCCGCACCATATGACAATATGTACCGCTCGTACCGAGACCCCATCGGCTTCAAAGCTGGGCTGGTAGAGATAGACAGGACCAAGGGGTTGCAGGGAGGGCAACCATGATGTTTGGTGCTACGAAATGTAGTAGAGAGCGAAATCATCGAAGGCTTCTCATTAGGTCGTGCGATGTACCTTTGATCCTTGCTTACATCTTGATTCCTGCTGAGGTACATCATTGCGCGTCTGTTCGTCGTCCACATGTCAATACGTTCTTTCCATAAGGTGTTCATCTCATCAAACCCGAACGATGGGGCTGACACATTATAAAATTAGTACCAACGGATACCTTAACCAGCCAGGAAACCTTGGCGGGGTCTGGCCTCAGGCGTATAGTGATTATAAGTGAGCAGAGTCTATTTAAAGCATTACAGAATGAAGTATCAAAATTAAGTCCTTCGGATTACACTCGCATTGCGTGTAACTGTCCAAAACGATGGCAGAATCGTCACGAACAAATGACGACGTCTTCAATTTAACGAGTAGTTAATGAACTAGAAAATTTGCAGAACTACGCAACAAACAAAAGAAAAGGACAAAAAGTATCAAAAAGCAAGATCAAGGTATTAGGTGACGAAAGATTTGAAATTGACAGGCTCTTCCGCTCGGCACAATGATGCGCTTCATTTCTCAGTTGTTAAGCTTCTTTAAGTGACTATAGACGCGAGCAAGGGTTCCCGTGATCCAGCTCTTGATGTTTTTCCTAAAATAAAATTTGCACAGTCATACGTTTTATCAGCAAGACCGAAACCGTATCATACTAGCTGTATGTAGAAATTAATAACACTGGTAACAAGAAGACATTTCGCGCACTCTTATTCTATGCCCTAATCAAATTAACGAGTTGATCGTTGTCGAGGTACTCACATCCGATCGACTTGACGACCAATACGCCATGCTAATCCGGGTAGTTACCAAACTCTATTCCACCAACTTAATAAAAATATAGCCTGTGGTAGTGTCCTGATGGGGACACGGAAAAAACGCAGGAATGAGAGTAAGGAGTGATGCGTGTGTCGTAAATTTAAGTCAACCTCAGTGATGATATCTTTTCATTTGAAATCAATAATTTATCTTGAGCTTACTGCTAGCATAACCACGATGTTGCTGGTATAAATACAAATCTTGAGATATGTAGCAAGAAAATTAATATATTTGCTTTTTGCCTAAGGCGCGATGATG